>NC_091288.1:193379974-193683474 GCF_032444005.1 Ranitomeya imitator
CATTCGGAAATCAAGGTGCCAGAGTCTGGAGGAAGACTGGGGAGAAGGAAATGCCAAAATGCCTGAAGTCCAGTGTCAAGTACCCACAGTCAGTGATGGTGTGGGGTGCCATGTCAGCTGCTGGTGTTGGTCCACTGTGTTTCATCAAGGGCAGGGTCAATGCAGCTAGCTATCAGGAGATTTTGGAGCACTTCATGCTTCCATCGGCTGAAATGCTTTATGGAGATGAAGATTTCATTTTTCAGCACGACCTGGCACCTGCTCACAGTGCCAAAACCACTGGTAAATGGTTTACTGACCATGGTATTACTGTGCTCAATTGGCCTGCCAACTCTCCTGACCTGAACCCCATAGAGAATCTGTGGGATATTGTGAAGAGAAAGTTGAGAGATGCAAGACCCAACACTCTGGATGAGCTTAAGGCCGCTATTGAAGCATCCTGGGCCTCCATAACATCTCAGCAGTGTCACAGGCTGATTGCCTCCATGCCACGCCGCATTGAAGCAGTCATTTCTGCCAAAGGATTCCCGACCAAGTATTGAGTGCATAACTGAACATTATTATTTGTTGGTTTTTTTGTTTGTTATTAAAAAACACTTTTATTTGATTGGATGGGTGAAATATGCTAATTTATTGAGACAGGTTTTTTGGGTTATCAGGAGTTGTATGCCAAAATCATCAGTATTAAAACAATAAAAGACCTGACAAATTTCAGTTGGTGAATAATGAATCTATAATATATGAAAGTTTAATTGTAATCATTACATTATGGTAAATAATGAAATTTAACACTATATACTAATTTTTTGAGAAGGACCTGTATACTACATAGGTACTGTTATATACTACGTGGCTGCTATATACTGCGTCGGCTGTGCTATATATTACGTGGCCACTGTTGGTGCCCACACTGCTATATACTACGTGGGCTGTGTTAGATACCGCGTGGCTGCTATATACTACATAGGCAGTGTTATATACTAAGTGGGCTGTGTTATGTACTGCATGGGCTGTGCTATATATTACGTGGCCAGTTATATACTGCGTGGGCAGTGTTATATACTATGTGGCTGCTATATACTGCGTGGGTTGTGCTATATATTACGTGGCCAGTGCTATATAGTGCGTGGCCTGTGTTATATACTACGTCGCCTGTGTTATATACTACGTCGCCTGTGTTATATACTGCGTGGCTTCTATATACTGCGTGGGCTGTGTTATATAGTACGTGGCTGTGTTATATACTGCGTGGCCACTGTTATAGATTGCGTGGCCTGTATTAACGCATCGGGTATTCTACAATATGTATGTATATAGCAGCCACATAGTATATAGCACAGGCCACGTAGTATTTGTCTGCTATATACTACATGGCTCCTATATACTACGTGGCCTGTGCTATATACTATGTGGCTGCTATATACATACATAAATACATATTCTAGAATACCCGATGCGTTAGAATCGGGCCACCATCTAGTTACATTATAATCAGCCACCAATTTTTTATGAGTTTTAACCTCCAATATTTTCACTTTCCAAAAGAAAGCAGGTATTTCACAATTCTTCCGAAACATTTGGTAAGTCCATTACTGCAGGAAATGATGTCCTAATATTTCAGAGTATTCCACGTAGAATTTACAGCACTTTCTCTAATGCCGAGAAACATCACAAATCATTAGGAAACCAGGGAACGATAAACAGGAATAAGTCTCGGGGAAACCAGAGCTACGATCAGTCAATGCTTGCTCTCAGCACTGGTGTAGGGTAACGGTTGGGATCCCAGAGTACAAATAGGAATTAGTTTAGGTGGCAGGGATACAGTGCGGCTTTTGTAGTTGTGCCAGAGGGGCTGTGCTGTTCTGCATTAAATCAGTACAAGGCTCCTTCCTTCTTAAATATCCTCTTCAAATACAATCCGTACATTGAATCCTGGATGCAAACTACTGCTCGCTGACATGAAATAGATGTCTTCCTCTTACCCACAATAAAAAGGACCAGTGTTTTCCTGTCGGCCTCAATGAACAAGTGCAGTTACTCAGGAAACAAAGGCGGCCGACATTTAGTTTAATGGGGGAAAGAAAAGGACTTAAAAATAATAATAATAATAATAATGTATTTAATAAGTAGAGAAATAAACACAATTCCAAGCTGGAATAAAATGTATGTAGACAAATATTAATAAATAATAGGGTCATTGGCTTATTTTAGGTAGAAAGGATCCCCCATGATAGGATTTTTGCAGCTAGGTGTCAAACGATCCTTTCAGCAGCTGTGCATTTTCCCTACAGTGCCGCCACAGGAGAATAAAAGTATTGCATGGTTCCTGTGAAAATCAATGTGATCCCCAAAGGGGTTGAGTCCTCCATATGCTCTTTAAAGACACAAGAACTATGGCAGAAATCCCACGTTCGGCACAGACGTCGAAAGAAAAGCCTACGAAGTACTAGTCATGATTGGTTTATATGTAAGCCTACGTGAAAGCAGAAAGCTGTAGCCACCACAAGATCAAAATTATGGGACCCCAATCCAATATCTGTAACTTCCATGTGCCCTTTATAATACCAGTGTCTTGTCTGACAAAGTGCTGGACCAGAAATGATCGGTGGAGCCTAAAGCCACAAGCTGCCATCTGTCCCAGACCAGTTGTATTCGGTCATCTTTATTCAGGTATCGGAAGTTCTTGAGGTTGGAAGGTTGAGCAATCAGTCGAGAGCTGAGAGTCACTGCTGACAGCGCATCGACAGACGTCCACTAGGTATCAAACTATTGTGCACCCATCCTGTGCGCAACCATAATGACTGCCGGTTGTGTACAGGATCTGTCAACGGGTCACCAACACGTCGTCAGCACTGGTTTCCATCTACCAATGTCTTATTGAGAATCACCCGATACCTCCTTTAGGGATACTAAATGGGCACAAGAGCAGACAAATTATTTTAGCGGATAGTTAAACTTATTTGAAATTTTCACCCATTTTATTCCATCCACAAGCATTATTGGGCAACCTCATGAACAGGTGTTTGGCTTAACCGGTCTTCCGAGAGCCACATCATCATGGAAAATGTTTCATGTCCCAAACTTCACCCAAGCATTAGATATATCCATTTTAATGGCTTAGAATTACATGAAGCCCAAAAAGGTGGCCAAAAGAAACCCATGGAGCAGTATTGTATGGAGGTTTTAGATTGCTGTGTGCACAGGGCCTACGGACTCCAACAAACCATGGGTTAGCAAACCATGACATTTAGATAGAAGACTTGTATAATCTCCGGGTTGCCAGATAAGAGGTCACATATGTCTATATGAGTGCTGAGGCCAATCACTAGCCTTATAAAGGCTGTGTGCTGTACTTCGAGAAAACATTGGTAAGGTCAGTGATTGCATTGTGGAGGTGTATCGGCAACTATCTATAAAAGAATAGACGGTGCCGATTGGAGACAACATATGACAGCCAACAGAGTGCCCATTCCTGGAGTCAACATAAGGCTCTTCAAGTAACTTTTCAATTTTTTGGGCAGATAAGAAAGAGGTTTTATGTGATCTAGTCATGAAATTTTAAAAAACGCAGAGGGTGAAACACCAGCAAGAATGTGGGGTCGCTCGATGCAGACAGCATCACTAATGAAGCGCAATGTCTGGAGCCTCCAAAAATCCAGCCAAGCCTGCTTAGCAGGAACCACGACAAGATAACGTCTCATTGTGCTCGGCAAGAAAATCTCTGACACTTATCTACATAAGTCAGTGGTGGTTGTCAGAGATGGAGATGAAATGACAAGCTGGATGTTGTATTGTCAACCCCCCGCCCGCCCCACCACTCGTGCAGTGCTGAGCAGGGCGGGATGGGTGTCAGCCGGGTGTTAGCCAGAGGGAGTCTAAAGATCAAAGTCACAAAACGGATGAACGACCGCACTGAGAAATGAATGCCTATACTGTACATTACTCACAGTGTAGAGCTATGTGCACGCGGAGAGATCACCCGTGCCAATTTTTTCTGTATACATATTTATAAACAATGTGCACGCTGTACGATGACATAAAGAAAGGTACTCCAAAGGAACAAAAATGGCAGTATAAAACCAACAAAGACAGGTTAACAAAGACCATGAGGAACCATCAGGGACGGTCTGAGCTTAACTTACTTTCTGCTAATAGGATATTTAGTTTAAAATCTTGAAAAACTCCTTTAAGGGCTTAAAGGGAATCTGTCAGTAGGATCAACCCTCCTAAGCCATCTATATAGGCATATATGTCAGAGAAAGTTGAATAAAATGATACCTTGATATCTGAGATCCGATGTTTTATTACCGGAGAAATCCACATTTTTCTTAACATGTAAATGAGCTGTTAAGAGCTATGGGCCGGGCATAGATCTCCCCGAGAATCTGCCTCCAGGGCTTATTGTAAAAAACGGAGGAGTTACCAGTGTGAGACATGTAACGACTGACAGTCTACTCTCCTGATCTACATGTCACACACTGGTAACGCCTCTATACATTTAAAAAAAAAAAAGGTCAGATTGTCAGGGAGATCTATGTCCGGCCCATAGATCTTAACAGCTCGTTTACATATTAAGAAAAAAGTGATTTTCTCAGGAATAAGACATCAGATCGCAGATATTAAGGTGTCATTTTATTCAGCTTCCTATGACCTACATGCCAATATGGACGGCTTAGGAGGGTTGATCCTACTGACCCCACATTCCCTTTAAAATGTTTAGTAACAACCAATATGTTTGCCATTGCTGCTTCCATACTTGTTGTGTCGCATGTTTTTCTCGATTCTCGATCAGCAAATTTTCTACCTGCACAACTATACAGAATTGCAGAGTAACGACTATGAGAGATCAGCACTATTCCTTGTCGCCAATGTTGTTTTTAAAGTCACAAATAAAAGCCTCTTATACAGAATTTACACAATTTAACGACTTCAAGGGTTTGCCTTTTCGGGGTTAAAGACTACATGTCCCAGAATGCAAGTCATCGGCAAACTTTGAGAAAGCAAGGAATGCTGGGAGATTTGAGCTCTGAAGCCCGGCATTGAGTGGTAAATGTGACTCTGGGCCACGATACAGATTGTACGGTAACTCGGAATCTGTTTAATAATTTTCATTATAGTATTTGATGTTTGGATTTTTTCCCTGTTTGGTTCTTTGAAGTCACAGCGCATCTCTTGGGCTAGAAGTAACCGCTCTGCTACATATCAAAAAAACTTAGCAGTCTGCATTAACATGAATCCTGAGTCACACTAAGGTCCTTTTGCTTTAAAGCAGAGATATTGCACAACCTGATCAACCCGACTTTTGGCATTCCTATGATGCTTCGCATGCTTTCCAATTGTACAGGCAACCTCTTCATGACAAGCAAAAAATAAAAAATAAATCTGAAATCTAATAATGTGCATTAATAACAAGCCCAGCGGTTCTATAAAAAAAAAATCCTATGAATATACAGGTTTTTTTTGCAATTATTATTATTTTATTATTATTTTGCATCATTTTGTACTTTTTTATACTTGTTCTTCAAGTCCTTTAAAACAGCAGAAAGAAAAAGTACATGCCGGAAGCAAAGGAAAAAAAAAGTCACTCTGACCCCAAAATTCTGCATTTGGAGTCATTTCAATAATGTGCAACCTGTCACTCCCAATAAATATGTTTTTTTTTTTCACCTGGGTGTTAAAACAGCTGTTCTCCTGAATCCGGAGATGTTTTTCTTTTAATTCTGCCCTTCTCCATTCCTGAGATATGGCTCTCTCTTCCCTATATATGTCTTGTTAGCCAAGTGGGCGTCATCCTCAATGCCTGTATGTAGGTATCTTCATGGTGACCACGCCTTGTTGGTTAAAAAGAATCAATTTATATATGGGAATGCAGAGACACAGAAAAAAAAGAAAAACAGCGCCAGATTCAGAAGAAGAGTGGTATTTACACCAGGTAAAAAATTAATAAATACAGTATTTATGGCACGTGACATGTCCTTTTTAAAGGAGTATCTGAAAGCAGCATTTTTTACATCTGGCTTCAGCGTTTTAAAAATTGATGCAACACAATGTGTGTGAACTCGGCCTTATAATGGTCAGGATTCATTTTTTTCAGATAGAAAACACCATTGACATAATTGGAATGACTGCAGCCACCACTAGAGGGAGCTGATGAGCTTACCGCATACTGTTATACATTGATCACTATAGAAGGCCGTGAATTGCTAAGCTCCCCCTAGTGGTGAGTTTTCAAACTTATTGTGTCAGATGATTTTTGCTTAAAGGGAACCTGTCACCTGAATTTGGCTGGACAGGTTTGCGGTCATATGGGTGGGGTTTTCGGGTGTTTGATTCACCCTTTCCTTACCCGCTGGCTGCATGCTGGCCGCAATATTGGGTTGAAGTTCATGTTGTGTCCTCCGAAGTACACGCCTGCGCAAGGCAAGATTGCCTCACTAAACCTACCTCCTTTGGTGATGCTGCAACGACATAGCTGGAATATAGGGGTCGTCATCCAGTGCCGAAACGGGAAACACTGGTCAGGCTTGAGTGCCGAGAATCATTTTAAAGGAAACTTCATAATGATCCTGATGAAGGGCGTTAGGAAGTAGTAGTCGCTGAGTCTCGCCGCCATTGCTCTCCGTGTCTGGTATTGGCTGCGGCGCTGACGTCACATTGATAGCCATTCCGTGATCTCAGCGGCTCTGCAAGTGTAGACGGAACTCAAACCAAACAAGCTCACTGATTGGCTGTCGACACGAAGTCAGCGCGGCAGCCAATGCCAGACACCGAGAGCAACAGCGAGACTCAACGTCGCACCCGCAAGAAGTCTGTGCACCCCCATTTGTTAGTTTCTTATACCAAACTGCACTCAGGGGCAAAGATTAACCGTAAGGGGAACAACCCCTTAAAGTGAAAATCAGGTTCCCTTTAACATACACCGTTTGCATATATTCCTTACTCAAGGAGATGTGCTGTTGACAACGATGCTTTTTTCAGGCCGCATAGACAATGCGATCAGTTGGCAAATAATTGTTCGTCATCGCCGCCATGTTTCCTCGGGCCAATGATCGAGGCCGTGCGCTTGTAAGAACTTCTGTAAAAAGAGCCTTGAGGCTTGGATGTCCGTCATTTACGCTACCTATTAATTAGGTCCCATCCTTAGATCATTAAAGGGCCTTCATGATGTCCTCCTGGGTTTGGTTTTTCAGGAAGGGTCACAAAAGCTGCCCCGCCTTTCTAAAAAAACAAAACAAAAGCTTAGGGCTGGCTGGAGTAGCCCTAGGGCACCGATCAGCCACCATCATCAATGCCCCTTAACCCTGCTGTCACAATCACTTAGGTCCATGATTATGAGGGGCTGGGGTTTTTTTTGTAATAAAGCTTGGAGCCAATGGGAGGGGGCGGCTAAAGCCCTGCGAGGATTTTGTGTGTAGTACACCAGGTCACGTGTATACACAGCGAGTTGAGCACTGCCAGGAGCAGGCTTCAGCCTCTGCCCACCCGCCCGTCCGCCCGGTGTAAGCCGTATGACCGGGTGCCCTCTGTGCCTTAGGAGCTGAAACCTTCCTGCTCTCCTGTCTATTCTTCAAAATGCTACCGTGTCCTCGGCTGCATCCTCCGAGCAGGGAATGTCAGGTGAGTCTGCGCTACCGGCTCTTCTGTTCTCCGCAATGATTGACTTATGTAACAAGTGCGGGAGGTCTCCAGTGGGGATGGAGAGTTCTCCGCTGCCTTAATGCCTCGTTTTTTTATACGGATACGTGTCCTCCCTGCGGAATACCAGAACCAAGTTTGTCATTTGTTAGGACTCATTGTGAACTGACTTGTATAATATTGGATTATAATATTTTACACTTTATGCGCAAAGATACCGTAAGTCTGGTGAACTTTTAGATACTACGGGGTTTGCATATGAGCAAAATCGACACTTGGATCCCCAAAAATTGGATCCCTTCTCAGTGGATACCCCTTCTTTTCATTCTTTCAGTCCTCCCCTTATATAAGGAGAGTACCCTACATGGAGTCGGGGATCCGCTGTGACTGCACAATTGCCAGACAAGTTGCAATGACTTTTTTTTTTTTGGAGGGGGGGGAAAGGGGGGTAGCTAAAGAGCAAACAATATGCTACTTGCATTGAAATCTATGCCACTTGTGACAAAAAAATGTTAACACATCTGAAAACATTTGCGACTAGTGATGAGCAAATATACTCGTTACTCGAGATTTCCCGACCATGCTTGTGCGTTCTCCGAGTATTTTTTAGTGCTCGGAGATTTAGTTTTCCGCACCTCAGCTGAATGATTTACATCTGTTAGCCAGCTTGATTACATGTGGGGATTCCCTAGCAACCAGGCAACCCCCACATGTACTTATGCTGGGTAACAGATGTAAATCATTCAGCTGCGGCAAGAAAAACTAAATCTACGAGCACTAAAAAATACTCGAGCGTGCTCGAGAAATCTCGAGTAACGAGTATATTCGCTCATCACTATTTGCAACACGACAAGGAAACCATAAAATGCCATATTGCAATGCGTCACCGCGATCTTACGAAACGGGTTAATATTAAAACCCGCCTAAATACGATTTTTCAATTTTGTGTCCGTGGATGCTCAAGATAATGCCACAGATTCGCCCGCAGTCCTATGTAGAAGCATACTAGTTTAGCCACATTACCGAAATACCTGATCTCGGACTGCCGAATAGCAATCTCAGCTCTGCTACGTCAATATAAGATACCGCCCTACGCTGACAGCATTCTAATTAACGTCAGGTCCCTATTGGCATGGGATTCACTGCAGTATGGCGCCGGCCAAGCTGCGCTAATCAATTTGCCTAGTTGCGGGTTGAGAAGCCGGCGACTATGCTCGTGCCAATAATGATTATGTTTTAGAGTCTCCCATATGAATGCAGTTCTGTCCCTGGCAGTTTACGGGTGTAATAAATCCCACTGACAGGCTGGTCACCACTGACAGACATGGCTGGGATAAAGTGACTTTCCTAATGAGATGTGGAGCCTCGGGCCTGCACAGGGGCCTTTGCCCCAAGCGGTCAGCCTGGACCCGTGTCTGTAAACAGATCCGGGGATTAAAGTCCTCCCTGCCACACAGTAATCATTCAAGCATTTCTAATCGCAAAAGGCTTTACAGAGATTCGGGGTTTGGAAACACAGTGATCAGTTGGATGTTTCCGCTTTCATTTAACCCCTCAAAAACTACCGTTCCACTTCCCTTAATTCACTTGTCGGTGCGGAACAACCCATATACCTCAAAAACGGGTCACTGCATCTCTTGGCGTCTTTGAATTTTTCGTTTGCATGCTGACAAATATATCGTGAGTTTAGGTATAAAGGCTTCGCCAGGGCGCCAGATTGCGTAGGCCTCAAGTAATAAAGCCTTCCCGCAGGCAGGAAGGTAGAAAAAAGGGAACACCACACAAAAAAATCAAAACAACGTCCCTTCTTGTGGCGGTGGGTGTAGCCGTAATAGTCTCCTTTGTTTCCATCTGTCTTTCCATCCACAAGTTATGGCACCCAGGGCTGTAGAACCCCCCTATTTCGGAAAATAAGTACACCCACTGCCTTAGGTTTAGCTCATACCTCATGCACATACTGTCCGTTAACATGAGAGGATTTGGTGGAGCGTAACATCACGATACAGATATTTATGACATCTCATTTCCTCCTATCGCTTTACTCGCTTCAGGGATGAAAGAGTCGATCTGAAATTTCATCCGGTATTAACGTTCTGACGAAAGGAAATCAATAAAAATGGTGATTCACCTGTTTTTTTTTTTTTATTCCCAACCAGACATGTGACAAAGAATTCACTGTCGACAGTGACGCCATTACAGGCGTGACAGGATCATAAATGAGTTTAAAGGAAAACTCCGGTTGTCACGTAATTTAACAATTATCTTCCCGCCCCCCCAAAAAAAATAAGGATGAAAATTAAATCCAAATATATAAATCCCAATTATTTTATAAGAAGGGTCACATGACGCAACATTTTCCTGTTAGGTTACATCCATGTCAATGCTCGCTCACACTGCTTCTGGCATCAGGTGGTGCCACTCCTCTGTTGCGGGCAATGCGGTGCAAGAGTTACAGCTGTTTGATATTCTGGGACTTATGGTGTCATCCAGGTGGGGAGCTTGAGGATTAATTCCTCAACTTGGTCATCTCACAAATTCTCTTCCGTAAGCCTTGGGCTGAGCTCACACTATATAAACCCCAGCTCCCTGCCTCCAGTTGCCAGTTATAGGTTATACCTGGCCCTGGTTCAGTCCTTATTTCTCTACTGCCTGATCCAGTGTGTTATTCTGCTGCTCACTTGAATTGTTTTGACCTTTGCCTGACAATTCCGACTTCTGGACCTGGTTTATACTACCCTTCTCCGCCAACCCGTTCCACTGGCCAGCAGCCACTCCATGGATCCAACCAAGGGGGCCACGTACAAGTCCTGATCCCTATATAGGGATTAAAAGCCTGTCCATGCAAGCCCTAATAATAGCTACCAGGCTTCCACAAAACTATCTACTTTACATGGTACTGTTCCATATAATGGTTAGAGTGATCTCATCTTTTGGCCAGAGCTACAAGGGTATCTTCCCTCTCTGGAAGACTGCGCTGTCTTGTTACACAGACAACCCATTGATTTGGGCCACATTCAGCGACAGATTACAGCTGATTACTGTGGATCGAAAGAAGGGGGACACTTTGTGACCTTTTTGTCAAGAGACCCTTCTAAAATGTTTCAGTTGTCTAACGTAGAGGATCCTTTTCAGTAGTAGCTGCGCCCAATCTACAGATCAATGTGTAATCCTAATGTGATGTACTACTTGGTTCTTGCAACTTTGGGTTCTTCCCATAGAAGTCGTACAGGAGGTAACCACTTCAAGCTTCTACAATGTAGAACCCATACTGTAATAACGAATATTGGAAGCAAAAAGCTTCTACTATATAATTGTCTAAGGGTCACTTCCATCTTTCTGTCTGTTCTTCTGTCTGTCTTTCTGTCACGGATATTCATTGGTCGCGGCCTCTGTCTGTCATGGAAATCCAAGTCGCTGATTGGTCGCAGCAAAACAGCCGCGACCAATCAGCGACGGGCACAGTCCGGAAGAAAATGGCCGCTCCTTACTCCCCGCAGTCAGTGCCCGGCGCCCGCATACTCCCCTCCAGTCACCGCTCACACAGGGTTAATGCCGGCGGTAACGGACCGCATTATGCTGCGGGTAACGCACTCCGTAACCGCCGCTATTAACCCTGTGTGTCCCCAACTTTTTACTATTGATGCTGCCTATGCGGCTTCAATAGTAAAAATATGTAATGTTAAAAATAATAAAAAAAACAAAAAACCTGCTATTCTCATCATCCGTAGTCCACCGAGCCGCTCGTGACGGCCATCTTCCGTTCCCGGCGATGCATTGCGAAATTACCCAGAAGACTTAGCGGTCTCGCGAGACGGCTAAGTCGTCTGGGTAATTTCACAATGCATCCTGGGAACGGAAGATGGCGGCAGCCGCGCGCCTATCGCCGGAGCTTCAGTGGATCCCAGGGGTGAGTACCGTATATAACTGTTTTTTATTTTAATTATTTTTTTAACAGGGGTATGGTGCCCACACTGCTGTATACTACGTGGGCTGTGTTAGATACCGCGTGGCTGGTATATACTACATAGGCAGTGTTATATACTGGGTGGGCTGTGCTATATATTACGTGGGCAGTGTTATATACTGCGTGGGCTGTGCTATATATTACGTGGGCAGTGTTATATACTTCATGGGCAGTGTTATATACTACGTGGCTGCTATATACTGCGTGGGCAGTGTTATATACTATGTGGCTGCTATATACTGCGTGGGCTGTGTTATATACTACATGGCTGCTATATACTGCGTAGGCAGTGTTATATACTACGTGGCTGCTATATACTGCGTGGGCTGTGCTATATATTACGTGGGCAGTGTTATATACTATGTGGCTGCTATATACTGCGTGGGCAGTGTTATATACTATGTGGCTACTATATACTGCGTGGGCAGTGTTCTATACTACGTGGCTGCTATATACTGCATGGGCTGTGCTATATATTACGTGGCCAGTGTTATATACTGCTTGGCTGCTATATACTGCGTGGGCTGTGTTATATAGTACGTGGCTGTGTTATATACTGCGTGGCCACTGTTATATATTGCGTGGCCTGTATTAACGCATCGGGTATTTTAGAATATGTACGTATATAGCAGCCACATAGTATATAGCACAGGCCACGTAGTATTTGTCTGCTATATACTACATGGCTCCTATATACTACGTGGCCTGTGCTATATACTATGTGGCTGCTATATACATCCATAAATACATATTCTAGAATACCCGATGCGTTAGAATTGGGCCACCATCTAGTATATAATAAACAGGCAATAAGAATTTGAGAAAAATATTTCATAACATTTTTGAGTAGTCGTTCTGATATTTTGAAATAATTCGATGGTATTAAGCATGATGACTTAAGGATTTGGGCTTACTTTAAGGTATTGCAGTCAGACTCGCGACACTAGGGCAATCTCTGAGATGTTCATATATTTCTGGCACTTGATGGTTTATAGGAATTACTCATAATTGCAAATAAGGATTAAAAAGTCCTCACCTTATATAACCCAGTTTTAAATGACATTGGAACATCAGAAGATAGTTAATAAGATGGCGTAGTGGAGAACACTGGGAGGGACACTCTTATGAAAGGAGACAAATAGTTAAGAGTCCATTAGTTCAAGCATCCAGTCCATTCTTTCGTGGTAGACAGTTTTAACTTCTGCGCCTGACATCCTCATCAAGGCATCCTACTTTGGGATACATCACGGGGCCTAGTAGATACTAGGGTTGTCCAGGATAATGGGACGAAAAAGTGAAGACCGGCAGCCACGGAAGACCAACTGGACACCGAACCACAACATCAAGATTGAAATTGCTCATATTTACACCAATATCAAGAAAAGTCAAAGCTTAACTAAACTTTACATCCTAAACCAACACCCAATGCAAGTTATTTGTGGTTTCTTCTAGACACAGCACCTTTCTAGATTGCTCCTTCACTTCATCAAGACTATGTTACGATACCACACAAAGGAATAAAAAATTCTGGCAATACGTTGCAAAGTGTGCTGTGTAGTAGACAATAGTTAAACCACATTCTATTTTATGTCTTGCAAATTGAAGGAGTGATCTACTAAATGAAACCTTATACTTTTCCCCCCCCAGGAGATCCTGAGTGACTCTTCCTCCATGATCGATTTTCACGCTCTGTGATCTCAGCGGCCTCCACCTGCTCGTTTTCATTTTGGAGAGCATAAATGGAAGGCAGGTGATTATAACAGGGATTGTCAGAGTAGATGAGACAGAAGCTACAGGTGGCCTGGAGGTAACACAATTTGACTGAGAGAACACATATTTCACATACTCCAGAGATCAGCGTTCCGCATCAACTACGTGAAGCTCTTCTACAACAATATTGACTTAAACAGCGACAATGAATTTGTTGATTCTGGACTCTTCGGCAGAAGTAATCCTTCACCGCAGAAGTTTGTCTCCAATTCTGCTGATCAATGAATAACGAACCCAGAAGACTTTTCCATGTTTGCTTAACAAAGTCTTTACACAAGCATCTTGTGAAACGGAAAGGAATAAAGAATAGATATTCCGACAAAATTAAGTTACAGGTAACCATGTTCACTGGTTGATGGTTAGATGTAGTCCTACATTGCAAGCATTGGGTGGTCGTGGTGAGGCAAGGATGAGGCAGAAAACCACAAGGTTATGTAGGTTAGGAAGGCTTTACATTTGACTTGTTTGATAATGGCCATGGGGTTTTGTGGATAGACCTACAAAAAAAACATCCAACCATTATCAATCAACGATGAATGTTTATAGTCAACATGAATACAGCAATGACTTGTCTGGCTGTGTAGTTTTCTAGGACAACTTGGCCACATCTCCGACACCTGGCTACTTGGTGTTATGCCCCATCTCATGACCATCACCCTAAGGGTGCATATCCACTGGCTGATTTCTAGGCACACTTGTTTCCTGATAATTCGCTAGTAGCAACCAGTTGCCAATCACCCAACAAAGGAACCAAACGCTCTTTCATTGATTATTAAGCTTGCTTGAAAGCACATTGAACTGCGCAAGACAGGGCATGTGCTGCTGAGAACAAAGACAGCCTATGCGCTCAAAATCATCTATTAACGATCTCGTTTTCAGCGCCTTGGAAGTGTGGTTGTCCCGCATAAATAGGTTCTTATCACTAAATGGTCACTTGTATTTTTTTTTTATTTTAGGATTTTTGCTACTTCTTTTTATTTTATTTTTTCTGTTTCAAAATGTCAGTGGACATTACTGGAACTTATTCAAATTATGTGAATTAAATTTTTTTTTTTAATTATTTTAATATTTAGATCAATAACCTTAAACAGTTTTAAAAAGTTAACCCTTCACTTTGTATTCTTATAAATATGACTTTTTTTTTTAACCTAAAGAGAACAATACCCGACTTGTTTTCTTAACTCTGCTCTTATCTTTCTTGTGTATTTAGCATAAGAGAGGCAAGGAGCCGAAATAATGGGCATCACAGACAGGCAGATATCTCACTGACTTTGAGGACCATGGGTGGGAAATTAGTCTCGGGGCCTCGTGTAAACACCATCTCTCCCTTTCATGTGGAGAACAAGTTTGACTTCACAGGTCAGATATTAATAACATATCTAGAAAATGATATATCGATAGAGTCTAAGGAAGTTTATTAACGTCCATAAAACAATTTGCAGATTGAATCCTTGTGAAAGACAATCTACTCTGTCACCGGTATTAACCATATAGATTACAAATTCTGGGAGACATCTAAGGCTAGGTTCACATTGCGTCAAGTACATGGCGTTAAACGGATGCGTTAAACGCATGTACAGAAATGGAGCAAAAATATGTGAAATTCGTCGTCACGGTAACGCTAGCGTTAACGCATGTGATCGCGTTTTTTCATTTTGATGTCCGTTTACGAAGTATCCGTTTGTCTGCGTTTGTCACTGTCAATAAAGTTGTTCTTTTTTTTTTTTCTCCCTTTTGTCATTGTCGGGTGTGGGCACAGACTCATTCTCCATTTTGAAAGCATTGAGTGAACTTCTGCTAGCAAGATGTTTGTGTCTGAGCTCGTCAGATTTCGCTTGATGCGGTTGCGACTTCGGCAGAGAAAGCGTAGTTCGCAAAGGAGATATTGGATCCACGAAGTGAATTTCTTGCGGAGTACATATGGTGCCTTTCACACCCTGTATGTGCAGCTTCGGGATCATCCCTTCAAATTCCAACGCTATCTACGGATGTCCATTGAGACCTTTGATGTTCTGCTCTCACATGTGAAGGATGAGATACATCATCATCGCAGCACTTTTCGTGAAAGCATCAGTCCCATGATGTATACAGAGATATATAATATATAGAAATGTACTTACATTTTATAAGAGCTACGGCAAAACACTCTGTCACGTGCAGGAGACTTTGTGTGAGTGGGATATTTTAATGGCCGAAATCACATTTCCTGTCACATGACCACATGTGACCACCCTCAAACGCTATTAAAACGTGTGGTCCTATTTGGAAATTTTTCATGATTTGTGTCTGACTGCGTTTGCCATAGCCTTCTATGGCAGAATGAACGCTTCCGTTAGTAGTGCGTTAGCTTCGCCGGACCCGAAAACGCTGCAAGCCGCGTTGAAGGTCCGTCAGAAAAAAAACGTTATGTGACAAACGCATACCAATTTAGGGATGCGTCACGATGCGTCAGACAATGCAAGTCTATGGGCGCGTTAGTATGTGCGTTACATTGCGTTTTTACTACTTAAAAACGAGTCCGTTAGACGGACACACCTAGCGCAATGTGAACCCAGCCTTACCCTACATGGCCCAAACCTGGCATTGTCCTGTAACATTGGATCTGTATAGGAATGTTTACTAATGATATCTTCTAGAAAACACAATGGTCTTTATCTGGGTCTAATATTTTAACCAATAGGGACCATGGTCCATTTTTTTTTCCCTGGCTGGTGTCGTAGAGGGAGCTCCTGATTGAGTGACAGTTCAGGTAATAATAATAATAATCTTTATTTTTATATAGCGCTAACATATTCCGCAGCGCTTTACATTTTGCACACATTATCATCACTGTCCCCGATGGGGCTCACAATCTAAATTCCCTATCAGTATGTCTTTGGAATGTGGGAGGAAACCGAAGTGTCTGGAGGTAACCCACGCAAACACGGAGAGAACATACAAACTCTTTGCAGATGTTGTCCTGGGTGGGATTAGAACCCATGACCCCAGCGCTGCAAGGCTGTAGTGCTAACCACTGCGCCACCGTGTTGCCCCACGTAAGCAAGATCTCAGTTGAGGTGAGGCTGAAGCTGGCCAGGATTAAGATCCAACAGCTAGCTCCAGCGATCTTGGCCAGCCTTCGTGTAATACTTGCAAGCTCAGTAGGAAAGAGCTTGTAAGTACTGATCATGTTTGGTGACCTGGACAAAGAGGAAGCTGTGGACATAGTGTTTTTGAAACTATTTAGTACAGCGCATTCTATGGACGATGTTCAGGCTGACTCGGACAAACTAATTGTTCGGGCATCCATGTGGTATATGGGGTTTTAAGTAGATAAAAGAAAAGTTACGCAAATAGGAAACATGTGCAACACATTAGGACTGATCATTCTCTTATAGGCGTCATATGTTCTAGGGAATGTAGACCTAGGAGAGTCACTTGCCTGGATGTACTGGTAGATCACAGTGGCTTCTAAAGCCAGTAGGACATTCTCATGCATTAAAAGAGGCATGGACTCATGGGACACAGACATGATACTACCACTTTACAAAGCGTTAGTCAGGCCTCATCTAGAATACGCAGTTCAGTTCTTAAAAGGTTTCCCTAAAGTAAAGAAAATGTACAAAGACGAGCCACAAAGCATGGAGGAGCTAACTTATGATGAAATACTAAAATCATTACATTTGCTCACTCTTGAGAAGAGAAGTCTAAGGGTTGACATGATTATCTTTTACTAGTACATAAACGACCCATACAAAATATATGGTCACAACCTGTTTTGTGTAAATCCCCTTAAAAGACAAGAAGGGGTTTCTTCCCTCTGAGGAAAAGTAAGGTTTAATCTCCAGAGGAGACAACACTTCTTAACCATGAGAACTATTAATCTGTGGAGAAGCCTAAAGGCGCTTTCACGTTGCGTTTAGGCACCCGCTCTGTGGCGCGTTGGGGCTTACATCCGAACCCCCTGCAAATCGGGATTTGGAAGTATGCACCGAATGGAACATAGACTATAATGGTTCTGAATGGGTGAATGTGCGCTCTGTCGTGCATCACTTTCTATCGTGTATATGCCTATTGGAGACGTACACCCAGACACAGTCTATGATGTCCGAGTGTCCACCTCCAGCAGGTGTATACCACTGAAAATGATTCACGGCAGAGCACACGTCCGTCCTGTCGGAACCATTATAATCGATGGTCCCGTCGGTGCATACGTCCAAATGTCGTTTTACCGGGCGGTTCGGACGTAAGCCCCAACAGGTCACAGAACGAGTGCCTAAACGAGATGTGAAAACACCTTTAGGCTGCTCCACAGATTAATAGTTCTCATGGTTAAGAAGTGTTGTCTCTGGAGATTGAACCTTTCTTTTCCTCAGAGGAAGAAATCCTTTCTTGTCGGGAGCTGGACACGGCAGGAACTGTTGATGGCTTCAGAAACTCTTATGTAAATGTGTGAATGAATGTCGATCCAGACGATCAACACTCGGGATCTAGAAGGAAAAAACTTGCTCTTTAGGGAAGAGTAGATCATGAATTATGGTTGTACCTATTTTTTCCCATCCCTCGGTTGAATTTGATGGACATGTCTTTTTTTTCTCAACCGTACTATGTCAACTATGCTGACCGGTTCCCTTTAATGTGGATTTAAACTAAACTTATTTCATCGCTTGGCTTGCATTGCGGAGAGATTGGTACCGGAGACGTCTGCGTTACAGATCCACTATGGCAGGAAATGGGAGCGAGCGGTTTGGAGAGCATCAGGCACCTGTGTGTCTGTCTTTTCTTCTAATCTCATCATCGCGTATCACTTTGTGAGCCATTCCCCATTCTTGTAAACAGTCGACAGGGAGTGGTTAGCGATCGCTGCCAATTGAGGCTGAAACTTTGTGAGCAGCGTATGGGTTGGAAAACAAGTGCAGCTCGCGTGGAGATGTTTTACCAGCAGCATGCAACAATCAGCTCTGCACTGCTCGGAAACAGCGCGGAGGACACAGTCCGCTCAGGAAACGAATCCATTTCCTTCCTATATGAAACTTAATTTCACAGCAGAGACTTGGAGCATGAGGAGCGCTCAGCACAAGGTAGGAGATCACTCATGGCCGTCTTGTACTAAATCACCCACTCGTTAAGGAACGTGCGGCATGTCAGTGCGATAGTATCATCTATGGACTTTCTAGAAGCACCAAAATCCCAACCGGATTTAGGAAAATTTCTAGTTGTATCAGATCGGACGGAATATACACCGATTCGTTCTACGATCGAATTGTATATCAAGGGAGGGAGATCATAGTAATTCAAGTAAAAAGAATTGAGCTGCAATACCAGGCACCGCCTATGGAGCAGAGTGGTGCTGCATCTGTAAGGAAGCAGACATTTTATTTTTCTATTCTCATAAAAAATCCTTTGCGTAACGTAGTTTATTAATGTCATTTATGACGGCCAATTATGCAGTAATGTCTTGTAAAACGTCTTCGTAAAAATATGATTCTACTCGTCAAAGGGTTTGGAGAATTATGGTGCAAAAAATAAACTTGACTATACTCTTTTTTTTTTTTTTTGGACCACCTACATTTATTTTTATTGTAATCGTTGATATAGCGGCATTAATTCCAGAGCACGTTACAGACATCATCGCTGTTCCCATTGGGAGTCACAATCTACATCCCCTATCATTATGTCTTCGGAATGTGGGAAGAAACCCACACAGACACGAGGAGAACATACAAACTCCTTGGAGATGTTGTCCTTGGTGGGAGTTGACCAACCACCGAGCCACCGTGTTGCCCGAGACCCGCGTTACTGATTTTTGCCATATGCCCTATCAGTATGTCTTCGGAATGTGGGAGGAAACCCACACAGATACGAGGAGAACATACAAACTCCTTGGAGATGTTGTCCTTGCTGGGAGTTGACCAACCACCGAGCCACCGTGTTGCCCCGGACCCGTGTTACTGATTTTTGCCATATGTTCTCCATATTCCATGACAATGACAGCTATTTCTCCCTACACAGAGGCAAATAATTCGAGAGGAATGAAGCTTCTAGACACCTCTGGTGGCAACTTATCTCTTGAGCACACAATTCAAAGTGTTCAATACTTTTTCCCTCCTGACATCATCTGTTTGAGGAGAGTCAAGAGACACCCGTGCACAAAAGATAGTTGGCCAGATGCTTCTGAAATCAGACTTTGGACAAATTTGCTATACCGTGTTAGTTATTCATTATCTCAACACTCATAGAAGAGAATTTCCATGGTTTCTCCCCAGAAGAGATTTCTCACCACTAGGATATAAATAATCAAACCCCGTCTCCTTCAGTCTACAATCATCCACTGCTTTCAAGTTGTTGTTTTTTGCTTTTTTTTTGCAAGGTATATGATCTACATGTTGAATTCTATTCTTTCCCTTCTTAAAAAGCTATAATCTGATGGAAAAAATACTGGGATGGATGGATGGAAGGATCTTTAAGCAGATAAGGGAGGACTGAATAGAAAAAAAGATAAGGGTCTCTTAATAGATTAAGACATAGATTTCAGGGGAAAGTAGAGGAAAATAGTTGCAGCAAGTGGATGACATTTAAGTAATCTCATGCACACCATTCCAGGGAACAATTGATATGCGGTGCGGAGTTTGAAGCCGAGGTGTGTCAATCCTTTAATCCTTTCCACGCATATCTCCCTTTGTAACACGTGCAATCAGTGGCAAAAATTGCATGCACTTTTGTTCTTACAAAATCCATAATGAATGGTTGCTGGGTGGGAAAACCTGTGAGTTTTCAAAAAGGTAATTCATTTTTTCTAATGTATCGATAACAAAATTGGCTGTAAAATCTGCGCATCACACATGCAGATTTTGTAGCGGAACGGTGATGGGACCCGCGGCGAATCTGGACGTAACACAAGAATTCCGCCAATTCCATCAGTTGCTGTATTGTAGAGGTATTTACCACTAGACGTAATTCTTCTATGGGTAGTAGAATATACAGTGCATTTGGGGAGCGCCATACAGCCAACAGGGGATGTGGTGGCCAACCTATAGGCGATGTGCACAAGGCTTAACCATAGGACTGCCTCGGAGACTCCTATTCTAATTGTTCTACACTTTTACCTAATGTTCATTGGCGTGTACAAAGTAACTCGGGTGTGGATATGAATTTATTAAAGCAGGAAACCAAGTGAGACTCCATGAACAGCAGAACCGGAGGTCAATGTTATTACCGAACATTTTTAGCGCTACATTAACTCTGTGACTTCATGTTCTTTCTTATTTGCAATTTGCATCATTAGTTCTGGCCCCATAAAAGTGTACCAGCCGAACAGACGAGGACAGGACTGGTATGTGGGTCAGCGCTGGTTCAGCGGCGTTGTAAAAGTCCCTGTTCTTCCGAGAGATCGCATGGCACAGGTTTCCAAGTACGCATCAATTATTGAGCGCTCCTGTTGCATAATTAAATCCCTCATCGTTATATTTCTGCTGCATTTTATTGACCAAACTATATTACAACTTGGAAATTCAAACAGCGAAGATGAACTTTCGGGGTTTACCACATGGGTATTATTCGGCTAGGTTCAGCTTTGACGCACTGTCTTGGACATGTAGAATTTGTATTAATAGTAATTGTATTAATTTGAGCTGTAGCTCATTCTTGGCTTAGGAGTCCAGTGGGAGGTCCTACAGGCATTGTCAGGACTGCCCGCTAGACTCGTCAGATTAGGACTGCCCGCTGGACTCGTCAGATTAGGACGGCCCGCTGGACTCGTCAGATTAGGACGGCCCCCTGGACTCGTCAGATTAGGACGGCCCACCGGACTCTTCAGATTAGGACGGCCCGCCGGACTCTTCAGATTAGGACGGCCCGCCGGACTCTTCAGATTAGGACGGCCCACCGGACTCTTCAGATTAGGACGGCCCACCGGACTCTTCAGATTAGGACGGCCCACCGGACTCTTCAGATTAGGACGGCCCACCGGACTCTTCAGATTAGGACTGCCCACCGGACTCTTCAGATTAGGACGGCCCACCGGACTCTTCAGATTAGGACGGCCCACCGGACTCTTCAGATTAGGACGGCCCACCGGACTCTTCAGATTAGGACGGCCCACCGGACTCTTCAGATTAGGACGGCCCACCGGACTCTTCAGATTAGGACGGCCCACCGGACTCTTCAGATTAGGACGGCCCACCGGACTCTTCAGATTAGGACGGCCCACCGGACTCTTCAGATTAGGATGGCCCACCGGACTCTTCAGATTAGGACGGCCCACCGGGCTCTTCAGATTAGGACGGCCCACCGGACTCTTCAGATTAGGACGGCCCACCAGACTCCTCAGATTAGGACGGCCCACCGGACTTCTCAGATTAGGATGCCCCCCAGACTCCTCAGATTAGGACTGCCCACTGGATTCCTCAGATTAGGACTGCCCACTGGACTCCTCAGATTAGGACTACCCACTGGAGTCTTCAGACCCAGAATGAGCAAAGGTTCAAGTGAATACATGGCGATTGTACTGAATTTTTCCCTTCTCTAAAGTCTACATCAACCTACTCAACTAATTTTACTCTAAAATATGGTGTCTGCAGGTTGGACATCATTTTCAGCTCCACGGGTTCTCATTAATTTACTATTGGCACAATGGATAGATGAAAAAAGATTTCTGATATCAGGTAAAAACACCTGATGAAGTGGACGGTTCATAACTGAAATTGTAGTTTTCTCAAGGTGAACATTAGACATCATCTTCATTGGATAATGTGGACGATACGATACATCTATCCATTGTGCCATTCCTGACCAAACCCAGATGAGCAATCGGAGAGAGGTCTGGCAAGCCAATCATCCTCGGGTTTATGACAGGTGCTTATGGCTCATCATATCATCATACAACTAATAGTAACTTACCATATTCTCTTCAAAAAGACAAGAAGGCGTTACCCCTTAAATGTGTATTTAAATTTACTATTGGATCGTATAATAACATGCGATTTGAGCTGGACCTCTTTACCACCCTCAGCCTAATGTCAATTTGACCTTGAGCTGATGACTTGGGAAATCTAAGACTAATTAGTTGCTAGGGACCTGGGGCCCGATAATCACAATAAAAACACCCTGGTTACTATGCAGCGCTTCCCTAGCAACCAGCCTGTCTCAAGCGGTTGGTTGCTGCCAAACCCCACAAACATTGATATTTGTTCTGATATCAGAAGAAAGCTTGAGATATGCACATTATAGGCCTTATCAATGGAGGAAGCACGACATAAAGACTAGTGAGGCTCCTTCTTCAGGTCCTCATCGTTCATTAGGCCCTCTTTAAGACGTAACTTTATAAAATAGCTACAAAAATTGCCGCACTCTCTCTTTCTGGAGGATCCGCTACCCCCATGACACATAGACAGCATGTTGCTAGCAATAGTCACGGTGTAATACTTCATTTTCCCTGTGGTGGCGCTGCGGAGAAATCGAGAAACGCTTCCTTCTATGTGGCTGTCTTTTCTGTTTCCTATTACAAGCTGCAAATACATCAAGAAACTGCTATTCTAACATCTAACTCCATTTATCGAGCTGTTTTCCCCCTCTGTAATTAGAATTAATGACCAATAACGATGAATCAACTTCGCCAGCAGACAAATTTGCACAATTAAAGATGACATTTTACGTGAACAACAGGAAAAGGCCTTAACGGGGTGAGGCGGGTTCACTGCAGGCGAAAACCTAGTTTGCATATCACACAGGATTAGATTTGAGTATTCGGCATTATTCTGCTTCCGTCCCGAGGTTTGTTAACCTGTTGTCTTCTTCTCTCCCGCAGCTCAGCTGGTGACCAGCTAAGAAGCCGTCGACTTGCATCACTATGTGGAGTTGTGAAGATTTTAATTATACCGACAACAACCAAGAGCAGCGCTTGTGCCATGATTTCCACCTCGTCCTCTTCATCTTCTCCATCCTCTACCTCATCGTTTGCTTCCCGACCAGTCTGTGCTACAACGTGCAGCTCGTCCTCGTTAATTTATATAACAAAGCAACTATGACTATGCCAGATGTCTATTTTGTGAACATGGCCATCGCCGGACTGATCATCAACGCTGTAGCCCCGGTCTATCTTCTAGGACCAGAATACACCAAGTGGTCCTTTTGGAGCTTCGGGAATGAGGTTTACATCACATTACTGATTCTCTTTAACGTGTCGTCTTTGGTGATCATGTATTCTACGACTTTGCTCAGCTTGGACTATTACATAGAGTGTGCTCTGCCAAGAACGTACATGTCCAGCGTCTACAACACCAAGCATGTGTGTGGCTTTATCTGGGGTGGAGCGGTGTTGACTAGCTTCTCCTCACTGCTCTTCTACATCTGCAATCACGTCTCCACCAAAATCATCGAGTGCTCCAAAATGCAAAATCGGGAGGCGGCCGATGCCATCATGGTCCTCATTGGATATGTGGTGCCAGTTCTTGCAGTACTTTACGCTTTGGTGCTCATTTTGCAGATACGTAAGGAAGCAACTCCTCTTGACCAGGACTCGGGTCGACTGGACCCGTCAGTGCATCGGCTGTTAATTGCCACCGTCTGCACACAGTTTATTTTATGGACGCCATATTATGCCACTCTAATGGTAAACACTTTCACGGACATTCACGTGAAGTCCACTGACCACCGTTTCATGAGGACATTTCACTTCATTGAAGGACTCTCGAGCTTCTTGGCCTTTTCAAGCAGCTTTGTCATACCTCTATTACACAGACATATTAACAAAAGCTTTCATAGTAAATTACAGAGGTTGCTTAAAAAACTGCACTGTGGGGATCAGGGGTGCCCGCACGAGCGCACGGTAGTTCAGCAGGTGATGACTTAAAAACTTAGGCCCCAAATGGTATTACATGTGATCCTCCACTAATAGTTAGTGAATCGAGGGAGGTATTGTTTTAGCTTTGAGCCTTAGCATGACCACAGATCAATTATCCTAATTCATGTCACCGGATTATCTATACTTGTTTAATCCTAATTATGAAAAACCTTTATATACTGACATGTTTAAAACTTGCTACGAGCCCATGGTGGAAAGGGCTAAAAAAAAAAAAAAAGCTTACGAGGTGCCAAACCCTTGCGCTCGACCCATCCACATATCCAAGAACGGACTTTCCAATTTGTAAATTTGAAGTTACCGCCAGACATTTCTTTGCAAAGTTTTATTGGCAAAGACGGAAAAATAATAGAAAAGAAGGACATCTCGTGGCTGAACGTTCTCCACGATTAACTGCAAAGCACTTTGATACTGTAGAAAAGTATTATATTCTCATTAACACAGTGTGAAGTTGTCTTATTCTAATGTATGCAACCAGCTTTCTATAGTTTGACTACTAAGTGAAGAAAATGAGCAGATACCCAGTAGTTGTATCGATAACCGGATGAAAATTGACTTTTTTTTTTCAGTATTTTTAACAAAACCAGGATAAATAATAAATCATGTTGATGAAGGACAAGTAAGTGACTGTGGATTCAAATGGTATTTATGTAATGGTTATGCGGAAATGTGGGGCGCAGACTCACCCCGATCACTCACTGCGGTCTGTAGTCTACATTTCATCTATATGAGCTGACATACAAATTACACATAATTCCTTGACCCAGTTATTGCCAGATAACGTTATTACAGTCCCAGGCAACATGATTATTCTACATTCCTGGTAGAATTCTTGTCTAGCAGTAAATGCCACATGCTTGGCAGCTAGAAAAAAAAAAATGTAAAAAAAAAATTCAAAAGCTAAAAAAAAACAAGTTTTACATGAAGGGTCTGCTAATAAGTCACTCAAGATAAGGATTGATGAACCAAAAAAAAAAAAGTCACCTGTACACAGACCGGTTTTAGATGAAGTGGGGCCCTGGGCAAAACTTTAAAGTGGGGCCCCAAATGCTGACATACCAAACACACAGAAACATTTCAGTTGTATTTAGGATATTTGCGCTGAGTTAAGGATGTTAAAGGAGCGTGATCAACAATATTGAAGTAGTTTGACACTTGTTTCCCAGCCTCTTTACACCAGTTGTGGAAGAATGATGGGCACCGCACGATCACTAGTAGATTAATTGGTCCCCATACAGTATCATGGTATCAGCAGCATATCCGCAGCTTACACCGGCGATGTGCCGCTGAGAACAATGATTGTTGTTCTGGCATGAACAATTCAATCACTTGATGACTAGGCAGCATTTTCTTTTAGTATAATGCACCCGATAGTCCTCCACATAATATAATGCAGCCCATAGTCCTTCATATAGTATAATGCACAGCCCATAGTATTCCATATTGTATAATGCACGCATCATAGTCCTCCATACAGTATAATGTGCAGCCCATAGTCCTTAATATAGTATAATGTACCCCATAGTCCTTCATATGGTATAATGCACAGCCCATAGTACTTAATATAGTATAATGCTCCCATAGTCGTCCATATTGTATAATGCATGCACCATAGTCCTCCATACAGTATAATGTGCAGCCCATAGTCCTTAATATAGTATAATGCACCCCATAGTGCTTCATATGGTATAATGCACAGCCCATAGTCCTTAATATAGTATAATGCACGCACCATAGTCCTCCATATTGTATAATGCACGCACCATAGTCCTCCATACAGTATAACGTGCATCCCATAGTCCTTGATATAGTATAATGCACACCATAGTCTTCCATATAGTATAATACATAGCTCATAGTCCTCCATATAGTATAATGGTCCCATAGTCCTCCATATTGTATAATGCACCCCCATAGTCCTCCATATAGTACAATGCACCCCATAGTCCTTCATATAGTTTCATGCGCTCCCCATAGTGTTGTATAAAATACAATGCTGCCCCATAGAGTACAATGGGGCCCCATAAGAGTACAATGCGGCCCCATAGAGTACAATGCGGCCCCATAGAGTACAATGCAGCCCCCATAGAGTATAACGCGGCCCTCAATAGAGTATAATGCAGCCCCATAGAGTATAATGCAGCTCCATATAGTATAATGCAGCCCCATATAGTATAATGCAGCCCCATATAGTATAATGCAGCCCCATATAGTATAATGCAGCCCCATAAAGTATAATGAAAAAAAAATACAAAAACAATACTCAACTATCCCTATTCCCCCGTTGATCAGGTGTCTACAGCACATCTCCTCAGCAGCGTGACATGCAATGAAGTGATGTAATCAATTCAAACCAGTTGTTGTTTAATCAGCATTTAAAGTTTGGGTTTCATAAGCTTTCGGGCATAAGGACAAAACTGTGGGTAGGGTCTTCAGTTCCTGCACGGCCCCTCCACCTGTCTCTGGTGTCTGTATTTCCCTCCTGTTTCACAGTTTGCAATGGCGCTGTCCTCGCTGCAGGTGGCGGTTGCACAGATTGATTTCCCAGTAGTCTTCAATAAAATGACGGTGGTGGCAGCGCATGAGATTTAGATCTCGTCCCAGTGACAAACCGATATCTCAATCTGCACATGCTCCGCCACTGGCGCCATTGTACTGAAGACCGCCGTGAGGTTAATCTGCGCACGCACTGCAACCAGCGCAATTTTATGGAAGACCGAAGGGAGATCGATTTGCACGAGCACTACAAACTTTAAAATAGGAGGAAAATACAGTTACCAAAGGCAGTGAAGGAGGCTGGAAGAACAATAAAAGTGCAATAGGGTCTTACCGGGTGGGGCAGGATAAAAGTGCGAGGAGGTGATGGAGAAGTCGAACGACTTCGAAATGCGTTAATAAACCACATAGAAGCCTCTTCGGTCTCCTGGAATCTTCAATTGGCTATCATCAGCAGGGCAGTAGATACCAGAGGCAAATAGAGGGAGCGGGCAGAAGCCGAGGACCCTACCCACAGTACCGATCCTATCCACGGAAAGCTTAGGAAACCCAAACCTCAAATGCTGAGAAAACAACAACCAGGATGCCTGTTTCATCATTAAAGGTGTCTATTGAATCTCTATAACAGCGCCATTACGGCCATGATTTTACTTTAACATGCCAAATCATGTTGACAAGTTCTCTTTCTAGGAAAGCCAATCGTCCTGTGAAAATGATATTCTATGTGCACAGAACGATCATAAAAAAGCAAATCATCCATTGAAAAGGGTATTCAATGTGCACAGAACGATCACAAAAAAAGCAAATCGTCCTGGAAAAATGATATTCTATGTGCACAGAACGATCATAAAAAAGCAAATCGTCCTGTGAAAATGATATTCTATGTGCACAGAACGATCATAAAAAAAGCAAAGCGTCCTATGAAAATGATATTCTTTGTGCACAGAACGATCATAAAAAAAACTAATCGTCCTGTGAAAATGATATTCTTTGTGCACAGAACGATCATAAAAAAAGCAAATCTTTCTGTGAAAAAGATATTCTATGCACACAAAACGATCATAAAAAAAACTACCAGTAATCGTCTTGTGAAAATGATATTATATGTGCACAGAACGATCATAAAAAAAGAAAAATTGGACTGTAAAAATGATATTCTATGCACACAAAACAATCATAAAAAAAAGTAAATCGTCCTGTGAAAAAGATATTCTATGCGCACCGAACGGTCATAAAATATTCTATGTGCACAGAACGATAATAAAAAAGGCAAATTGTCCTATGAAAAGATATTCCATGCGCACCGAACGATCTATTACCATCCTCTGAGCATGGAAGTGCGGTCGGCTTATTTAAACAGTCCATCTAACGTCATCATTGCACCTTACCGATCGTTTAAATGGCCGCCATCGGCGAGTGTAAATGCAGTATGGGACATATATTACGGTATATAGTTCTGTAAACCTTGTTATCCACTGTTGCTCAGATCTCTCAATATATCGAATGCAGGAATTAATGTTTTTATTTTGGATGCCATGGCTATATCCATAGCATATGAGTATCCATAGAACTTATGTCAGTAGTACACAGTACCATTCTAAAAATCTATGCGCCATTATCTCCCTAATATGGTGGCACATGGATTGCCATTGGCCATATATTAGAAACCTGATGCCCTCGGCATATGCTCGGTATAATGAGCTGTGTGCGGCATTTTGGGACACGTGACCCATGTTACATGCTGCATATTTTGAGAAGGCGGCCAACGAGAACGATCAACGTCATCTAGGGTTATAGTCCAGCCTTCCTTATCTATTCAGCTTGTGGAGGAGACCAGTCAGTCTCGAACAGAAAAATAAATAGGTTATATATTAGGCCGGGTTCACATCACGTTTTGGCCCCATGTTTGTAACTCCACCCAGAGATCCCTCCAAAAAACGGGATTCGGACGTGCCCCCAACGGAGTTGTAGACTTAAGTCATGAACGTGAGGCCAAGTGAGGGTGAACACACCCTTACTAATATTGTTCTTGATGACTTGCAAGAGAACGAGCCTTCCGTAAAAGCTTCACCAAAAGGCAGTAACCATTATCAATCAGCTCGTAGATAAGTAGAATACTCCGATATCTCATGGGACGCTGTGTGTGATAGGACCACCACACACTGTCACGTACTGTGGACTAACGGGGAAGTTGTGGCAGCAGGAACAGGTTCTGACCTGAGGTACCACCAATCGAGTCGTGGACCAACGGGGAAGCTGTGGAAGTAACATAGTAACATAGTTAGTAAGGCCGAAAAAAGACATTTGTCCATCCAGTTCAGCCTATATTCCATCATAATAAATCCCCAGATCTACGTCCTTCTACAGAACCTAATTGTATGATACAATATTGTTCTGCTCCAGGAAGACATCCAGGCCTCTCTTGAACCCCTCGACTGAGTTCGCCATCACCACCTCCTCAGGCAAGCAATTCCAGATTCTCACTGCCCTAACAGTAAAGAATCCTCTTCTATGTTGGTGGAAAAACCTTCTCTCCTCCAGACGCAAAGAATGCCCCCTTGTGCCCGTCACCTTCCTTGGTATAAACAGATCCTGGTATAAACAGTGGGAACAGGTTCTGTCCTAAGGGACCACCAATCGAGTCCTGGACCAACGGGGAAGCTGTGGCAGCAGGAACAGGTTCTGTCCTGAGAGACCACCAATCAAGTCATGGACCAACGGGGAAGCTGTGGAAGTGGGAACAGGTTCTGTCCTGAGAGACCGCCAATCAAGTCATGGACCAACGGGGAAGCTATGGCAGCATGAACAGGTTCTGTCCTGAGGGACCACCAATCGAGTCGTGGACCAACAGGGAAGTTGTGGCAGAAGGAACAGGTTCTGTCCTGAGGGACCACCAATCGAGTCGTGGACCAACAGGGAAGTTGTGGCAGCAGGAACAGGTTCTGTCCTGAGGGACCACCAATCAAGTCGCTTTAGAATCACCAGGTTTTTGCTACACCATCTTAGAGCAACATGATGTAGGGGCAGAGACCCCCATTCCAGCAATGAGTCACTGACTAGGTTGCTTGCTGTAGTTTTAATAAAATCACAGTTTTATCTCCCGCAAATCTCTGAATGCTAAGCTCTGTATAACCTCGCCCATACCACTGATCTTCAGCTTTCTAGCTTTCTGTGCATACTGCGCATAGGCAGAAAGCTGCCAATCAGTGCTATGTGCAGCTCATAATCATGGAATACTACATGGCAGCAGATTTAATAGTCCTCTAGTGATAATCTTCTGCTGATAAAACTGTGATTTTATCAATACTAAAGCAGGGAGGCCAGTAAGTGAAACATCGCTGGAATTAGAATCTCTATCTCTACATCATGATACTCTCAGATTGGGTAGCAAAAACCTGGTGACTGATTCCCTTAAATGTGAACAGTATTTTCAATAAACTTTGCATAAATCAATACCAATCAGACCAATATAAGAAACTTTGCAATAAATCTTATCAGAGAAATATGTTTCCTTCCCCCTTATAAGATAGTTTTTCCATTCCCCCAATTCCTGAACTAATCATCTACTTAGAAAAAATCAGATAAAATAAGTCATGCTCTGGCAACTGTGGCATCATGCAACTTATCCCACTATATTTTATGGCTAAAGGAAGGAGCAAGGAGCAGAGTGAGGAAACAAGCAGGTGAATCACAGAAATATCGTGCTGACTATAAAGGAAGGAGTGAGGAGTAGAGTGAGGAAACAAGCAGGGGAGACACAGAAAGAGCGTGCTGACTATAAAGGAAGAAGGAGTGAGGAGCAGAGTGAGGAAACAAGCAGGTGAGACACAGAAATATCGTGCTGACTATAAAGGAAGAACGAGTGAGGAGCAGAGTGAGGAAACAAGCAGGTGAGACACAGAAAGATCGCGCTGACTATAAAGGAAGAAGGAGTGAGGAGCAGAGTGAGGAAACAAGCAGGTAAGACACAGAAAGATCGTGCTGACTATAATGGAAGAACGAGTGAGGAGCAGAGTGAGGAAACAAGCAGGTGAGAGACAGAAAGATCACACTGACTATAAAGGAAGAAAGAGTGAGGAAACAAGCAGGTGAGACACAAGATCATGATGACTAACAAGCCTTTTCCTTCACTCCAGTGCTGGATTCACATCTACAATGTTCACTACTGCTGTGTAATATCCTCCAGGCTGCTGCTTGTTTGTCTCAGTGTGCTAATAAAAAGAATGAAAAGCAGGAATCCCTCTCTGAGGGCTGTGCTGTGCATGGTAGATCATTGCAGCTAATCTCCTCTCAACAGCTCAGAGTAGAATGCAAATTAAAGATTAAGTCTGCGCAGGAAAAAAAAATGGAAAAAATGCACGATACAAAACATACAATGGCCAGATACAGTGTTATTGCTCATGTACACACACAGGGCAGCTTAGTCTGAAAACCTACTTGAAAGTATGGCTCCCCTCTAAGTTGATACCTCCTTCACGTTGTAGTTACCACACACATTATCCACATAATGCTTGTAAGCTCAGTATGACCATAATTTGCAGTCACAAGAAATTTGCTGAAACTTGGAGATACTGAAGACAAGAAAAGCCAACTAACCAAGTAGGAGACCATGAAGGACATCAAATCAACAGACAGTAGACCCAAGCGGTAGCCTTTCCTCTGGTCACCTACAATGCAAACCTGTCCGTGATGTCTCCTTGCAGCCTTTTGTGGTTCAATGTCAATGCACTGACCATAATTTGTCAGGAACAATTTCTTTAAATCTTACACTGGTTTATTACAAATACTGCCTAAACCAGTGTAACGATAGCAAAGCAAACCCGGCCTTCCTGGCCTAACAGGGAAACAAAAGCCTAATGTATGGCACCGCCCTTGTTGCCGCGGGAGTCCGACCACTTCAGGTTCACACAAAAAAAGGTTCAACTTCCTTTGAGCATTTATCTACTGAACTTCTCCCACTCTACATCTGTCCAATCAACCCAGCACTAAACATGGCTGATTAACCCCCCTCAGCACTTGGTGTGCTGGAGCATTTGCTAGGTTGCGATCACTGAAGCGAACACCTTTATTGAAAACATTCCTCCCCTCCAGTACTTCGTCACAATATATTATATACACATACATACTTGGTCTTTAGCGTGTTCTTGATATGTACATAACACGCCTCTGGTCCCTGAAACACAGTGTTATGTTTGCTGCTCAACATGACGCATTAGGATTTCAATGATCAATCCAATTAAAATAGAGTTTCTCTACGCCCGTGGTTTCCGCATTAATTTCGCCCGGACGACTGCTCTCTGGTAGGAAGAGAAATCGATACTGGAAACCACATGGAGGAATCAATCAGAAGAAACTACTTATAGACGAGTATATAACAAGATAATGACAACCATACAAAAACCCGAAGTATTCTCCTGATACATAGGAACAAGAAAAGGATAACTTGGGTCAAAATATCCATTTTCAAACACCCTAACAGTATTTTCGAATTAATAGAGAGCACCGCGGTCTATCCTAGGGAAGAGCATCTAAGAAAAGTTTCTTATGGAGGAATCGGTTTGTCTGTGCAAATCAATGGTTTTCCATAAGAACGGTGTAATGCTTCATTTCCCCTGTGGAGGTGCTGTAGGAAAACTGAGCACTTGCTGTTGGTTCTTCTACAAAGTACAGATCACTGTTCATCGAAAAGTCAAATATTCTGTCCTAAACAGACAATCCTGTACTGGAGCAAAAAAAAAAAAATAATCTCAGAAAATCTAGCTGTGTGAACAGCAAAGTGGATTTCCCCATTGAAATCAATAGGAAGGGTATCTGAAGTGGTTTTACATGGATTTTTAAAGAAGATCCACTTCAAAATCCATTTTTCAAAAATCCCTTTGTGAAAAATAACCTAACTGTTCAGAAACCAAAGTGCCTAGATATTAAGGTGAAAAAATAGGGGAGGAGGGGGATGCAGCTGCAGTCTTTTTGTTTCAAATTCATTTAGCGTTACGTTACTAATAAGGAACCTGGGATTAAGGCTGAAAAATACCAAAATTGATACATTTTTAATGAAAGAGGTTGTCTGCAGTCACTGTGCGCATCTGGTATTGCCGGTGTGCGCAGGCATTCATGTGACCGAATGCGTGCGATTTGCATATTTGCGGTCTTGTGTCGACTAAACGTGATTGACTTTTCTCAAAGGGGTTGTCCGGTCTTAAGCTACAAGTGTGCAGTCCCCTCTATGCGAGTACGGACTTGTGAATCCTCACATCACACGCACTACGGCCTGTGAGGATTCTCCGATGCTGGGAGTGGGCGGTCATGGTTTTGCAAGAATACGTTTTTGCATATGTCCGGTCACATTCCGACTAGACTGTATCCGACCTCACTCAATGCACTTGCATTGAGCGAAGCTGTGCTCGTCTAGTCGGCATGTGACTGCATATGTATGCAAATTTTGGGTTACTTCTAAATATTCACAAGACAAAACATGGGATACTGTGACTCCTTGACTAGATTGACAACTACTAATTTATACGTATGTGTAGATGATGAAGATCCCAGACATGTACTCTTCGTAGCTCGGCTCTTCATGTTCAGTGGGGGGATGAGAAAGGGTTAAAATCCAGCGAAGGCCACATTTAGCGAGTACCTTAACTGGAGTCAAGTGCTTTGGTCAATTCAATTAGTACAATTTACAGCATATTCCATATCTTCCTAAACTTCTGCTTTAAGTTGGAGGTTCCCCCCGAGAATCCACCACGGCTTCTAGAATGTCTATTTCGAACTCCCCTTCTGGCTCTTCAAACCATCTGTCACTGAATCCCCCGCAACACATTGCAAGGTAATGGCACCCGATTCACATACATATTTAATGTGTAATTTCCCTGGAAACATACAGGAAAAAAAAAAAAGAAAAGAAAAAGGTCAATAGAAACTCTACTGCCGTCAACGACGCGCGTCAATAATTTACTATCTGCGGGAACAGCTAACGTGATGAGTGACATGTAAACAAACAGCACAAAACGCGCTCCGCTGTCCCGAAAACGATGCCAAGGAAGAAGCAAATGGTCTCCGCAAATATCACCCGGTTATAAACTATAATTAAAGAGCACAAGGAGTTCCTAACATGCGGGAAAATCTCATATCCTCATTTATGAAATCTCAAAAACGTGGCTCACGGATGGGCAGATGACACAACCAAGCTTTTGGCTAATACTGTTATACTGACGACTTATCCGTAGGCTAGGGTGACACGATCAGGTCAATTATGAAAATCACATTCTGATCCAATTCTCTCGAACGAGGAAAATATGAAAGAAGAAAAAAAGTCTCAATTTTATAAACTCTGTGATTGCGCGGAAATCAGACTGCAACCGCTACAAACTCAATGACTTGTATGGTCGAGTGCGACCACAAAATTGGATAAAACTCGTGCATGCAGCGATGATTTCCTTGAACAAACTCAGTCCGAAGAAAGAATCTGACATGTGCACGACCCCATGGAATAATATTAGTCCGGTGTTTTGTCGGATCACACTAGGACCGAAAATAAGGCCATGTGCACCTCCACCAGTCAGCTGTTATTGCCATTGATATGGCCAAAAGTGAACAGTAAATGAAGTGGAACATCACAGCTTTATTATACAAAACTTAATAAAATGTTTCAATATTAGGGGAAAATTCCTTCCCAATGCTATGTATGGAAATAAGACTAGTTCCCTGGATCAACTTCCCATCACAGTATCTAGTATCCATAACTTGTGGAATCAACCATTACAGCATCCTGTGGAATAGTTACAAAGTCTCACTGCTCTTACAGTAAAGAATCCTCAAGCTCACTGCTCTTACAGTAAAGAATCCTCAAGCTCACTGCTCTTACAGTAAAGAATCCTCAACCTCACTGCTCTTACATAATAGAATCCTCAACCTCACTGGTCTTACATAATAGAATCCTCAACCTCACTGCCCTAACAGTAAAGAATCCTCAATCTCACTGCTCTTACAGTAAAGAATCCTCAACCTCACTGCTCTTACATAATAGAATCCTCAACCTCACTGCTCTTACAGTAAAGAATCCTCAACCTCACTGTTCTTACAGTATAGAATCCTCAACCTCACTCCTCTTACAGTAAAGAATCCTCAACCTCACTGCTCTTATAGTAAAGAATCCTCAACCTCACTGCTCTTACAGTAACGAATCCTCAACCTCACTGCTCTTACAGTAAAGAATCCTCAACCTCACTACTCTTACAGTAAAAGAATCCTCAATCTCACTGCTCTTACAGTAAAGAATCCTCAACCTCACTGCTCTTACATAATAGAATCCTCAACCTCACTGCTCTTAAAGTAAAGAATCCTCAACCTCACCGCTCTTACAGTAAAGAATCCTCAACCTCACCGCTCTTACAGTAAAGAATCCTCAACCTCACCGCTCTTACAGTAAAGAATCCTCAACCTCACCGCTTTTACAGTAAAGAATCCTCAACCTCACTGCTCTTACAGTAAAAAATCCTCAACCTCACTGCTCTTACAGTAAAGAATCCTCAACCTCACTGCTCTTACAGTAAAGAATCCTCAACCTCACTGCTCTTACAGTAAAGAATCCTCAACCTCACTGCTCTTACAGTAAAGAATCATCAACATCACTGCTCTTACAGTAAAGAATCCTCAACCTCACTGCTCTTACAGTAAAGAATCCTCAACCTCACTGCTCTTACAGTAAAGAATCCTCAACCTGACTGCTCTTACATAATAGAATCCTCAACCTCACTGCTCTTACATAATAGAATCCTCAACCTCACTGCTCTTACAGTAAAGAATCCTCAACCTCACCGCTTTTACAGTAAAGAATCCTCAACCTCACCGCTCTTACAGTAAAGAATCCTCAACTTCACCGCTCTTACAGTAAAGAATCCTCAACCTCACCGCTCTTACAGTAAAGAATCCTCAACCTCACCGCTCTTACAGTAAAGAATCCTCAACCTCACCGCTCTTACAGTAAAGAATCCTCAACCTCACTGCTCTTACAGTAAAGAATCCTCAACCTCACTGCTCTTACAGTAAAGAATCCTCAACCTCACTGCTCTTACAGTAAAGAATCCTCAACTTCACTGCTCTTACAGTAACGAATGCTCAACCTCACTGCTCTTACAGTAAAGAATCCTCAACCTCACTGCTCTTACAGTAAAGAATCATCAACCTCACTGCTCTTACAGTAAAGAATCCTGAACCTCACTGCTCTTACAGTAAAGAATCCTCAACCTCACTTCTCTAACAGTAGAGAATCCACAACCTTACTACTCTTACAGTAAAGAACGTATGCCTGTGATTATGATAAAACTTTCTTTCCTGTAGACATAGAAGATGCCTCTTTGTCATGACGCGCCCACTAGATGGCTTCAGCCTATGAGTATGCATACCACATACATTACCGCTGATCCTGGCTCAGAAACCGGTGAATCCGCGGAGAGCACAGTGCACGCCCTAGGGAGATTTATACGTCTGCAATCTTTTCATTTTGGACCGGACTACCCCTTAAAGGTCGGTCAATAATGGAGTTTATGATCAGCATCTATCCAACCCCAATCACAATAGAAGAAGGTAACAAGGTCAGATCTAAGAGTAACCGGCACAAAATATAAATTTACCTTCCCTTTACATTTAAAGGGTTTGCAACTAATTTTAAAGCTATCACTTATCCATCGGAGAGGTCATAGCTTGCTGATTGCAGGGGTTCTGACTTCTGGGACCTCCAAAGCCCCGTCTGAATGAAGCAGAGGTCAAGCTCGTATACCTCCGCTCCGTTCATTGTCAATGGGATTGCTGGGGACAGCAGACCTGTGTTCTTGGGATCTCAGGAACCCATATAGGCTCCTTCCGGTGGCGGTTGCAGGTAACCGTAATGTTATCGTCAATATCTATGTACGGAATATGGAGCTCTACATAAACCAAAAGGAGAAACAATCACTATAAGTGTATGTTGAGAAATGCAAAGAACTATGACCCTATTTAGATAAAGTATAGAGAAGGGGTATTTAACAGTGGGTATCCCCTTTAAAGGGGGTTGTATGGACAGCGCCACTCGTGTTCATGGGCCATGCCTGGAACTGCAAGTCAGCTCCAGTCACTCGAAGAAATATCATGCGTTAAGAAACATTGTAGATTCTTTAAAAATGAGACCGAAATCAGGAAAATATCAGTCCTGTACACAGACAAGACAAACAAGTGAGGGGGGAAAAAAGGAAGCAGAAAAAGGCGTGATTGGGTTTAAAGGAAATCTGTCAGTAGGATCAACCCCTCTAACTGTCTATATGGACTTGTAGGTTACAGGAAATGGAATAAAATGACACCTTGATATCTGTGATCCGATGTCTTATTCCAGAGAAATCCATGTTTCTGTTAATATGTAAATTGGTTCTTAGGATCTATGGGCCGGACATAGATCTCCCCAACAATCTGCCTCCAGGGCTTATATTAAATTACAGGAGGTGTTCCCAGCGTGACACAGGTAGAGCAGACTGTCAGTCATTACATGTCTCACACTGGTTACGCCTCTTTTCATTTCTGGAGGCAGATTCTCAGGGAGATCTATGTCCGGCCCATAGATCTCAACAGCTCATAAATAAAAAAAAAATGTAGATTTCTCTGGAATAAAACATCAGATCGTAGATCCCAAGGTGTCATTTTATTCAGCTTCCTATGACCTACATGCCCATATAGACGGCTTAGGAGGGTTGATCCTACTGACAGATTCCCTTTCAAAGAAGCATTATGATCTTTTTCTATTTAGGTACAGCTACCACCTAGGTAGGTGATCGGGCTTCTTTTTCTTTTTTTTAGCAATTGATGGAGATTTCTGCCATCTATTGGTTAAAAAAAGAAGTCCAGAAATTCATACCTAGCAATTTTATGGACTTTTTACATTTATATATACAAAGTCATAATAATTAGAATTGCCTTTCATTGATAACCCTCATCATCTCCCGCCTTGACTACTGTAACCTCCTGCTCTGTGGCCTCCCCTCTAACACTCTTGCACCCCTCCAATCTATTCTAAACTCTGCTGCCCGACTAATCCACCTGTCCCCCCGCTATTCCCCGGCCTCTCCCCTCTGTCAATCCCTGCACTGGCTCCCCATCACCCAGAGACTCCAGTACAAAAGCCTAACCATGACATACAAAGTCATCCACAACCTGTCTCCTCCATACATCTGTGACCTCGTCTCCCGGTACTTTCCTGCACGCAACCTCCGATCCTCACAAGATCTCCTTCTCTACTCCCCTATTATCTCCTCTTCCCACAATCGCATACAAGATTTCTCTCGCGCATCACCCCTACTCTGGAACCCTCTACCACAACACATCAGACTCTCGCCTACCATCGAAACCTTCAAAAAGAACCTGAAGACCCACCTCTTCCGACAAGCCTACAACCTGCAGTAACCACCGATTGACCAAACCGCTGCACGGCCAGCTCTACCCTCACCTACTGTATCCTCACCCATCCCTTGTAGATTGTGAGCCCTCGCGGGCAGGGTCATCTCTCCTCCTGTACCAGTTGTGACTTGTATTTTTCAAGATTATTGTACTTGTTTTATTATGTATACCCCTCCTCACATGTAAAGCGCCATGGAATAAATGGTGCTATAATAATAAATAATAATAATAATAATAATAACAATTCGGCTGCCTGCAGCGACCGCTAAGGTGAGGCTACAGTTCCCATAGAGCTCAATAATAAATCTGTCTTCAGCTGGTTTCTCGGCTCCCCCTAGTGGTGGCTCTAAGCAGTAAAATGGCAGCGGGAGATTTGATCACTATACAAATACTGTGGCTCATCCACTAACACAGGGACGTTGTAGCGCACAGGGGTCACAGCATGAACACAGACTCAGACGTGGTACTGTAGCAGCGGAAGATTTGCTTCATCGATAAGAAAACTAAAAAAGGGAAATTTGCTGGAAACTTGCATCTGGAATAAAAATGTACAGAAAGTTTGAGTAAAGTAAAGGTGCACAGAAAATAAAAACAGGTTCAGCTCTGCTACATCTGTACCCAACAGCGTACTATGAAGGCTGAGACTACACAGGAGTCCTCGCGTTCCGGTCCTTTCTATCGTGGCATAATAAATGTAAACTAAAACTGCTAATTTATTAGCCTGCACTTATAAGTAACAAAAAGGAATAGAACTGCAATAAATGGCAGAATACGCAGACTGCAAAGTTGCTGAACACCAACTCCACATGGATTGCATAAAGCTAGGAGATGAAACAAAAGCGAGGGTTTCATAGCGCCATCAAGTGGCTATCTTGAGAACTACAGCAAACCAAACGAGGTTTACAAGGGTTAACGATTCCTGTCTATATACTTCCTTAAAGGCAAAGCGTGAGTTGTCAGCGACCGGGACAAGCCAAGTATTTTATGCCCCCCCCAACACTCCCTAAGTCCCTTCCATCAGTCCGGAATTTGAACCCCTTATTCCACAAGCACATGTATTGTATGTTAAGAAAATACTGAAGTAATTAAAACAAAGTTAAGATCACATTTCCGTATAATCCGTTTGTCTGCTCCGGATCCGGAACTCATGTGCAAAAGTTTCCGCTTTTATCAGTTTTGCAAACAGATGCAGAAGGTGTCCACTAATTATTGTGGGGTTTTATTACGTTAGCTATAAAAACAGAAAAAATTCTGCATGCAAGATTTGTTTTAATCATTCTAAAAGGGGATGACACCCGGCACCCGCCATCAGCTGTTCCCGGTGTCGTCCGGTGAGGGGAGCTCTGAAGAAGGACGTTAAGAGGTATAACTCTCCCAACAGAAGAAGCTCACCGACCGATTCTGAGCCAGCAAGATAAGTGCAACCATAGAAGACAAAGGTTGCACCATGTTTAAAGGGGTTGGATCTGTGCAGCGTTCATGAACGACGATGTTCTCCACCGATGCCTCTGCTAGCACGATCAAGGAGCACACAGTTTCTGTAGTTTCCGCTGGTGGCTCAGCCACGCCACCAAACAGAACTGTCAATCATCAGGAACACAATGATCCCACAGAAAGCGGAAGGCCGGAGGTAGAGGAGTGGTGTACCTCTGAAGATTTAAAGTCAGAGAATCAGTTGCTCCAAAAAATTGAGTTAAACTCTTCATAAAACTTTCTGAGGTCTCCTGATTCTGCTGCTTTTTTGTGAATCTCTCTTTGTCGCTCCATTGCAAAGATAGTCAGGTTTCTTGGTTATAGAGCACAGTATGTGAAATCTCTGCCTGGAGACCCAGTAGGTGTCTCTTTACAATCCTCTCTAAAGGAGAACGTAGAACGGATCAGCTAGAGAACACATAAGGAGAACGCAGAACGGATCAGCTAGAGAATGGAGAACAGATCAGCTACTAGAGAACACATAAGGAGAACGCAGAACGAATCAGCTAGAGAACATATAAGGAGAACCCAGAACGGATCAGCTAGAGAATGGAGAACACAGAACGGATCAGCTAGAGAATACATAAGGAGAACGCAGAACGGATCAACTAGAGAACGCATAAGGAGAACGCAGAATGGATCAGCTAGAGAACGCATAAGGAGAACGCAGAATGGATCAGCTAGAGAACGCATAAGGAGAACGCAGAATGGATCAGCTAGAGAACGCATAAGGAGAACGCAGAACGGATCAGCTAGAGAACACATAAGGAGAATGCAGAACAGATCAGCAAGAGAACACATAAGGAGAATGCACAACGGATCAGCTAGTGAACGGAGAACGGATCAGCTAGAGAAAACATAAGGAGAACGCAGAACGGATCAGCTAGAGAATGGAGAACACAGAACGGATCAGCTAGAGAATACATAAGGAGAACGCAGAACAGATCAGCTAGAGAACGCATAAGGAGAACGCAGAATGGATCAGCTAGAGAACGCATAAGGAGAACGCAGAACGGATCAGCTAGAGAACGCATAAGGAGAACGCAGAACAGATCAGCTAGAGAACGCATAAGGAGAACGCAGAACGTATCAGCTAGAGAACGCATAAGGAGACACAGAATGGATCAGCTGGAAAACGCATAAGGAGAACGCAGAACGGATCAGCTAGAGAACACATAAGGAGAACGCAGAACGGATCAGCTAGAGAACACATAAGGAGAACGCAGAACGGATCAGCTAGAGAATGGAGAACGCAGAACGGATCAGCTAGAGAACACAAGGAGAATGCAGAATGGATCGGATAGAGAACACATAAGGAGAACGCAGAACGGATCAGCTAGAGAACGCAGAACGGATCAGCTAGAGAATACATAAGGAGAACGCAGAACGGATCAGCTAGAGAACACATAAGGAGAATGCAGAATGGATCGGATAGAGAACACATAAGGAGAACACAGAATGGATCAGCTAGAGAACGCATAAGGAGAACGCAGAACGGATCAGCTATAGAGCACATAAGGAGAACGCAGAACAGATCAGCTAGAGAACACATAAGGAGAACGCAGAACAGATCAGCTAGACAACGCATAAGGAGAACGCAGAACGGATCAGCTAGAGAACGCATAAGGAGAACGCAGAACGGATCAGGTAGAGAACACATAAGAACGCAGAACGGATCAGCTAGAGAACACATAAGGAGAATGCAGAACGGATCAGCTAGAGAACGCATAAGGAGAACGCAGAACAGATCAGCTAGAGAACACATAAGGAGAACGCAGAACGGATCAGCTAGAGAACACATAAGGAGAATGCAGAACTGATCAGCTATAGAATGCATAAGGGGAACGCAGAATGGATCAGCTAGAGAACACAAGGAGAACGCAGAACGGATCAGCTGGAGAACACAAGGAGAACGCAGAACGGATCAGCTAGAAAACACATAAGGAGAATGCAGAACGGATCAGCTAGAGAACGCATAAGGAGAATGCAGAACGGATCAGCTAGAGAACACATAAGGAGAACGCAGAACGGATCAGCTAGAGAACGCATAAGGAGAATGCAGAACAGATCAGCTAGAGAACGCATAAGGAGAACGCAGAACGGATCAGCTAGAGAACACATAAGGAGAATGCAGAACAGATCAGCTAGAGAACGCATAAGGAGAATGCAGAACGGATCAGCTAGAGAACACAAGGAGAACGCAGAACGGATCAGCTAGAGAACACATAAGGAGAACGCAGAACGGATCAGCTAGAAAACGCATAAGGAGAACGCAGAACGGATCAGCTAGAGAACAGATAAGGACAACGCAGAACGGATCAGCTAGAGAACGCATAAGGAGAACGCAGAACAGATCAGCTAGAGAACAGATAAGGAGAACGCAGAACGGATCAGCTAGAGAACGCATAAGGAGAACGCAGAACAGATCAGCTAGAGAACAGATAAGGAGAACGCAGAACGGATCAGCTAGAGAACGCATAAGGAGAACGCAGAACGGATCAGCTAGAGAACACATAAGGAGAACGCAGAACGGATCAGCTAGAGAACACAAGGAGAATGCAGAACGGATCAGCTAGAGAACACATAAGGAGAATGCAGAACGGATCAGCTAGAGAACACAAGGAGAACGTAGAACGGATCAGCTAGAGAACACATAAGGAGAATGCAGAACGGATCAGCTAGAGAACGCAGAACGGATCAGCTAGAGAACACATAAGGAGAACGCAGAACGGATCAGCTAGAGAACACAAGGAGAACGCAGAACGGATCAGCTAGAGAACACATAAGGAGAATGCAGAACGGATCAGCTAAAGAACACATAAGGAGAACGCAGAACGGATCAGCTAGAGAACGCATAAGGAGAACGCAGAACGGATCAGCTAGAGAACACATAAGGAGAATTCAGAACAGATCAGCTAGAGAACGCATAAGGAGAACGCAGAACGGATCAGCTAGAGAACACAAGGAGAAAGCAGAACGGATCAGCTAGAGAACACATAAGGAGAACACAGAACGGATCAGCTAGAGAACACAAGGAGAACGCAGAACGGATCAGCTAGAGAACACAAGGAGAACGCAGAACGGATCAGCTAGAGAACACATAAGGAGAACACAGAACGGATCAGCTAGAGAACACAAGGAGAATGCAGAACAGATCAGCTAGAGAACGCATAAGGAGAACGCAGAACAGATCAGCGAGAGAACGCATAAGGAGAAAGCAGAACGGATCAGCTAGAGAACGGATCAGCTAGAGAACGCATAAGGAGAACGCAGAACGGATCAGCTAGAGAACGCATAAGGAGAACGCAGAACGGATCAGCTAGAGAACGCATAAGGAGAACACAGAACGGATCAGCTAGAGAACACATAAGGAGAGCGCAGAACGGATCAGCTAGAGAACGCATAAGGAGAAAGCAAAACGGATCAGCTAGAGAACACAAGGAGAATGCAGAACGGATCAGCTAGAGAACACATAAGGAGAATGCAGAACAGATCAGCTAGAGAACACATAAGGAGAATGCAGAACGGATCAGCTAGAGAACGCATAAGGAGAACGCAGAACGGATCAGCTAGAGAACACAAGGAGAACACAGAACGGATCAGCTAGAGAACACATAAGGAGAATGCAGAACGGATCAGCTAGAGAACACAAGGAGAACGCAGAACGGATCAGCTAGAGAACACATAAGGAAAATGCAGAACGGATCAGCTAGAGAACACATAAGGAGAACGCAGAACGGATCAGCTAGAGAACACAAGGAGAATGCAGAACGGATCAGCTAGAGAACACATAAGGAGAATGCAGAACGGATCAGCTAGAGAACACATAAGGAGAACGCAGAACGGATCAGCTAGAGAACACAAGGAGAACGCAGAACGGATCAGCTAGAGAACACATAAGGAGAATGCAGAACGGATCAGCTAGAGAACACATAAGGAGAACGCAGAACGGATCAGCTAGAGAACACAAGGAGAACGCAGAACGGATCAGCTAGAGAACACATAAGGAGAATGCAGAACGGATCAGCTAGAGAACACAAGGAGAACGTAGAACGGATCAGCTAGAGAACACATAAGGAGAATGCAGAACAGATCAGCTAAAGAACGCATAAGGAGAACGCAGAACAGATCAGCGAGAGAACGCATAAGGAGAAAGCAGAACGGATCAGCTAGAGAACACATAAGGAGAAAGCAGAACAGATCAGCTAGAGAACGCATAAGGAGAACGCAGAACAGATCAGCGAGAGAACGCATAAGGAGAAAGCAGAACAGATCAGCTAGAGAACGCATAAGGAGAAAGCAAAACGGATCAGCTAGAGAACACATAAGGAGAAAGCAGAACAGATCAGCTAGAGAACGCATAAGGAGAACGCAGAACAGATCAGCGAGAGAACGCATAAGGAGAAAGCAGAACAGATCAGCTAGAGAACGCATAAGGAGAACGCAGAACGGATCAGCTAGAGAACACATAAGGAGAAAGCAGAACAGATCAGCTAGAGAACGCATAAGGAGAATGCAGAACGGATCAGCTAGAGAACGCATAAGGAGAATGCAGAACAGATCAGCTAGAGAACGCATAAGGAGAAAGCAGAACGGATCAGCTAGAGAACACATAAGGAGAAAGCAGAACAGATCAGCTAGAGAACACATAAGGAGAAAGCAGAACAGATCAGCTAGAGAACGCATAAGGAGAATGCAGAACGGATCAGCTAGAGAACGCATAAGGAGAATGCAGAACAGATCAGCTAGAGAACGCATAAGGAGAAAGCAGAACAGATCAGCTAGAGAACACATAAGGAGAAAGCAGAACAGATCAGCTAGAGAACGCATAAGGAGAATGCAGAACGGATCAGCTAGAGAACACAAGGAGAATGCAGAACGGATCAGCGAGAGAACGCATAAGGAGAATGCAGAACGGATCAGCTAGAGAACGCATAAGGAGAAAGCAGAACGGATCAGCTAGAGAACGCATAAGGAGAATGCAGAACGGATCAGCTAGAGAACGCATAAGGAGAAAGCAGAACGGATCAGCTAGAGAACGCATAAGGAGAATGCAGAACGGATCAGCTAGAGAACGCATAAGGAGAATGCAGAACGGATCAGCTAGAGAACACATAAGGAGAAAGCAGAACGGATCAGCTAGAGAACGCATAAGGAGAATGCAGAACGGATCAGCTAGAGAACGCATAAGGAGAAAGCAGAACGGATCAGCGAGAGAACGCATAAGGAGAATGCAGAACGGATCAGCTAGAGAACGCATAAGGAGAAAGCAGAACGGATCAGCTAGAGAACGCATAAGGAGAATGCAGAACGGATCAGCTAGAGAACGCATAAGGAGAATGCAGAACGGATCAGCTAGAGAACACAAGGAGAATGCAGAACGGATCAGCTAGAGAACACAAGGAGAATGCAGAACGGATCAGCTAGAGAACACAAGGAGAACACAGAACGGATCAGCTAGAGAACGCATAAGGAGAAAGCAGAACAGATCAGCTAGAGAACACACCCTAGGACATGACTTCTAACAGTCAGAAAACCTGTTTTTACAAAGTTCTTCCTTATCCTTATTGCACTGTGGTTACAGACAGTAAAACTAGACTTTCCTGTAAATTATCACCAAAGGTCACAGCACAGTTATTATTCCAGTACTGAGGGGATACGACGTTATGGCCGACATACCAACATGGTGAAGTAGCTAATAAAACCAAAAAAGGGACTTTAAAAAAAAAAAAATCAGCCTAAAGATCACGACTACTGGACACCCATAGCATCAGGGCTGTGGACTCGGTAAGCCAAACCTCCGACTCCTCAATTTCCATGACACCAACTCCGACTCCACCAAAATGGGCTCCGACTCCACAGCCCTGCATAGCATAGTTTTTAACAATAGTATTGACAATTTATTGACGCTTTAGAATATTCTAGTCCATCCCCAGAAACAGCCATTTGTAGGCGGGGCTTCTGTGAACCCCTCCTCTTTGCGGCACGGGACACAGCGATTTCAGGACAGTTTGTATTTGTGTCATAATAATATTAATAGCCCTTTACTGACTCATGTCAACCCTTCCACTTTGTTCCTCTGTACCCGTCTAATTTCATCTGGAAATTGTGAGCAACATTTTATTTTTTGCTAAAGACATCATAAAATGACTGATGGGGTCTACTTAAAGGGAACCTGTCACCATGAAAATGCAGTCTACTCTGCAGGCACCCTGATATAGAGCAGGGGGAGCTGAGTGAATTCATATATAGCTTTGTGAGAAAATATTCACTATAACCTGTGTTTTAATCAATTAAATCTCTGCTCTTTCTGGGAATTTTGGTCCAGTGGGCGGTGCTATCAGTGACTGACAGCTATCGCTGATGGTCCAGTGGGCGGTGCTATCAGTGACTGACAACTATCACTGATGGTCCAGTGGGCGGTGCTATCAGTGACTGACAACTATCACTGATGGTCCAGTGGGCAGTGCTATCAGTGACTGACAACTATCACTGATGGTCCAGTGGGCGGTGTTATCAGTGACTGACAACTATCACTGATGGTCCAGTGGGCGGTGTTATCAGTGACTGACAACTATCACTGATGGTCCAGTGGGCGGTGCTATCAGTGACTGACAACTATCACTGATGGTCCAGTGGGCGGTGCTATCAGTAACTGACAACTATCGCTGATGGTCCAGTGGGCGGTGCTATCAGTGACTGACAACTATCACTGATGGTCCAGTGGACGGTGTTATCAGTGACTGACAACTATCGCTGATGGTCCAGTGGGCAGTGCTATCAGTGACTGACAACTATCACTGATGGTCCAGTGGGCGGTATTATCAGTGACTGACAACTATCATATCACTGATGGTCCAGTGGGTGGTGCTATCAGTGACTGACAACTATCACTGATGGTCCAGAGGGCGGTGCGATCAGTTTGCAATGAGACCTGGCTCTGCTGTACTCCCCCTCCCCCTTCACAGACTGCAGTGAGATTAAAGCTACTAGTGGTGTTTCTAATTACACACAACTTTGCTGAATTCACCCTTTCCCCCACACAGACTGCAGTTAGATGAAAGCAACTAATGGTGTTTGTAATGACCCACAGCTCTGATGTACCCCCCCCCCCCTCCTCACACACAGACTGCAGGGAGATAAAAGCTACTAGCTGTGTTTGAATTGACACAGCCTTCATATTACTGCACTGTGTGCGGGAGGTGAGTACAACAGAGCTGTTAGGGGTGTTAGCAATGAGATATAGCTCTGCTGAACTCTCCCTCCCACCACACAGACTGCAGTGAGATGAAAGCTACTACTGGTGTGTGCAATGAGACATAGCTCTGCTGTACTCACCCCACCACACACACAGGCTGCATGAGATGAAGGCTACTTGTGGTGTTTGTAATGACACATAGATGTGTTCTACTACTCCCCCCACACAGAGAGACTTCAGTGAGATGAAAGCTGATGTGGTGTTTGTAATGACACATAGCTCTGCTGTACTCTCCCTCCCCCCACACAGACTGCAGTGGGTATAAAGCTATGCTATTAGTGGTCTTAGTAATGACACATAGCTCTGCTGTACTCACCCTCCCCCCACACAGACTGCGGTGGGTATAAAGCTATGCTATTAGTGGTGTTAGTAATGACACATAGCTCTGCTGTACTCACCCTCCCCCCACACAGACTGCGGTGGGTGTAAAGCTATGCTATTAGTGGTGTTTGCAATGATACATAGCTCTGGTGTACTCACCCTTCCCCCACACAGACTGCTGTGGGTGTAAAGCTATGATATTAGTGGTGTTTGTAATGACACATAGCTCTGCTGTACTCACCCTCCCCCCACACAGACTGCGGTGGGTATAAAGCGATGCTATTAGTGGTGTTTGTAATGACACATAGCTCTGCTGTACTCACCCTCCCCCCACACACACTGCGGTGGGTATAAAGCTATGATAGTAGTGGTGTTTATAATGACACATAGCTCTGCTGTACTCACCCTCCCCCCACACAGACTGCGGTGGGTGTAAAGCTATGATATTAGTGGTGTTTGTAATGACACACAGCTCTGCTGTACTCACCCTCCCCCCACAAAGACTGTGGTGGGTGTAAAGCTATGATATTAGTGGTGTTTGGAATGACACATAGCTTTGCTGTACTCCCCCTCCCCCCTCACAGACTGTGGTGGGTATAAACCTATGCTATTAGTGGTGTTTGTAATGACACATAGCTCTGCTTTACTCACCCTCCCACACACAGACCTCAGTGGGTATAAAGCTATGCTATTAGTGGTGTTAGTAATGACACATAGCTTTGCTGTACTCACCCTCCCCCCACACAGACTGCCCTGGGTATAAAGCTATGATATGAGTGGTGTTTGTAATGACACATAGCTCCGCTGTACTCACCCTCCCCCCACACAGACTGCAGTGGGTGTAAAGCTATGATATTAGTAGTGTTTGTAATGACACACAGCTCTGCTGTACTCGCCCTCCCCCACACAGACTGCTGCGGGTATAAAGCTATGCTATTAGTGGTGTTTGTAATGACACATAGCTTTGCTGTACTCACCCTCCCCCACACAGACTGCGGTGGGTATAAAGCTATGCTATTAGTGGTGTTTGTAATGACACATAGCTCTGCTGTACTCGCCCTCCCCCCACACAGACTGCGGTGGGTATAAAGCTATGATATTAGTGGTGCTTGTAATGACACATAGCTCTGCTGTACTCACCCTCCCCCCACACAGACTGCGGTGGGTATAAAGCTATGATATTAGTGGTGTTTATAATGACACATAGCTCTGCTGTACTCACCCTCCCCCCCACACAGACTGCGGTGGGTGTAAAGCTATGATATTAGTGGTGTTTGTAATGACACATAGCTCTGCTGTACTCACCCTCCCCCCCACACAGACTGCGGTGGGTGTAAAGCGATGCTATTAGTGGTGTTTGTAATGACACATAGCTCTGCTGTACTCACCCTCCCCTACATAGACTGTGGTGGGTGTAAAGCTATGCTATTAGTGGTGTTTGCACTGAGACATAGCTCTGCTGTACTCACCCTCCCCCACACACACAGACTGCAGTGGTATAAAGCTATGCTATTAGTGGTGCCTGTAATGACACATAGCTCTGCTGTACTCGCCCTCCTCCCCACACACAGACTGCAGTGTTTATAAACCTATGCTATTAGTGGTGTTTGCACTGAGACATAGCTCTGCTGTACTCGCCCTCCTCCCCACACACAGACTGCAGTGTTTATAAACCTATGCTATTAGTGGTGTTTGCACTGAGACATAGCTCTGCTGTACTCACCCTCCCCCACACACACAGACTGCGGTGGGTATAAAGCTATGATATTAGTGGTGTTTGTAATGACACATAGCTCTGCTGTACTCACCCTCCCCCCACACAGACTGCGGTGGGTATAAAGCTATGATATTAGTGGTGTTTGTAATGACACATAGCTCTGCTGTACTCACCCTCCCCCCACACAGACTGCGGTGGGTATAAAGCTATGATATTAGTGGTGTTTGTAATGACACATAGCTCTGCTGTACTCACCCTCCCCCCACACAGACTGCGGTGGGTATAAAGCTATGATATTAGTGGTGTTTGTAATGACACATAGCTCTGCTGTACTCACCCTCCCCCCACACAGACTGCGGTGGGTATAAAGCTATGATATTAGTGGTGTTTGTAATGACACATAGCTCTGCTGTAATCTACACAGGAGTTGCAAAGATCACCGAGAGAGCAGAGCTGTGTGTTATTACATGTGCAAGCATTTATGGGGGGCATTTTCTTCGCCCCCCGCATAACACCTCCTGCTTATGATTGGCCATACATGGGGAAAAAGTGCCTGCTCCCAGTCAACCAGAGAACAATGTCTGATAACGTTCCCTTTGGCTTAGTGTGAATTAGAATCTAAACTTTACTAGTTAATATCTTTGTGACGGAGATGAGAAATTAAAAAAAATAAAGGGACATTTTATTCAGCTCTGCAGCCACTACGCCAATGATGTGGCCTTTGTAAATCCTCTTATTAAATTTTTCACATCGGCCCGTGACCAATATCAGAACACTGGAAACAAAGTCACATCCGACCTATAAAGTAAGAAACTGCGGATTCCGAATTTCTCGATTATATAAGTAAGAAATCCCAGATCGCGGCCGTTTCACAACCTGAAATCGAAAGGACGTCCTGCGAGTCGTTAACACGTCACCGGGGCTTTATAATAACAAGACACGTTTTTCCTTTTGTGGTCTTTCACATTCCGTCACGTGGTGCGGGAGGAAAAAAAAAAAAAAAAGCCAGCTAAAAATGCAACCTGAACTTCTCAAATTGCTCGTAACTTCCGTTACTGCCCCAGGACGGTTAAATCGTAGCATTGAACCTCTGGGATTTTGGGCACGGCTGCAGAGAACCATGGCAGGGATCTCCGGAGCAAGCTCGGAGTAGAATGTGGGCTCGATCCTCGCCGAGAAGTGCCGCCATACAACGTAAGTAATTAATAACAGGACCATCTGTAAGTTTTGTATTCTTACTGTGTAAGTACAAGGAAGGGGGGGGGGGTATCAAAAGAGAATGTCTATGCTGGCCTCGGCTGGAATTTTAGGAAACTATCAGCAAATCTGTCCCACGTCAGCACGACAGGACACAAACTACCGACTGACTACACAAGTGTGCCGAAACGATGGAGGCTTGCCACAAAGAAAAGCTCTAAGGGGCTGTCATAAATGTACTAAAATCATCTGTTCAAGGGGATATTTCGGAATAGGAAAATCTCCATGAATATCCAGTGACGACGGCCAGACACCCGCTGTCGCCGCAATCGAAAAATTAAGAATCAACGCTAGAAACGCAACCGGAAAAATTTACCAAGTATTGCGCTTTTTCAATATTTATGGCAGAGTAAAAGGTGCTAAAAGAATTAAGAAGTGCACGTCTGTTAAGAAATGTGGCGCACCTTAGGGTATCCATTTGCCAGAAATTATAATATACACGTTACGAAAAGGCAAAAAAAATAAAATATTAGACATTCTTGAAATTCCGGAACAGATTATCGAAAAATCTGTCGGACCCCTTTCCATCTAAATATGCCCACTTTTAACATCAAGTGGTGAGAGAAGTGATCATTTGAGAGCAAACACGCAGAACGGCAAAATTTGCGATTTTTGTGGCGTAAATGATTTAATAAACTGCCCCCACTTTTATCTTCTGCTTGTTCGGCTTCGATTTTTTTGGACAATAGTCTATTCAGGGTAAGAGAAAAACCAGAGACCCCCATTGATGTCAATTTCTGATACTTCGGTATGAAGATTTGTATAACTGGAGGAAAATTTTAAGGGAGTTTTAAACTTTTTCATTTTATTTTTTTGTATGCTTTTTATTATATATATCTTCCCCTACCCCCTCCCCCCCCCCCCCCCCGAAGCTCAGCAGTAAGGTAGCACTACTACTGACCAGGATCTCGCCCATCGCTTTCTATAGAACACTAGCTGAAGAGCCCGGCGTTGCCTGGGGACAGTAAATATCTGTGGTTAGTTATAGCACCTCACTTCCCTTATTTTCCCATCACGCCTCTCATTTTCCCCCTCACATCTCTCATTTTCTCCCTTACACCTCTCATTTCCCCTCACTCCTCTTATCTTTCCCCCCCCCCCCGAAGCTCAGCAGTAAGGTAGCACTACTACTGACCAGGATCTCGCCCATTGCTTTCTATAGAACACTAGCTGAAGAGCCCAGCGTTGCCTGGGGACAGTAAATATCTGTGGTTAGTTATAGCACCTCACTTCTCTCATTTTCACATCACGCCTCTCATTTTCCCCCTCACATCTCTCATTTTCTCCCTTACACCTCTCATTTTCCCCCTCACTCCTCTTATCTTCCCCCCCGCCCAAAGCTCAGCAGTAAGGTAGCACTACTACTGACCAGGATCTCGCCCATCACTTTCTGTAGAACAGTAGCTGAAGAGCCCGGTGTTGCCTGAGCATAGTAAATATCTGTGGTTAGTTATAGCACCTCACTTCTCTTATTTTCCCATCACGCCTCTCATTTTCCACCTCACATCTCTCATTTTCTCCCTTACACCTCTCATTTTCCACCTCACATCTCTCATTTTCTCCCTTACACCTCTCATTTTCCCCCTCACTCCTCTTATCTTCCCCCCCCCCCCCCCCGAAGCTCAGCAGTAAGGTAGCACTACTACTGACCAGGATCTCGCCCATCGCTTTTTATAGAACACTAGAGGCATCCGTACACACTACAGAAAAGTTGGCCATACTCAATGTTTTCTGGGGTACTAGCCGTCCCCCTTATGGTTCATGACTCCCTTGTGATAAAGTGATAAAATCCAGAAAAAAAAGGAGCAGTGGTCCCCAGGTTCTGCCACGAATTGCTGACAATGCATTGCGTTACTAGGATCTTTTTTTCAAACAACGCATTTCGGAATCGGGCAAACCCCTTTTTCAGGTATAATAAAACAGGAGGTGGTGATGGCGAACTCAGTCGAGGGGTTCAAGAGAGGCCTGGATGTCTTCCTGGAGCAGAACAATATTGTATCATACAATTATTAGGTTCTGTAGAAGGACATAAATCTGGGGATTTATTATGATGGAATATAGGCTGAACTGGATGGACAAATGTCTTTTTTCGGCCTTACTAACTATGTTACTATGTTACTATGTAAAAGAAACCTACTCCGGGTGGACTTAGGTGAAGTAGTGCGAAAAGTGAGAACGACATTCATTGCCACGAATTGCTGACAATGGATTGCGTTACTAGGATCTTTATTCATGCAACGCGTTTCGGAATCAGGTCGACTCCTTCTTCAGGTCTAAATAAAACAAAACAAACCTACTCTGAGTGGACTGAGGTGAAAAGTGAGAATGACATTTTCCACTTGGAGGAGGATTCTGCTGTTTTATTATAGCTGAAAAAAGAAGTCGATCCGATTCCGAAACGCGTTGTATGAATAAAGATAATAGTAACGCAATCCATTGTCAGCAATTTGGGGCAGTGAATGTCCTCCTCGCTTTTTGCACGGCATCACCTAAGTCCACCGGGTGTAGTTTTTTTTTGTTTTACCTGAAGAAGTCGAACTGATTCCGAAACGCGTTGTGTCAATAAAGATCCTAGCAAAGCAATCCATTGTCAGCGATTCGTGGCAGCGCCTGAGGACCAACGCTCCTTTTTTCCCCTTAGATTTTTGCACGTCTCTTCCCACCTGTGATGGGTCAGCGGCTGGAGATCAGCTTCTCACAGGTTTATGATTCGCGGAGTTGTGCCGTGTCAAAACCTACTCAGGTGATCCAATCTCTACATGTGGGAATCGGGATATATTTGGGAGAACACACGGAGCGCCTCTCCCTTTCCTTTTTATCAAGAAAAAAGAAGGACCAGGCTTGTCGAATTTCAAAGTTGTTCTTCTGAGAAATAAGCAACAACCAGAGGCGTCTGGACGCTATCCTCCATCTTCCCTTGTTTTAGTTTCTCGCTCCCCACAGCCTCGCCACGAACCGCAGCTTCCTGGTACAGTGCCCTCTTTGTACATGGAATGGGTGGAGAATTATAAATATAGATGGAAAAGTGAAAAAAAAAATACTATATTTAAATACCAAAAAAAGAAACCATGGACACAACTAGAGACTTTATACGATGCTCCTAACCGTTCGGAATTTTCGATTCATTCCAAAGATGGCGACAATAAAACGTTCCTTTTTAACTGCTCAACAATCCAGAATAAGGCTATGATCAAGTGTGGTGCAAATGCTGCGGATTCTCAGTCTCGATGTTAAGGTGGGAAATCCACAGGATATTCTAGAGCTAGAAAAGTAGATCAAACTAAATCATATCAAAAAAACAAACATCCCCCCCAAAAAACCTACAGTGAGGACTTTAAATCCTTAGAATGTTAATTTATGCTGATTTTCAAAGCAGAATTTACCCTTTGTCCAGGCGTAGGGCGCAAGTCTGCAGTCACTCTATGTGACTGTAGACTTGTGAATCCTCACACTGCGCACACCTGGCGCTATCAGGATTCTCTGGCGCCGAAAGCAGCGGTCATGTGACTGCAAGTACATAATTTGCATACTTACGCCACATTCCTACTAGACTTGTCCGGCCTCACTCATCTCACTTGTATTGAGCAAGGCCGGACACGTCTAGTTGGCACGTGACTGCAATGTATGCAAATGCGCTCCTGGCACTAGCGCCTCAGAATTCTTCTCGATAGCATTTGCAGAACTTTCCACAACAATATATTCAGAAAATTCTTAACATGTGAACATACCCTTAGTTTGAATCCTAATGCTGCAGATTTGATCGTTCATACGCAGAGTTTTTGCTTTATTTTTCCCCATCTATTGGGGTGGAAAAAAATCTCCAGTGTTCTACAATACCGATAAATAAATAAGATTTCCAAAATCTCATTCACATGTTGATTGCTTTCATTGTGTTTACTGACCAGCAGTGTATTTTCTTAAAGGGATCCTGCAACCAGGTTTTTGCTACGTAATCTGAGGGCAGCATGATGAAGAGGCAGAGACCCTGATTCCAGCGATGTGTCACTTACTGGGGCTGCTTGTTGTCATTTGATACAAATCACAGTTTTCTCTGCTGTGGATTTAGCAGTTCTCTGAATGCTGAGCTCTGTAGAACCCCGCCCACACCACTGATTGGCCGCTCTGTGTACACTGTACATAGGTAGAACGCTGTCACACCAGTGGTGGGGGCGGGGTTATACAGAATAGTTGACTAGGAGGCACGAGACCCTTAGTCCGGTAGTGATAATTTCCAGATGATAAAACACTGATTTTATTGAAACACCAAAACACAGCCTAGTAAGCAACATTGCTGGAATCAGGGTCTTCGTCTCCACCTCATGCCACTGTCAGATTACAGAAAAACCTGATGACAAATTCCCTTTAAATGTGGAATATCAATTCATTCAGGGCTATTGCTTTTTTTTTTTTTTTTTTTTTGCATTGAGATCAATGAAACATAGAAGCAAAAAAAATAATATATATTTTGGAGCATTTTTTTGTGTGATCTGAATGGGGAAACACATCAGTAAAAACGCTTTTTTTTTTTCAAGAAATGACAAGATGCGTACTCTAAAAAAAAAAAAAAAAAGCAAAAAACTATGGTCGGGCACAATGGAGAAACTCCTTTCTTCAGTGCAGGGAAGGGGCAGGGGAGATTCCCTTTCTTAGACGAAAGAACGCAATTGCATAATGACAGATTTTCATAGAAATGTTAGAAAATCCCTTCTACTTGGCTGCTGCTCATTACCGACTTCCCTTATACATACGCTGATATAAATGGCTGACCAAGTAGTAAGGGCTTAAAACATGGGAGAAAACAAGTATGTGCTGTGCTGATATGCGAACTGTATGAGGACTGATGATCGCACACCCGTCCGTCCTCCTATTTAGCGACTTTGGCCGATGTAAAAGCCGTATTAAACAATCGATGATTGAAACGCGTGGGATCAGGTAAAACCGCCGGCGTCAATGCCGCTACATATAGCTGAAATCCTGTGCTTTTTTTACGCTCTTAGGCTACGTGCACACGTTCAGGATTTCTCGCAGAAAATTCCTGAGAAAAAACGGACATTTTCTGCAAGAAATCCGCAAGAAAACCGCATGTGTTTTTGCAACGGTTTTGCTGCGTTTTTGCCGTGGTTTTTTCCGGACACTTCCCAATGCATTTTGTAGTGGGAAATCCGCAAAAAAACCTGCAAAATTAATGAACATGCTGCGGTTTTTACCGCGGAAAAAAACGCATTATGTGCACAAAACATGCGGAATTCATTCTAAATGATGGGATGCTTATTGTAACGCAACATGTGCACACAGCCTTAATCTGCATGTTTTCTGCACAAAATTTGCAGTAACAACTATCTGTGATCATTTGTGACCCAGTTTAGGGCTCATTCAGACATCTACGAAAACCAAAAAAAGGACTGATTATTCATTCTATCTATCTATCTATGAAAAAAAAAAAAAATTTCTCCACCTTCTTATTTCTGTCAGTCGTCTGTGAAAATCAGAGTACGGTCCCATTATTTTCACGGACCCGTAGACTTGCATTCCCGATTTTGAGACGACTCTCAGAGATCAAAATCAGACAGGTCTCCGATATTTTCCACAGACCACTCAGCCTGAGGAAAACAATCAGACATGTGCGCAGTCCCATAGAATATCATAGGTACGAGCGTTATCCATGAAAGCTTGTGCTGCGACTGTCGTACAGCTGCGAGACATGCAGCCACGGGGACAGAACATAGTATTCGAGCACGCCGGAGATTCGGTTACACCCGAGCATGCTCAGATAACACCTCATCCCAGCTCGTTCCCTCACACACTAGTTTGGTCGTCTTTGGTCTGACGTATCTGGGGTCTTCAGGGTAAATTCTCATGTGACACTTCAGTTAGCGAGTCAATAAGAGTCTTAGGCTACTTTCACACTAGCGTCACACAGAGTAAATGTCTAAAAAAAAATGGGAACAATTTCTTTCATCTTCTGTCAGAAGAACATTACATAACCGTCACCTGAAAAACAAGCCTTTGTGGAGAACCTTGTCCAGGCCTGAGGTTTCCACGGTTACGTGGAGTCAGGGCTTTCACCTCCTCCTCAGGTCAACACGTGTCTTATCTGGATGTGTTATCTGAAGTCCAATCCTCCTCAATTCTGTCCATTATGGTCCATCGGACGAGGAGATTACACTGACTGGTAAACACAGCAGATGGCCAAATGTTCTATCGCAATGACTGATGGCGAGATGATGAGCCATAAAAGAGCGTTTTACCCGCACGCCTCGGCCTGGAATATTTGTGTCTCTGAAATCTCCCTGAGCGAAGCGCGAAACGCGTCGGTAAAGCAGATGTTCCTGCGTCCCGAGCTATGGTTCTAGCCTACTCCTCTCGGTGTGATGACATCTTGGAAAGCGACACGACGGCTTATCGGTCAACGTTATTGTAGATTCATTGAAATTCCATTTTCTCAGGAATATACCAAAACTAAATGCCAAAAAAACAGAACACTTCTTAATGAGGATCTGTCACTTGCCAGAAATATAGTTTTCTCTTGTTTCTTTGTGTAAATGCCACGATTGTCTTGAATCTGGAGATATTTTTATTTTGTTCCTGCTCCTCACCGTTCCTGAGATATGACCTCTTCTTTCCTGCGTGTAAATCTAGCCTCGTTAGCCAATGGGGCGTGTCCCCGAACTCTTGTCTGTAGGCGCCATCGTGAGGCTCATGCCCATTCTTCCCTGAATATCTTGTCATTCCACTTCGAGCTATTCTGGATGGGGGCCTCAAGAAGACGTCCTCATTAAAGAGTTGATGGTTACGGCCACTTGGATAAAAGACTAGATTTATATACAGGGCCGTATTTCAGGAACGGAGAGGCATAGGAACAAAATGAAAACTACACCAGATTCGGGAAAATGGCGACATTTACACCAGGTAAAATATCTATATATTTATAGCAAGTGACATGTTGGTGACCCTCCGTCTATAGACTGTGAGGTCTTTGGGCATCAGGGTCTTAGTCACTCTAATAGGACATGTACATTACTATCTCATTGTAGTCAATAGAACATTTTCGACTACAAACTTGCAAAAAAAAAGAAGAAATGGGATCCCTTTGTTAAATTTTAATAATTGGAAAACCTTAACTTGCTGCCCTCATCCGCTACAGCAAGTTAAAACGGCTTTTGGTGCAGATACCAGTCTACGCTTTCTATCCTTCCATCTAGTCTATCAGTAGGTAGCCAGTCTTCACTAGAATTCTACCAGCACTAGGGGTGCTAGAACTTCCTTTCCCTTACTTCCCAGCATACATTGCTCCTGTCATTGATAACTGACTTGCTGCCCTAATCTGAAAGCCCACCTGCAATAGGTCTGCCATCCTCGGCTCTCCTTCCGTCTAGTCTTTCTTAGTAGACACCTTACTAGAATTCTGCCAGCGCTAGGGGTGCTGGAACTTCCTTCCCAGCTTACATTGCTCTTGTCACTGATAACTGGCTTGCCTGCCTTAACCTGAAAGCCCACCTGCAGTAGGTCGGCCATCCTCGGTCCTCCTTCCATATAGTCTTTTTCAGTAGGCAGCTAGTCTTCACTAAAATTCTGCCAGCACTAGGGGTGCTGGAACTTCCTTTCCCTTACTTCCCAACATACACTGCTCCGCTCATTGATAACTGGTTTGTCTGCCCTAATCTGAAAGTCCCCCTGTAGCAGGTATGCCATCCTCGGTCCTCACCTGCTCCTGCGACCCTCCTCACTCTTTCAACTGCTCAGACACCGTGATGCTGCTCTCTGCCTCCTGTCCTATCGCCTTACCGGTACCGCCTCAGCTGTCTGCCTCCTGTCCTATCGCCTTACCGGTACCGCCTCAGCTGTCTGCCTCCTGTAATAAAGCCTTACCGGTACTGCCTCAGCTGTCCGCCTCCTGTCCTATCGCCGTACCGGTACCGCCTCAGCTGTCCACCTCCTGTCCTATCGCCTTACCGGTACCGCCTCAGCTGTCTGCCTCCTGTCCTATTGCCTTACCGGTACCGCCTCAGCTGTCCGACTCCTGTAATATCGCCTTACCGGTACCGCCTCAGCTGTCTGCCTCCTGTAATAAAGCCTTACCGGTACTGCCTCAGCTGTCCGCCTCCTGTCTTATCGCCTTACCGGTACCACCTTAGGCGTTATCAAAATAGTAGGTAAGATAGGTCATAACTTATTTGTCGTGGGGGTTCAACCGCTGGAACCTGCTCCGATCAGCATAACGGAGGATTTTTTTATGGTAGTGCACCTGCTCTACCGCTGCTGCATTAATTCCCTATGGATCTGACGAGCGTTGCGTTGCGCTTATACCAGCGGTACCACAAGGAATGAACAGAGCAGCAGTCGGGCGTCCAACCTGCCGCCCATCATAGGGATAAAAATTCCTGAATCTTCTGCTCGGGGCAGGTCCCATCGGTGAGACACCCACCGATTGGCAACTTTTCACCAATCCCACAGATAGACGATAACTTCCTATAACCGGACGACCCCTTTAATAGAGAAACATCCTAAATTATTACAGCCTCTGGGAAAGTGACGGTGACGCCGTACAGGGGCTTATCTCTGTAGGGTCACTGCCTCGTCTTCTCCAGGCGTCCAGCACTACAATAGAGCTGTCATTAAATCCTCCGCTTCCAATGTTAATGCGATGACTCCGCCGACCCCCGTCAAGGCCGTCAAGCTGCGGCGCACAGGACGACATAATTCTTTATCAATCACACTGTCACAAAGCCATTTACATCTGGGCTTTATTCTTTATTTCCAATGGTTTGATATCTAATAAAATGGCTATGGGCATAAAAAAAATCTAAATATCATAAAAAAAAAGTAGAATAAATAAAAGATGAGGGACATTGTCCGAGCTTTATATCCTGGCTGGGCCTCAACCAGATTGGAACAGAACAGGCAACAGATCAACATTATTTTAAGCAGTGAAAAATCTGTGGAAAATAAGAATATTTGTGGCCATTGAACTTGGGAAAGAAATATTGATCCAATATAATGAACTCCGCCATTCTGTATAAGAGCGACAGCTGTGCCCGGACGGGTAGAGGAGACATTATTGCCACCATACACCATGTGCATCCAATCGACAGTGAATCCATATTCTAGAAAGCAATTCCAAGTACCAAGCAAAGACCTGAGCCCCAAAGACATCAGTGTTTTCTGTGCTGCAGATCTTACAGTGCTCAGAATGCAGAGTCATGTACAACCCCGCCCACACCACTGATTGACTGCTTTCTGTGTACTTTGCATATTGACAGAAAGCAGCCAATCAGTGGAGTGGGCGTGGTTATACAGAGTAACTGACTAGGAGGCACGAGACACCAAGTCTTGCAGGGATAATCTCCTGCTGATAAAACACTGATAGAAGTGAAACAGCACAGCCCAGTAAGTGATACATCGCTGGAATCAGGATCTCCGCCCCTACATCATGCTGCTCTCAGACTACATAGTAAAAAACTGCTGACAGATTCCCGTCACGTTGTGCCCAAAACAAAGCTTAGCCAGCACATGTTTACCCATAGCCCCCCTAGTATTGGCTTAAAGAGGACCTGTCATTTCCTCTAAATACGTTTTTTTTTTTAATCAGGTGTAAATGCTGCCATTCTCCTGAATCCGGCGTTGTTTTTCTCTTGTTCCTGCACCTCTCTGTTCCTGAGATATGACCCTCTTCTTTATGCATGTAACTCTTGTTCTGTTATCCAAGTGGGAGTTGTCCTCAGCCCTCACCCATGAGGATCACGCCCCTTTGGCTACCTACACTAGATTTCCATATAAGGAAGAAGGGGTCATAGCTCAGGAACGGAAAGGCATAGGAAAAAAAGAAACACAACGCCGGATTCAGGAGAACGGCGGCATTTAGGCAACATAAATACATAACATACTTATGGCAAGTGACAGGTATAACGAGCATGCCTGGTGCCAGCGCCGGAATTAGTTTCCACTTTAAATATAAGGTTATATTAACGATAAACTTCCAAAAAAAGTCGCAATTTAACCAGTTAAACGGAAGCAAAGAACTGTTGCGCCCAGATTCAGTGGTTGAAGAGGTGACGGAAATGTCGTCCTATAGATTTTTCGATTTCTAACAGTTTCTAGCAGAGGAATTAAATTAAAATGTCAGATGAAACCCACACTAATAAGGAAAAAATCACTGGTAAATGTCAACCGAGAACTGATATCACACCATCCTCCTATAGGCCAAAGACAACAATAACAAGCCAGTCCGGGAAAACAACTGTGTGCAATGCAGGATTTAAAGGGATCCTCAAAGAAGTAACTAATGTTATTTGTGTTGTGCAGGGTTGGAAAAACATGGCTGGCACTGTCCAAAAACAGCTCCAAGTTCCAAAGCCGAAATGATACAGAACCTCATAAGTACCGTTTTTACAGCGTTTCACAAGGTTGTATGCACGGAACGGAAGAAAACTAGAAGAAAAAAAAATTAAAGAAATCTTACCGGAGGTTTTTCTGCTTTAAATTCTTCAGAAACCTGTAGAAGAAATAAAGAATTTTGTAAACTCAGGATTCTGGAAAGTCACAATTTTTGCAATTTTAGAGTTCCCCAGCCCTGGTAGTCCTTAATATGGGCTCATCATTCACACATCTCTACATTAGGAATTTTTTGGGGTTATATAATGATATTATTAGATGTAGATTTATCACAGCCATCATCTGCCGGGAAAGATACAGGTTCAGTTCCTGAGCCTGCATCCAATACTTGGGCCTGAAGGAATTAATAGGAAGTAATAGTACGTCTGATGGCAGGAAGTGGTTAATCCTTGATGTGATTGAATGGACTCTTTCTATTGTGCTCGTAAACACCGTCAAAGTTTGGTAAACCGGTGGCTATTTTAGACACCAATTTTCTTTTATTTAAGGAAATGCTCACACACATTAGCAGCAATGATCAGACTGACCCTATCTTTTGTATTGAAGCATCTAATGAGCGTGTGCAAAGGTCATTATGTAGGATGAGTGCACTTATCGTGATTGGTGCATCCAGTGTTATCAGCTGTGTATGCAGAGTTGTTACCTGTCACTGCAATCCTGTCTCTGATGACAAGGAGTCTGCTGAAAACTCTTTTCATTGTCAGCAGTCACATATGCAAATTTAGTCCCCTGATACCACAGCTTGTGTCTGGTTTTGCAGCTCAGACCCCTTCATTAGCACTGAATGTCATGAATTCTGAACAGTCCGGGTCTGCTATGCAAAAGCGACCTGACAACCACCTCTAGTAGACACATCATCAGAGCTGCAACATAACGTTTTCAACAGGCATGTTTGCTATATTGTATGTGGGCATGTATATTGTTATTGTTCTTGGTATTACAATAGGATTAATTTGGCTTTTTATTGTTTCCTTACAGGTATATAGTTACGAAAGTCAAAGTGAAGTTGGAAAACCATGAGTCTTCAAAACATGACTGGTCTTTTTTACCCCAGTCAAACTCTGGGGGGCCCTCACATAGACCTAGAAGATATAATTACTTCTCAGAATGTCATCTCAAGGGTCATGCACAGCTACCTTGGTATGTTAGTCCCGCTTGGGTTACTGGCTGGCGTCTTCTGCGTGGCCATATTAATCAGGAACAAGGTGAAGCATCAAGCACTGGATAATCTGGACCTGCATCTTCTAGCATTGGTGGTTACAGACATTACAATCGTCTTCTACTCTTTCACGTCAAAGACAAGACCAGACTATCTGGAAATTTCCAATTTGAGTTGTGGTGTCTTGTCATGCTTCTTCAACGCGAGTTATTTCTTCTCTCAGTATCTGCTGATTTTAATGTTCCTCGTCTTTCTCATCCTGGATGACCCTACAACATCTCAAAGCCGTCTGAGATACGTCTTTCTCACGTTGACGTTGTCGATAATAACGTCTGTAGTTAACGTGTCGCTGTTGGGTACCTATGATAATCTTCAGAATATAACATATTGCCAGCTGGATCCATTAAATGCTAGGCCTGAATACGACTTCACAAAGTTCATTGCTGGATTTGGTGTCCCATCTTTGGTTCTTCTGATTTTCGGCATTCTAATCATTATTCGAGGCAGAGAAGTGGAAATGTCCGAGAAGCTCCGGGCCCACGTGGTCGTTTTCTGTCACATTCCGATTATGTTTATATGTCGGCTGTTCTACAACATCATGCTCATCAGGAGGACGGGTTTAAAGATTCATGGATTCTACATGTCTCCGAGAGAGGAGCTGGTGTTGAACATAGCAGAACTGGCAGTATTCAGCGGGAGCTGCATCAGACTTATATTCACGCTTGTCCTACACAAACCATGTCGGGATGGTCTCAAGAAACTTGTACAATTCTTAATCAATAAGTGTAGAAGAAAGGAATCATCCAACAGTGTAATCTAGCCATGACTGGTGCTCATGATCATTCCCAACACACGGAGAACTGAGGTGTAAAATGTCTACATTATAAGACAAAATATCCATCCTAATGGAGATGTGTATAAGCTAGACCATATTTTTTTTATCTAGTAGGGTAGCAAAATAATTATACAGCTATCCTTAAGGGTGTACAAAATTACTGAGGCAGCCCATGAGGATGCAATGGGGCTCCCAGTGGTGACCCTGCCTGGGTTGGCCTCACATCTGGCTTTAATTGCTTGTAAGGTCGGCTTCACACGTCTGAATTTTACGGCCAATGGACAGATCTCATCTGACGGACGGGCTGCAGGTCTTTGAACCCGAGTTACTAACCTTCATGGTGTTCGTTAATGTTAGAGACCTAAAGTTAATCTTCATATTTCGTTTCGTACCAGACCGCAAAATGCAAACATGTAAGGCTGGCCTTATAAGCCAATACAACAAGAGATGACCCCTACCTAGGTTGGGTCCTGTTTAGGAGCCATATTGCATCCTCATGGGCAGCATCAATAATTTTTATACCAGATAAAAAAAGAGATTCAGTCAACTTGGACTGTGTACCCACTAGAAGTTCTATAGCATCCCCAGGGTCTGTATCAAAAACGTGTGTACACATTAAATCAAGGGATTTAGCCAACCTTGACAGGTCCCCACTAGGAGGCCCATAGGATCCTCAGGGGTTGCCTCAATAAGTCTTAGACCGATTGAACAAATGGATTTGGTCAACCTAGACTTGGTACCCGCTACAATCCCCACAACATCCTCAGGGGTCGACTCAATTCATACACCTATTAAACCATTGGATGTGGTCAACCTTAATGGGTCTCCAGAAGGAGCCCCATAGCATCCTCGTGAGTATCCTCAATAATTTGTATTCCCATTAAAACAAAGGACTTGATCAATCTGGACTGGGCCCCCGGTAGGAGCCTCATAGCATCCTAAATGCCTCATGCCTCAATAATTCAAGCACCCATTAAAACAAGGGATTTGGATAATGTGGATCGGGTCTTCACAAGAAGCCCCATAGCATCCTCAGGGGTTGCCTCACAGGTCCTACAAGGTTAGCACAAAAGGGTAAGTGGAATTAATCAAGAGATCATGAAAAAAAGACAGAGGGGAAGGGTTATGGCCTCCTGTCTAAGGTGGGAGATGATTTGTTGGAATTAACCAACTCGTGAAGGGTATCTCATACTTTAGGCATACTTGCCCATGAGATTCCTGGGGAAAGAAAGTAATTCAGCAAATCAACTGGGCATCATAGAAAACTCCCTTAACTTTTATAGAAAAGGGGGGCTCGCTCAAAATTTTGCATTGGCTTGACACCAAGCTCCTATACCATAGACCCATTCAGGAGGAATAATGTGGAGTGGCCTGTCATAAAGGGATGTGGCTATGCAACTAGGAATTAAAATAGGATCTAGGTTATGGTCTACGATTTAGATCTTGGCCATAGAGGTTTTGGAATAACATGACATATTCTGGCAGGGTCTTGTTTGTTTCCATTGCTAATAGTATTATGACTTTTTTTTTATATCTATGTAATATGTATTCTATTCATTATTGTTCTAGAAGTGTTATTTGCTCTCAGACCATATGTGCCTTATTTAGCAATTTATAAAGCTAAAATAATACAGCTAAAATGCTAATCCGCTAATGTGAAGCCATTTTTATAATCCTGGAGTATTTTACGGCGTCAAATATTCACATACTGGTTTACAGTGTTATGTACATGCACCGGGGGGTCCGCAGTCCGGTGGAAACACTATTTTCAAGCGTCAGAGCTGTCTCACCAAAACAAGGACCTGATCTGTCGTCTCCCCATATACCGTATTTTTCGGACTATAAGACGTACTTTTGTTTCCCAAAAATTTGGGAGGAAAATGAGGGGCAAGGGTGCTGTCTGCTTTTTCCTTGGCTGGTTAACAAAACTAGGGGGACCCCACGCTATTTATTTTTTTTTTGGGAGAGGGTCTTACTATTTTTCTTAACTATCCAAGGTAAGCAGATTGCTGCAGCCTGGTATTATCAGGCTGGGAAGGTTCATGGATATTGGATCCTTACCAGCCTGAAATACCTGTCCCAGTAATCTGCTTTACTCTGGCTGGTTGACAAATATAGGGAGACCCCATGCTATTTTTTTTTAAATTATTTATTTAAAAAAGTAGGGGTCTCTCTCTGTGCTTTCCTCCACTTCCTGTGTCGTGTACATCTGGCTGTGTCACAAGAGTCACCATTATTTAAATTAGTACACATGCGTAATACGCTGCGTTCCCGCGCTTAATACGCAAAGATAATGCGGTTTTACCGCATCTAATGATAGTGAATGGGTAATTCACGCAGCTACATAAATAGACATGCTGCAGTCTGGAAAGACGCGCCACATGTCCGCAGGTTAGCCGGAGGCATCTGTGCACGCAGAGTGGAGATGGGATTTCTTGAAATCCCATCCACTATGCTGTAACATCTGGCAGCTGCGGACTGGACGCTGCAGATGGACGCAGCGTTCAGCCTGCAGCATTTACGGACCGTGGGAACATACCCTCAACAGTCCGGGTCTACTACAAAAAAACGACCTGACAACCACCTCTAGTGGACACATCAGAGCTGCACCATAAGGTTTCCAACAGACCTTACTATACATCCATGAAGGGTTAAAACTGCAAAGCGCTTGTATATAACAAAAAAAAAGCAATTTTGCAATTTTAATCTTTTTAAAAATTCTCTCCATTCTCTAGAATATAGGGACTTTATTATTTAATACTTGATGTCTCGGTTACCGACCACCACTGCAGTCTAGCAGCGATGCCGAGCATGTGCAGCGCTTACAAGATCTAATAGACTTTGTCTATTGGCGCTCATCAGGAAGAAATACGACTGCGTAAACCCTCTTTAGAAACAAAAAGTGTCATCAGAAAACGACCTGTCGTTTCAATAAGGTTTTTATGTTAGATGTATTATTTTTTTATTATTCATAGCACTATCTTTAAAAAAAATAAAAACAATCTTGCAATTTTGACAAAAAAAACTAGACTCAAGATTAGACTCCTACTTCCCTTTGGGACATATGACCATAAGCGGCAAACTCAGACCCTATTGGGTTGGATTGAGGTATTTTATGAGCATGCTCTGACCAAAGCAAAGGTCAATGCTAAGGGAAGGTGAGGAGGTGAGCTGTGACATCACCTATTGGGAATAGTGGATCCTGTGTTATCTACTGTATATAGAGGTGATATCAGTCATTGTACATGAGGAGGAGGTGAGCTGTGATATCGCCTATTGTGAATGGTGGATCCTGTGTTATCTACTGTATATAGAGGTGATATCAGTCACTGTACAGGAGGAGGAGGTGAGCTGTGACATCACCTATTGTGAATGGTGGATCCTGTGTTATCTACTGTATATAGAGGTGTGATCTGTAATTGTACAGGAGGGGAAGGAGGTGAGCTGTGACATCACCTATTGTGAATGGTGGATCCTGTGTTATCTACTGTATATAGAGGTGTTATCAGTCATTGTACAGGAGGAGGAGGTGAGCTGTGACATCACCTATTGTGAATAGTGGATCCTGTGTTATCTACTGTATATAGAGGTGATATCAGTCATTGTACATGAGGAGGAGGTGAGCTGTGATATCGCCTATTGTGAATGGTGGATCCTGTGTTATCTACTGTATATAGAGGTGATATCAGTCATTGTACATGAGGAGGAGGTGAGCTGTGATATCGCCTATTGTGAATGGTGGATCCTGTGTTATCTACTGTATATAGAGGTGATATCAGTCATTGTACAGGAGGAGGAGGTGAGCTGTGACATCACCTATTGTGAATGGTGGATCCTGTGTTATCTACTGTATATAGAGGTGATATCAGTCACTGTACAGGAGGAGGAGGTGAGCTGTGACATCACCTATTGTGAATGGTGGATCCGGTGTTATCTACTGTATATAGAGGTGTGATCTGCAATTGTACAGGAGGGGAAGGAGGTGAGCTGTGACATCACCTATTGTGAATGGTGGATCCTGTGTTATCTACTGTATATAGGTGACATCAGTCATTATACAGGAGGAGGAGGTGAGCTGTGACATCACCTATTGTGAATATTGGATCATGCGTTATCAAGTGTATATAGAGGTGTGATCAGTCATTGTACAGGAGGAGGAGGTGAGCTGTGACATCACCTATTGTGAATGGGGGATCCTGTGTTATCTACTGTATATAGAGGTGTTATCAGTCATTGTACAGGAGGAGGAGGTGAGCTGTGACCACCTATTGTGAATAGTGGATCCTGTGTTATCTACTGTATATAGGTGACATCAGTCATTATACAGGAGGAGGAGGTGAGCTGTGACATCACGTATTGTGAATATTGGATTCTGTGCTATCTACTCTATATAGAGGTGTTATCAGTCATTGTACAGGAGGAGAAGGTGAGCTGTAACATCACCTATTGTGAATGGTGGATCCTGTGTTATCTACTGTATATAGAGGTGTTATCAGTCATTGTACAGGAGGAGGAGGTGAGCTGTGACATCACCTATTGTGAATGGTGGATCCTGTGTTATCTACTGTATATAGAGGTGTTATCAGTCATTGTACAGGAGCAGGTGAGCTGTGACATCACCTATTGTGAATAGTGGATCCTGTGTTATCTACTGTACATAGAGGTGTTATCAGTCATTGTACAGGAGGAGGAGGTGAGCTGTGACATCACCTATTGTGAATAGTGGATCCTGTGTTATCTACTGTATATAGAGGTGTTATCAGTGATTGCACAGGAGGAGGTGAGCTGTGACATCTCCTATTGTGAATAGTGGATCCTGTGTTATCTACTGTATATAGACGTTATAGAGGTGTTATCAGTCATTGTACAGGAGGAGGTGAGCTGTGACATCACCTATTGTGAATGGTGGATCCCGTGTTATCTACTATATATAGAGGTGTTATCAGTCATTGTACAGGAGGAGGAGGTGCGCTGTGATATCCCCTATTGTGAATGGTGGATCCTGTGTTATCTACTATATATAGAGGTGTTATCAGTCATTGTACAGGAGGAGGAGGTGAGCTGTGACATCACCTATTGTGAATGGTGGATCCTGTGTTATCTACTATATATAGAGGTGTTATCAGTCATTGTACAGGAGGAGGAGGTGAGCTGTGACATCACCTATTGTGAATGGTGGATCCTGTGTTATCTACTATATATAGAGGTGTTATCAGTCATTGTACAGGAGGAGGAGGAGGTGAGCTGTGACATCACCTATTGTTAATGGTGGATCCTGTGTTATCTACTGTATATAGAGGTGTTATCAGTCATTGTACAGGAGGAGGAGGAGGTGAGCTGTGACATCACCTATTGTTAATGGTGGATCCTGTGTTATCTACTGTATATAGAGGTGTTATCAGTCATTGTACAGGAGGAGGTGAGCTGTGACATATTGTGTATGACCTATTGTGAATTGTGGATCCAGTGTATATAAAGAGGTGTTACATTTCATTGTAGTCCTGTCTGCGATGACAATGAGACTGATGAAAACACTGCTAAGGAAATTGCAAGATTTCTGTGTTTTTTATGTAGTGATATGGAAAATTGAAAACAAAACATTATCAATTTTTTTTTTACATTTTATCATAAAAACCTGATATAAACATTTTACCGATGACATATTGCCTTTAAATCTCTAATTTTGTCCCAGGCTTGTGAAAATTGTAATGTTACATACCTTCATGAATTGTGGATTTGTGTTACCCATTGTATACACAGGTGATACCTGTTAAAGTAGTCCTGTCTGTGATGATAAAGAGACTATTGAAAAATAATCTATACAGAACAGGAAGTAGGAGACTAGTAAAAGGCACAGTGGTCAGTGTGAGATTTTTTTTTATAAAGAATTAAACAAAGAAACCACATCAAACAAGTATAAATAAAAACACATTTGATATAAAAGCTGCTATAAACAATAGTCTGAGGACACATTCCCTGTAACTGTGAGCGAGATATGACAAGATGCACAGACAGGCGAGCAGATAGCGCAGCGGTTTCATTAGCTCCTCAGCCTCAGTCGTGATTCATTACCGCGCCGCCGGGCTTATTATGTCATCTATCACACACCCTGCAGATGAGTGCTGGCACCGATCACGGGCGCCAATCTGCTGAAAAAAGGAGGAAGCAGGACGCAAACAACGTATGACACAGGAACATGTAATAAAGAAGCCTTCAATATAAAATGTCACAAGAGGACAGAAGACGACATAGAAAAGACGGGGGGCCGAGAAGACCCAGGAATGGACTAATTGGTGGCACCGGCTGAAAAATACAAGGCAGAGATATGTTTACACTAATGGTAATATTATACTGAAGATATATGGGAGGTTTAATTTTAGCACCTTTTGGCGGTATTATTTATCCATTCTATAGACTTATATGATGGAATTTAATGATAATCCATTAAAGCGGTCGTCCAGTGTTCTTAATCAGTGCTGATAGAATGCAGAGGTGGTCGGTAACCTAAGCAACGAGCCAAAAACAATAAAATAAAAAATTCCTCCATTCTTGGAAACGAAAATCTTGTGATTTGCAAAGTTACTTGTTTTTTTTTTGTTTTTTTTACAATTTTACCCTTTTATGATATGAGACGACGCCATTAATAGATGCAGAAACAACCGCAACAACATAAAGGATCTAATGATGCAAAATATTCTGCAACCAATAAGAAATCTGTGAAAGCGGGTCACATTATTATATTATTATTTGCATATTAATAGAACGCGGCAGGGGGCTAATAAGGACTCGTGCATAATAGGAGATTAAAGGGAACCTGTCACCCCGTTTTTTCAGTAGGAGATAAAAATACCGTTAAATAGGGCCTGAGCTGTACTTTACAATAGGGTATTTTTTGTCCCCCGATTCCCTACCTATGCTGCCGAAATACCTTACAAAAGTGGCCTTTTTCGCCTGTCAATCAGGCTGGTCAGGTCAGATGGGCGTGGTCACAGCGCTGTTTCTTCCCCCACATCTTGCTTATGTTCCCGTTGGTGGCGTAGTGCTTCTCACATGCGCAAGTGCCGAATGCACTGCGCAGCTGTAGAAAAAGAGCGCGCTCGCCGCTATTCAGCGGTTTCTCGGTGGGCGCGGCCATCTTCCTGAGGCCGCGCGTGCGCAGATGGAGTCTCCTGCTTCCTGGGGCTTCAGGAAAATGGCCGCGGGATGCCGCGCGTGCGCAGATGGACATCGCGGTGGCCATTTTCCTGAAGCCGAGATTCGAACTTGGCTTCAGGAAAATGGCCGCCGCGATGTCCATCTGCGCACGCGCGGCATCCCGCGGCCATTTTCCTGAAGCCCCGGGAAGCAGGAGACTCCATCTGCGCACGCGCGGCCTCAGGAAGATGGCCGCGCCCACCGAGAAACCGCTGAATAGCGGCGAGCGCGCTCTTTTTCTACAGCTGCGTAGTGCATTCGGCACTTGCGCATGCGAGAAGCACTACGCCACCAACGGGAACATAAGCAAAATGTGGGGGAAGAAACAGCGCTGTGACCACGCCCATCTGACCTGACCAGCCTGATTGACAGGCGAAAAAGGCCACTTTTGTAAGGTATTTCGGCAGCATAGGTAGGGAATCAGGGGACAAAAAATACCCTATTGTAAAGTACAGCTCAGGCCCTATTTAACGGTATTTTTATCTCCTACTGAAAAAACGGGGTGACAGGTTCCCTTTAATGGTCTTTAAAGCGGAACCGTCACTTTAATTTATATTTAATAAATTCAAAACCCCACATGAAAATGAGCAATTGTGTAATATATCATATCAGAGGAATCTGCTTCTTTCTCCTCCAGGACTGAGCGCTCCACTGGTCGAGAAAAGACCTCGGTCTATCAAAGCTCAACCTTGGTCCTTGGAAGGAATAAGTCATGTGCCAGAGTCCTGTACTGGCCACACATATATGTACACATGTAAATGAGATCTCCTCAGAGACGTCTCTTTTCTAAGCTAAACAAACCCAACTTTTCCAACCTCTCCTCATATGAGAGGCCTCCATCCCCTGCAATAATCTAGTTGCCGCCCTTGAGCTGATTCTAACTTCTGAATCTCCTTTTTCAATTGTGGAGGCCAAAACTGGATCCCGTATCCTAGATGTGGCCTCACCAGTGATTTATAGAGGGGTAATAATATGTTGGGATCAGTAACGTAGCTACCGGGGGGGGGGGGGCAGAGGGTGCGGGCGTCCCGGGCCCGGTGCTCTGAGGGGGCCCGCCCGGAGCTACGCTACTGTAACTGAGCGCCGATACAGTTATACTCTGCGGCAGAGCAGGAAGAATGCCCTGAGAAGTGGGCCCCCCGCCGTCATCGGAAGATCAGCTGTACCGGCATTTAGCAGATACAGCTGATCACAATGATGGGAGAAGGAGCGCTGCGCTCCTCCCATCATCCCCCTGTCAGTGTTGGCGTCTGACATCGCCGTCACTGCCCGGCGCCCACTGTCAGGAGATGAGCGGGAGCAGCACAGGAACCAGAAAGAAGAGAGGTGAGTACTTTTTATTTTTTAATGGGTGCTTCTGCCTTATTACAGGGTCTGCCTATGGGGGGGGGCTGCCTTATTACAGGGTCTGCCTATGGGGGGGGGCTGCCTTATTACAGGGCCTGGCTATGGGGGTGCTACCTTACTACAGGGTCAGCCTATGGGGGGCTGCCTTATTACAGGATCTCCCTGTGGGGCTGCCTTATTACAGGGTCTTCCTATGAGGGTGCTGCCTTATTACAGGGTCTGACTAAAGGGGTGCTGCCTCATTACAGGGTCTGACTATGGGGGTGCTGCCTTATTACAGGGTCTGACTATGGGGGTGCTGCCTTATTACAGGGTCTGCCTATGGGGGTGCTGCCTTATTACAGGGTCTAACTATGGGGGCTGCCTTATTACAGGGTCTGACTATGGGGGCTGTCTTATTACAGGGTCTGACTACGGGGGCTGTCTTATTACAGGGTCTGACTATGGGGGCTGTCTTATTACAGGGTCTGACTATGGGGGCTGCCTTATTACAGGGTCTGACTATGGGGGCTGTCTTATTACAGGGTCTGACTATGGGGGCTGCCTTATTACAGGGTCTGACTATGGGGGCTGTCTTATTACAGGGTCTGACTATGGGGGCTGTCTTATTACAGGGTCTGCCTATGGGGGTGCTGCCTTATTACAGGGTCTAACTATGGGGGCTGCCTTATTACAGGGTCTGACTATGGGGGCTGTCTTATTACAGGGTCTGACTATACAGGTGCTCCCTCATTACAGGGTCTGACTATGGGGGTGCTGCCTTATTACAGGTTCTGCCTACAGGGGTGCTGCCTTATTACAGGGTCTGCCTATGGGGGTGCTGCCTTATTACAGGGTCTGCCTATAGGGGGGCTGCCTTATTACAGGGTCTGACTATAGGGGTGCTGCCTTATTACAGGGTCTGCCTATGGGGGTGCTGCCTTATTACAGGGTCTGCCTATAGGGGGGCTGCCTTATTACAGGGTCTGACTATAGGGGTGCTGCCTCATTACAGGGTCTGACTATAGGGGTGCTGCCTCATTACAGGGTCTGACTATAGGGGTGCTGCTTTATTACAGTGTCTGCCTATGGGGGGCTGCCTTATTGCAGGGTCTGCCTATAGGGGTGCTGCCTTATTGCAGGGTCTGACTATAGGCGTGCTTCTTTATTACAGGGTCTGCCTATGGGGGGACTGCCTCATTACAGGGTCTGACAATAGGGGTGCTGCCTCTGCCTCATTACAGGGTCTGACTATGGGGGTGCTGCCTTATTACAGGGTCTGCCTATGGGGGCTGCCGTATGCTATAGAGTCTGCCTATGGGGAGTGCATTATACTATATTGTGGACTATTTGGTGCATTATGCTACTGGAGATTACAGTGTGGGGGTCATTATATATTGTTGGAGCCATCAAACAGTTTGGGGGCTATTAAGGAGTGAGTATACCGTGTGGGTGCATTATACTGTGTATAAGAGAGCATCATGCAAAATATGGGCACTGTTTTCTAGGGCACTTGCACCTGGCATTGCTATACTGTAGAGGGGTGCTTTAGAATTTAGAGGGCACAGAGAACCACACAGCAGGTGCAGTAATAGGGACACATACGGCAGCAGCGGCTCAGTATTGGGGTATATGGGGCAGTAATAGGGTCACATACGGCAGCAGCGGCTCAGTATTGGGGTATCAGGTGCAGTAATAGGGACACATACGGCAGCAGTGGCTCAGTATTGGGGTATCAGGGGCAGTAATAGGGACACATACGGCGCCAGCGGCTCAGTAATGGGGTATCAGGTGCAGTAATAGGGACACATACAGCAGCCGGGGCTCAGTATTGGGGCATCAGGTGCAGTAATAGGGACACATACGGCAGCAGCGGCTCAGTATTGGGGTATCAGGGGCAGTAATAGGGACACATACGGCAGCAGCGGCTCAGTATTGGGGTATCAGGTGCAGTAATAGGGACACATACGGCAGCAGCTCAGTATTGGGGTAACAGGTGCAGTAATAGGGACACATACGGCAGCAGCGGCTCAGTATTGGGGTATCAGGTGCAGTAATAGGGACACATACGGCAGCAGCGGCTCAGTATTGGGGTATCAGGTGCAGTAATAGGGACACATACGGCAGCAGAGGCTCAGTATTGGGGTATCAGGTGCAGTAATAGGGACACATACGGCAGCAGCGGCTCAGTATCGGGGTATTAGCTGTAGTAATAGGGTCACATGCGGCTGCAGCGGCTCAGTATTGGGGTATCAGGTGCAGTAATAGGGACACATACGGCAGCAGCGGCTCAGTATTGGGGTATCAGGGGCAGTAATAGGGACACATACGGCAGCAGAGGCTCAGTATTGGGGTATCAGGTGCAGTAATAGGGACACATACGGCAGCAGGAGCTCAGTATTGGGGTATCAGGGGCAGTAATAGGGACACATACGGCAGCAGCGGCTCAGTATTGGGGTATCAGGTGCAGTAATAGGGACACATACGGCAGCAGCGGCTCAGTATTGGGGTATCAGGTGCAGTAATAGGGACACATACGGCAGCAGCGGCTCAGTATTGGGGTATCAGGTGCAGTAATAGGGACACATACGGCAGCAGCGGCTCAGTATTGGGGTATCAGGTGTAGTAATAGGGACACATACGGCAGCAGCGGCTCAGTATCGGGGTATTAGGTGTAGTAATAGGGTCACATGCGGCTGCAGCGGCTCAGTATTGGGGTATCAGGTGCAGTAATAGGGACACAATGCAGCAGAGGCTCAGTATTGGGGTATCAGGTGCAGTAATAGGGACACATACGGCAGCAGAGGCTCAGTATTGGGGTATCAGGTGCAGTAATAGGGACACATACGGCAGCAGCGGCTCAGTATTGAGATATCAGCAGGATGAGGAGTTTGTTCAGGTTGGGAATAGATGGTGATGGGGCTGGAATATTAGAAGTGAAACGTGTCTTTGTTGTTTTCTCTGCAGACGAGTCGATGCTGGAAGAAGTTGTCATGTCGGTCTGGGCCAGATGGAAAAGACTGGAAAAATGAACGATTCCATCAGAAAGGACGTCAGCGGTAAGTCATTATCTATAACTATGCTGTGATCTGTTATATGTTCTGCAGGGCTGGTATCTACCACTGACCATATGGCGGTAATATCCATGTTGGTCTTTATATAGAGATTATCTCCAGTAACAGCGCGGTCATCTGCTGAGGTTCTCCTCCAGTATTAGGGTGCGTCACCCAGTTGTAATTAAGGTTGCCTGGTTAGGGACCCACTCAGAAGCTTCGTCCCCCCGGACCAAAACCCTAGCTAAGCCTCTGGTTGGGATGGTGGGATTTTATCTCTCTTTTTATACATCCTGAAATCTTGTTTGCTTTTGTGGCTGCTGCCTGACATTGAGTGCTGCCGCTCAGCTTACGTGTAAGCAGAATCCCCAAGTCCTTCTCCTGTCCTGTAGTCCTGAGTATGGTCCCATGTAACGTATGTGGAGCAATAGAATTTCTCCATCCTCGGTGCATTACTCCACATTTATCTACATTAAATCTCATTTGCCAAGTGTTTGCCCATTCAGTCATCTTACCCAGATCGTTTTACAATTTTACAGTGTCAAGATCAGATTTTAATATCCTACATAGTTTGGTGTCCTGAGCAAAGACTGACACTTTACTCTCAATTCCATCCACAAGGTTATTAATGAAGAGATTAAAAAGAATTGGTCCCACTTCTCCCAGTACAGATCCCTTCAGTCACTACTACTCCCAGCACAGATCCCTGTGGCCCCCACTGCTCCCAGTACAGGTCCTGTGATCCCCACTACTCCCAGTACAGATCCCTGTGGTCCCCACTACTCCCAGTACAGATCCCTGCAGTTCCCACTGCTCCCAGCACAGATCCCTGCAGTCCCCATTGCTCCCAGTACAGATCCCTGCAGTCCCTATTGCTCCCAGTACAGATCCCTGCAGTCTCCATTGCTCCCAGTACAGATCCCTGCGGCCCCCATTGCTCCCAGTACAGATCCCTGCAGTCCCCATTGCTCCCAGTACAGATCCCTGCAGTCCCTATTGCTCCCAGTACAGATCCCTGCAGTCTCCATTGCTCCCAGTACAGATCCCTGCGGCCCCCATTGCTCCCAGTACAGATCCCTGCAGTCCCCATTGCTCCCAGTACAGATCCCTGCAGTCCCTATTGCTCCCAGTACAGATCCCTGCAGTCCCCATTGCTCCCAGTACAGATCCCTGCAGTCCCTATTGCTCCCAGTACAGATCCCTGCAGTCTCCATTGCTCCCAGTACAGATCCCTGTGGCCCCCATTGCTCCCAGTACAGATCCCTGCAGTCCCCATTGCTCCCAGTACAGATCCCTGCAGTCCCTATTGCTCCCAGTACAGATCCCTGCAGTCCCCATTGCTCCCAGTACAGATCCCTGCAGTCCCTATTGCTCCCAGTACAGATCCCTGCAGTCTCCATTGCTCCCAGTACAGATCCCTGTGGCCCCCATTGCTCCCAGTACAGATCCCTGCAGTCCCCATTGCTCCCAGTACAGATCCCTGCAGTCCCCATTGCTCCCAGTACAGATCCCTGCAGTCCCTATTGCTCCCAGTACAGATCCCTGCAGTCTCCATTGCTCCCAGTACAGATCCCTGCAGTCCCCATTGCTCCCAGTACAGATCCCTGCAGTCCCCACTGCTGACTATATCCCATTTAGAGAACCCACCATTTATAACGACTCTTTGTTTCCGGATCTTTCACTCTTAATATCTGTTTTCAGTGAAGTCACATTTTCACATTACTAAGATAGGAGATGACAGTTTGTGCTCATAAAATTCTATGGAGAAAGGAGACAGATATTTGGCTCCAAGTTCTCCTGGTACAACACTTACACTTCTCTATAGAACACTATGGGCACCAACTGTCATCTCCTATCTCAGTAATGGGAAACTGTACTGACTGAAGACAAGTTTTACCCAAGAATTGAGACTTTTGAGACTGAACGATCTGCTCAGGAGGAGAAGGAAGCGGAGTTATCTGATAAAATATATTACAAAGTTTCATATTTGCATGTGAACTACCGTATTTATTTATAAAAGAATTGCGAATGTGGTCACTCAAGTGGCAAATTCTCCCCTCTAGGTGGCGCTATGGTAGGAAAAATATGAGAAGTCGCCCACCGGTCCGAGATTTAGCTATAACCTTGTGCGATTATTAATAACTGGACTGAGAGCACAACTTGGGGGGGGTCCCATTTATTGTGGGGGGAGAGGAGTATTTTATATCACTGGCATTGATCACACCGATAATACCGTCCCTGTATAGAACGTCTGCCCTGACTGATTGCTGTGTACTCCGGGCTGCAGACGGGTCGCTTCTTTCATGACATGGGAAGATTAGCTTTTCCATTTACTCCCGATCTAATTACCGAAGACTCCATAAAGGCCCGTTCTCCAGATGGTGCGTGCTCCTCCGCCCATCTGTGCGCCATGATCTGCAGGGTCTGCATGTGCCGGTAATGGGAACCACAGCGCTATTGATGCTAATCGAGTGCAGCCCCCAGAAATGAGGCCGGGGCGCAGAACCAAGTAACCAGGAATGAATGTTATTGTTAGATAGAATACGGCTGATCTGGATCCCTCAGTCTCCGATAATCACTCTCCGGGGGATTCGCAGGCCACCAATGTGTGTTTATAGACCGAGGAGCGGCCTGAAAAGCACGAAGCCGTAACTGAAAAACATGGGGCAGCTCGGGACAAAAACTCGCCCAACATTTCAATCACAGCCATTTTTAAAGGGGCTCTCCACCTAAACGTGTTCCCATTTATTCCCAGTACCAGCTGCACACGTTACTAAATAGATCTCTTTGACTTGAGGAGGCTGGTGTTCTGCTTGTGAAAATTGAAGGCGGTTGAATAATCCTTTCTGGGACTTCCTCCCTGCCGCTGATGAATCTTTGCCCGCCTCGTGTGACTTACTGCTCCTCAGTAGAGCGTCAGAAGAACGTGACCGGCTTGTATGGTGCTGCTGTCTTACTATAAGGCCCAGCGATTGAGATCCGTAATGTGCTCTGTGCAGTGCGCCTTGTACTCTGTGCTGCAGAAAGAGAACAAGCTGCTGCATCTACCCACTGAGGAGCCGCTGCAGCTACCCACTGAGGACCCGCTGCAGCTACCCACTGAGGACCCGCTGCAGCTACCCACTCAGGACACGCTGCAGCTACCCACTCAGGACACGCTGCAGCTACCCACTCAGGACCCGCGGCAGCTACCCACTCAGGACCCGCTGCAGCTACCCACTGAGGACCCGCTGCAGCTACCCACTGAGGACCCGCTGCAGCTACCCACTGAGGACCCGCTGCAGCTACCCAAACTGGACCCGCTGCAGCTACCCACTCAGGACCCGCGGCAGCTACCCACTGAGGACCCGCGGCAGCTACCCACTCAGGACCCGCTGCAGCTACCCACTCAGGACCCGCTGCAGCTACCCACTCAGGACACGCTGCAGCTACCCACTCAGGACCCGCTGCAGCTACCCACTCAGGACCCGCTGCAGCTACCCACTCAGGACACGCTGCAGCTACCCACTCAGGACCCGCTGCAGCTACCCACTCAGGACCCGCTGCAGCTACCCACTGAGGACCCGCGGCAGCTACCCACTCAGGACCCGCGGCAGCTACCCACTCAGGACCCGCGGCAGCTACCCACTCAGGACCCGCGGCAGCTACCCACTCAGGACCCGCTGCAGCTACCCACTCAGGACCCGCTGCAGCTACCCACTCAGGACCCGCTGCAGCTACCCACTCAGGACCCGCTGCAGCTACCCACTCAGGACCCGCTGCAGCTACCCACTCAGGACCCGCTGCAGCTACCCACTCAGGACCCGCTGCAGCTACCCACTCAGGACCCGCTGCAGCTACCCACTCAGGACCCGCTGCAGCTACCCACTCAGGACCCGCTGCAGCTACCCACTCAGGACCCGCTGCAGCTACCCACTCAGGACCCGCTGCAGCTACCCACTCACCTATATGCCTTCTGCACAACATCACCAGGTTAGCAATTCTAGATTACCCGTTTCTTCTTATGAATATTTTTAGACTGATGCTGATGATCTAAGTGCAAGGCTGTTATTTTTTTTTTAGAGTCATCATAGCTCCACAGTGTCCCTCCTTCCTGCTGCTGTCAAATCTATGACTACCTAGCCTGATAGAAAGCTCCTCAGTGTACCTCCTCCCTGTTGGGCTGAATCTCCACCCACCAAGTCTGACTGGCAGCTCCACAGTGCCCCCAAATCTCTTCCTAACTAGCCTGAATGACATCTCCTCAGTGTCCCTCCTTCCTGCTGCTGAATATCTGCTCACCTATCTTGATTGACAGCTCCTGTGTCCCTCCTTCCTGCTGCTCAATATCTGCTCATCTATCTTGATTGACAGATCCTCAGTGTTCCTCCTTCCTGCTGAATCTCTGCTCACCTATCTTGGATTAACAGCTCCCCAGTGTATCTCCTTCCTGCTGCTGAATATCAGCTCACTTATCTTGACTGACAGCTCCTCGGTGTCCCTCCTTCTTGCTGCTGAATATCTGCTCACCTATCTTGACTGACAGCTCCTCAGTGTACCTCCTTCCTGCTGCTGAATATGAGCTCACCTATCTTGACTGACAGCTCCTCAGTGTACCTCCTTCCTGCTGCTGAATATTTGCTCATCTATTTTGATTGTCAGATCCTCAGTGTCCCTCCTTCCTGCTGCTGTCGAATCTATGACTACCTAACCAGATAGAAAGCTCCTTAGTGTACCTCCTCCCTGCTGATAAATCCCCACCCACCAAGTCTGATGCTCTGACAACAGATCATCTCATGAAGTAATTGTCCACCATGCTAGCTAAGCACACCGCAACCAGAGTTGGAGATATCCTAACTTCAGCCATTAAGATTGCATTTCCCTTGAGATTTGCAGTGGTTGATAAAAACACTGGACTGAAGGCGCATGCCCGGACCTTGGTAGCGGCGGACATGTCGCGCTGAGCTCCGCCTCCCGACTGATCCCACACAGCCCTATTTAGCCGTCAGAGCGCAACTATCTCACCGTCACCGGATCGTTTACATCCCTGGGAGCGCCGCCTGTTATGTTTGCTAATGACAGGTGTTATGAAGGCAATCCAGAAACACAGTGTGCATAGCGATCAGAGCGCACACAGTGATCTGACAAATACCCAAAAATACAAGAACGAGCTCTGAGACGTGGAAACTCTGTAGACTGCACACCTGATCCTATCCTAAACACAACTAAAAGCGGCTGTGGATTGCGCCTAACAACTACCTAGGCAACTCGGCACAGCCTAAGAAACTAGCTAGCCTGAAGATAGAAAAATAGGCCTGACTTGCCCCAGAGAAATTCCCCAAAGGAAAAGGCAGCCCCCCACATATAATGACTGTGAGTAAGATGAAAAGACAAAACGTAGGGATGAAATAGATTCAGCAAAGTGGGGCCCGATATTCTAGGACAGAGCGAGGACAGTAAAGCGAACTTTGCAGTCTACAAAAAACCCTAAAGCAAAACCACGCAAAGGGGGCAAAAAAAACCCACCGTGCCGAACTAACGGCACGGCGGTACACCCTTTGCGTCTCAGAGCTTCCAGCAAAACAAAAGACAAGCTGGACAGAAAAAAAGCAACAAAAAAGCAAAAGCACTTAGCTATACAGAGCAGCAGGTCACAGGAACAATCAGGAGAAGCTCAGATCCAACACTGAAACATTGACAAGGAGCAAGGATAGCAGCATCAGGCGGAGTTAAGTAATGAAGCAGTTAACGAGCTCACCAGAACACCTGAGGGAGGAAGCTCAGAAGCTGCAGTACCACTTGTGACCACAGGAGTGAATTCAGCCACAGAATTCACAACAGTACCCCCCCCTTGAGGAGGGGTCACCGAACCCTCACCAGAGCCCCCAGGCCGACCAGGATGAGCCGCATGAAAGGCACGAACAAGATCGGAAGCATGAACATCAGAGGCAAAAATCCAGGAATTATCTTCCTGAGCATAACCCTTCCATTTAACCAGATACTGGAGTTTCCGTCTAGAAACACGAGAATCCAAAATCTTCTCCACAATATACTCCAATTCCCCCTCCACCAAAACCGGGGCAGGAGGCTCAACAGATGGAACCATAGGTGCCACGTATCTCCGCAACAACGACCTATGGAATACATTAATGTATGGAAAAGGAGTCTGGGAGGGTCAAACGAAAAGACACAGGATTGAGAACCTCAGAAATCCTATACGGACCAATAAAACGAGGTTTAAATTTAGGAGAGGAAACCTTCATAGGAATATGACGAGAAGATAACCAAACCAGATCCCCAACACGAAGTCGGGGACCCACACGGCGTCTGCGATTAGCGAAAAGTTGAGCTTTCTCCTGGGACAAGATCAAATTGTCCACTACCTGAGTCCAGATCTGCTGCAACCTATCCACCACAGAATCCACACCAGGACAGTCCGAAGACTCAACCTGTCCTGAAGAGAAACGAGGATGGAACCCAGAATTGCAAAAAAATGGAGAAACCAAGGTAGCCGAGCTGGCCCGATTATTAAGGGCGAACTCAGCCAACGGCAAAAAGGACACCCAATCATCCTGGTCTGCAGAAACAAAACATCTCAGATATGTTTCCAAGGTCTGATTGGTTCGTTCGGTCTGGCCATTAGTCTGAGGATGGAAAGCCGAGGAAAAGGATAGGTCAATGCCCATCCTACCACAAAAGGCTCGCCAAAACCTTGAAACAAACTGGGAACCTCTGTCAGAAACAATATTCTCAGGAATGCCATGCAAACGAACCACATGCTGAAAGAACAAAGGTACCAAATCAGAGGAGGAAGGCAATTTAGCCAAGGGCACCAGATGGACCATTTTAGAAAAGCGATCACAGACCACCCAAATGACTGACATCTTTTGAGAAACGGGAAGGTCAGAAATGAAATCCATCGAAATATGTGTCCAAGGCCTCTTTGGGACCGGCAAGGGCAAAAGCAACCCACTGGCACGAGAACAGCAGGGCTTTGCCCTAGCACAAATCCCACAGGACTGCACAAAAGTACGTACATCCCGTGACAGAGATGGCCACCAGAAGGATCTAGCCACTAACTCTCTGGTACCAAAGATTCCAGGATGACCAGCCAACACCGAACAATGAAGTTCAGAGATAAGTTTATTAGTCCACCTATCAGGGACGAACAGTTTCTCTGCTGGACAACGATCAGGTTTATTCGCCTGAAATTTTTGCAGCACCCGCCGCAAATCAGGGGAGATGGCAGACACAATGACTCCTTCCTTGAGGATACCCGCTGGCTCAGATAAACCCGGAGAGTCGGGCACAAAACTCCTAGACAGAGCATCCGCCTTCACATTTTTAGAGCCCGGAAGGTACGAAATCACAAAGTCGAAGCGGGCAAAAAATAACGACCAACGGGCCTGTCTAGGATTCAAGCGCTTGGCAGACTCGAGATAAGTCAAGTTCTTATGATCAGTCAATACCACCACGCGATGCTTAGCTCCTTCAAGCCAATGACGCCACTCCTCGAATGCCCACTTCATGGCCAGCAACTCTCGATTGCCCACATCATAATTACGCTCAGCGGGCGAAAACTTCCTGGAAAAGAAAGCACATGGTTTCATCACTGAGCAATCAGAACCTCTCTGTGACAAAACCGCCCCTGCTCCAATCTCAGAAGCATCAACCTCGACCTGGAACGGAAGAGAAACATCTGGCTGACACAACACAGGGGCAGAACAAAAACGACGCTTCAACTCCTGAAAAGCTTCCACAGCAGCAGAAGACCAATTAACCAAATCAGCACCCTTCTTGGTCAAATCGGTCAATGGTTTGGCAATGCTAGAAAAATTACAGATGAAGCGACGATAAAAATTAGCAAAGCCCAGGAACTTTTGCAGACTTTTCAGAGATGTCGGCTGAATCCAATCCTGGATGGCTTGGACCTTAACTGGATCCATCTCGATAGTAGAAGGGGTAAAGATGAACCCCAAAAATGAAACTTTCTGCACACCGAAGAGACACTTTGATCCCTTCACAAACAAAGAGTTAGCACGCAGGACCTGAAAAACCATTCTGACCTGCTTCACATGAGACTCCCAATCATCTGAGAAGATCAAAATGTCATCCAAGTAAACAATCAGGAATTTATCCAGATACTCACGGAAGATGTCATGCATAAAAGACTGAAACACAGATGGAGCATTGGCAAGTCCGAACGGCATCACTAGATACTCAAAATGACCCTCGGGCGTATTGAATGCAGTTTTCCATTCATCTCCTTGCCTGATTCTCACAAGATTATACGCACCACGAAGATCTATCTTAGTGAACCAACTAGCCCCCTTAATCCGAGCAAACAAGTCAGATAACAATGGCAAGGGATACTGAAATTTAACAGTGATCTTATTAAGAAGGCGGTAATCAATACACGGTCTCAGCGAACCATCCTTCTTGGCTACAAAGAAGAACCCTGCTCCCAGTGGTGATGACGATGGGCGAATATGTCCCTTCTCCAGGGATTCCTTCACATAACTGCGCATAGCGGCGTGTTCGGGCACGGATAAATTAAATAATCGACCTTTAGGGAATTTACTACCAGGAATCAAATTGATAGCACAATCACAATCCCTATGCGGAGGTAGAGCATCGGACTTGGGCTCTTCAAATACATCCTGATAATCAGACAAGAACTCTGGGACCTCAGAAGGGGTGGATGACGAAATCGACAAAAATGGAACATCACCATGTACCCCCTGACAACCCCAGCTGGATACCGACATGGAATTCCAATCCAATACTGGATTATGGGTTTGTAGCCATGGCAACCCCAACACGACCACATCATGCAGATTATGCAACACCAGAAAGCGAATAACTTCCTGATGTGCAGGAGCCATGCACATGGTCAGCTGGGCCCAGTATTGAGGTTTATTCTTGGCCAAAGGTGTAGCATCAATTCCTCTCAATGGAATAGGACACCGCAAAGGCTCCAAGAAAAACCCACAACGTTTAGCATAATCCAAATCCATCAGATTCAGGGCAGCGCCCGAATCCACAAACGCCATGACAGAAAACGACGACAAAGAGCATATCAAGGTAATTGACAGAAGGAATTTGGACTGTACAGTACCAATGACGGCAGACCTAGCGGACCGCTTAGTGCGCTTAGGACAATCAGAAATAGCATGAGTGGAATCACCACAGTAGAAACACAGACCATTCAGACGTCTGTGTTCCTGCCGTTCAACTCTAGTCATAGTCCTATCGCACTGCATAGGCTCAGGTTTAACCTCAGGCAGTACCGCCAAATGGTGCACAGATTTACGCTCGCGCAAGCGTCGACCGATCTGAATGGCCAAAGACAAAGACTCATTCAAACCAGCAGGCATAGGAAATCCCACCATGACATCCTTAAGAGCCTCAGAGAGACCCTTTCTGAACAAAGCTGCCAGCGCAGATTCATTCCACTGAGTGAGTACTGACCATTTCCTAAATTTCTGACAATATACTTCTATATCATCCTGACCCTGGCACAAAGCCAGCAAATTTTTCTCAGCCTGATCCACTGAATTAGGCTCATCGTACAGCAATCCGAGCGCCAGGAAAAACGCATCGCCACTACTCAATGCAGGGTCTCCTGGCGCAAGAGAAAATGCCCAGTCTTGAGGGTCGCCGCGCAAAAAAGAAATAATAATCAAAACCTGTTGAATAGGATTACCAGAAGAATGAGGTTTCAAGGCCAGAAATAGCTTACAATTATTTTTGAAACTTAGAAACTTAGTTCTATCTCCAAAAAACAAATCAGGAATAGGAATTCTTGGTTATAACATAGATTTCTGATCAATAGTATCTTGAATTTTTTGTACATTTATAACGAGATTATCCATTGAAGAGCACAGACCCTGAATATCCATGTCCACACCTGTGTCCAGAATCACCCAAATGTCTAGGGGAAAAAAAAAAGTGAACACAGAGCAGAAAAAAAAAAAAAAAAAATGATGTCAGAACTTTTTCTTTCCCTCTATTGAGAATCATTAGTTGGGCTCCTTGTACTGTTATGTTTGCTAATGACAGGTGTTATGAAGGCAATCCAGAAACACAGTGTGCATAGCGATCAGAGCGCACACAGTGATCTGACAAATACCCAAAAATACAAGAACGAGCTCTGAGACGTGGAAACTCTGTAGACTGCACACCTGATCCTATCCTAAACACAACTAAAAGCGGCTGTGGATTGCGCCTAACAACTACCTAGGCAACTCGGCACAGCCTAAGAAACTAGCTAGCCTGAAGATAGAAAAATAGGCCTGACTTGCCCCAGAGAAATTCCCCAAAGGAAAAGGCAGCCCCCCACATATAATGACTGTGAGTAAGATGAAAAGACAAAACGTAGGGATGAAATAGATTCAGCAAAGTGGGGCCCGATATTCTAGGACAGAGCGAGGACAGTAAAGCGAACTTTGCAGTCTACAAAAAACCCTAAAGCAAAACCACGCAAAGGGGGCAAAAAAAAACCACCGTGCCGAACTAACGGCACGGCGGTACACCCTTTGCGTCTCAGAGCTTCCAGCAAAACAAAAGACAAGCTGGACAGAAAAAAAGCAACAAAAAAGCAAAAGCACTTAGCTATACAGAGCAGAAGGTCACAGGAACAATCAGGAGAAGCTCAGATCCAACACTGAAACATTGACAAGGAGCAAGGATAGCAGCATCAGGCGGAGTTAAGTAATGAAGCAGTTAACGAGCTCACCAGAACACCTGAGGGAGGAAGCTCAGAAGCTGCAGTACCACTTGTGACCACAGGAGTGAATTCAGCCACAGAATTCACAACAGCCGCCGCCGGTAATGCTGAAAAAGGGGAGCGCAACCCAGCCCGCAGGCCGCTCCATTACGGATCTTCTCCTGAACGGCAATACATCCAAGATGGCCGCCGCAACAGTCTTATCCCCAGCCGCGGCACCACAAGCAGGGGAGAGTGCGGACCAGGGGGAAACTGCTCCGAATATGGAAGCCATGATCTCCACAGCAGCACTCACAAAATCGCTGCAGGAGACCTTCAGAGCGGAGCTCTCTTCGGCCATGTAGGGCATTGCCTCACAGCTGCAAGACATCATGCAGCGCACAAATAGCTTAGAAGAAAAAATGGAGGCTATGACAGACGCCATAGAAGAGGACCACGAGGCACTCAGGCACCACACAGACCGCATTACTGAACTGGAGCTCCGCTGCGAGGACTGTGAAAACAGGTCTCGCAGGAGCAATCTAAGAATAAGAGGCCTCCCTGAGCATATTGTTGCTCTCAAGGAAACAGCGACCGCTCTTTTCACAGCTCTCCTGCTTGATTCAGATCCATCCCTCCTCCATATCACCAGAATCCACAGGGCCCTGGGTAAGCCTCGCTCTACTGACATGCCTAGAGATGTGATTTTGAAACTGAATTATGAAGAAACGAGGGATTTGATCCTGATGGCGGCCAGAGACCGCTCCTCTTTACCTGACTTACCAAACTCTGTACATATATGATATATATGCAGACATTGCCACGGCCACGCTGGCCAGGAGGAGATCACTCAGACCCATCACGACCTCTCTCCAGATGGCTCAAATTAAATACCGTTGGGGATTCCCTTTCGCCCTTAACTTCACAGCTAATTCCCAATCATTTACCTGCCGATCCCTGGAAGAGGGAAAACAGGCTTTGATTAAAGCAGGAATACCGATCAGCGCTGACACCCTCTCTCTTTCCCAGAGAAAATCTAGACCAACAAGGGAATGGAAAGACTCCCCCAGAACAAGGAGCCAAAATGCACGGATCACCTGATGAGGTTCTCCAGTAGCGTAAGGGAAAGAAAATTACGTCTGTAGAGACCATCTTCATTGAAAACGGAGACCTCCGCCTTAGCCGAATTCGCCTTGTGTAATATACCCTGAATCCAGATGAGTATTTTGCCATTCTGTGCCTGACTTATTTCTTACAGGTTTACCAAACCCGCCTGAACCTCACTTAACCCTTCCTACCCTTTTTCCCTCCCCACCCTTCGCCTCTTATCCCCCTTTCCCTATATTCCCTCCAACCCCCTCACTCCCTCCTCTCCTCTCCCCCCCCTTTATATATATATATATATATATATATATATTTATTTATTTATTATTTTTCCTACTATACCAAGGGTTGGGACGCTTGGGATTAAGACATGCTGCCCAAAACAGGCGACCCCTGGTTTGCTACCTAATATGGGAACCCAGATCACCATACTTGTTGGACTTAAGGTACCTTCACACATAACGATATCGTTGCTTTTTGTGACGTAGCAACGATATCGTTAAGGAAATCGTTATGTGTGAAGGTACCTTAAGTCCAACAAGTATGGTGATCTGGGTTCCCATATTAGGTAGCAAACCAGGGGTCGCCTGTTTTGGGCAGCATGTCTTAATCCCAAGCGTCCCAACCCTTGGTATAGTAGGAAAAATAATATATATATATATATATATATATATATAAAAAGGGGGGGGGGAAGAGGAGAGGAGGGAGTGAGGGGGGTTGGAGGGAAAAACAGGCCCCTGCTGGGAGATCGTTGGTCGCTGAGGAAAGTCCAGAACTTTATTTCATCGCTGGATCACCCGCTGACATCGCTGGATCGGCGTGTGTGACGCCGATCTAGCGATGTCTTCACTGGTAACCAGGGTAAACATCGGGTTACTAAGCGCAGGGCCGCGCTTAGTAACCCGATGTTTACCCTGGTTACCAGCGTAAACGTTAAAAAAACAAACACTACATACTTACCTTCAGCTGTCTGTCCCCGGCGCTCTGCTTCTTTGCACTCCTCCTGCATCCTGTGTCAGCGCCGGCCAGCCGGAAAGCAGAGCCGTGACGTCACCGCTCTGCTTTCCGGTTGACCGGCGCTGACAGTGCAGAGGAAAGCAGAGCGCCGGAGGACAGACAGCTGAAGGTAAGTATGTAGTGTTTGTTTTTTTAACGTTTACGCTGGTAACCAGGGTAAACATCGGGTTACTAAGCGCGGCCCTGCGCTTAGTAACCTGATGTTTACCTTGGTTACCGGGGACCTTGGGATCGTTGGTCGCTGGAGAGCTGTCTGTGTGACAGCTCTCCAGCGACCAAACAGCGACGCTGTAGCGATCGACATCGGTATCGCTGCAGCGTCGCTCAGTGTGAAGGTACCTTTAGAGTCGTTTTGAAAATGTTATTTGTTCTGACTGTTGTTGTCTTTCTCCACCCCCCCCCCCTTTTGTCTCTCACCCATTGTTTCCTCACAATAATAGGCACTTTGCCTACAGACTACCTAATTGCTGTGACAGGGTGAACCTAGTTACGATTACAGCCCTTAGCCTCACATTCAATAGCAATAGTCACATGCTTAAATATGTGTAGAGTCCTCTCCCATAATGTCCGGGGATTCAATTCGCCATTAAAGTGTAAAAAGGCCTTCGTTGATTACCAGAAACACAAACCTGATATAATCTGCTTGCAGGAGACCCACTTCACCACCTCCTCATACCCTAAATACTTTGATACCCATTATTCACAACATTACTTGTCGTCATGGGATCGTAAGAGAAGAGGCGTAGCCATCTTTATCAAAAATAGCTTCCCATTCCATCATTCTAGCACATATCTGGATCCCGAGGGTAGATTCATTATCTTACTTGGCACATCCAAGGGCCTCAATATTTGCATCGTTAATAGTTACTCCTCCGCAACTGCTCAGATCCACACCTTTCAACTAATCCTGTCTAAGCTGACCTCACTCACATACCACCACCTTGTTTGGTGTGGAGACTTCAACCTCACTATGAACCCATCACTCGATAGCAGTTCTCTGAAACGAACGGACATAACAAAAACGGATAGGAGAAAGATACTTCAGCTGATGAAGGAGAGTCACATCGCAGACGTGTGGAGGGAGATGAATGGCCCCATAAGGGGATACACTTACTACTCCATAGCACAAAAATCCTACTCAAGAATAGACCTTCACCTAGTCTCCGCCGCAACACTCCCCTCAGTTCTTTTTCCCCGGCATATTCCATCATCATGGTCAGATCATGACGTAGTCTTATCAATGTTTAAATTTAACACTATCTCTTCTAGGCTATTCAAATGGAGACTAAATGAATCCTTGCTTAGCAACCCCTCCACCCTAATTAATATCAAAAAGGATTTGAACAGTTATTTCGAATCCAATTCCACTGGTGACGCCTCACCCGGTCTAGTGTGGATGGCACATAAAAAATTCATAACCGGGTCATTGATGAAAATTGCCTCTACCAAAAAGAAACAAAGATCGGAGCAACAGTTACAAATGGAAAACAAACTGTCTAGACTAGAACAGGCAAACCAATCCGCCACGTCACTCTATTTAATTAAACAGATCCATGACACTAAATTAAAATTAGATGCACTTCTAACAAACAAAACCGAAAAAGCTTTGACATGGACCAAATCGTCCTTCTACAAACACGCCAACAAACCTAGCAATATGCTAGCTCGTAAACTCAGAAATAAAGAGCTTCTAAACAATATTCCCTCTATCAAAGACTTAACAGGCCAAACCACAGCCAACCCAGAAACTGTCTACAGCACATTTCATAAATACTACCAAACTCTCTACGCCTCCCCCCAACCTCCTCCCCCACAGAGTCTCCAGTCCTTCTTAGAAAATTTGAAACTCCCTAAGATGTCTGCCTCCGCCGTTGATCATCTCCAAACGCCCATCACCACAGAGGAAATATCGTCTACAATTAAGAACCTCAAAAAAAACAAAGCCCCTGGACCCGACGGCCTCACGGCATTTTACTATAAAAAATTCGGCGATATACTTACACCTCACATTCAACATTTCTGCAATGCCCTTCTTAACGGGAACCAAATGCCGCCTAAATTTTATATCGCGCACGTAACAATAATCCCTAAACCTAAGAAGGACCATCTCTACCCCAAGAACTACAGGCCCATTTCTTTGTTGAATGTAGACCTCAAAATATTTACGTCTATCATGACAGCCAGGCTCAATACAGTCCTATCTTCATTGGTCCATCGTGATCAAGTGGGATTCATACCTAAAAGGCAGGGCCCGGATTATATTAGAAGGAACCTGAACCTCATACACTCAGCAAATCACCACAGACGGCCTCTATTGATGCTGGCTCTCGACATAGAAAAAGCCTTCGATTCAATCTCATGGACATACCTATTTGAAGTCCTAGCAAAATTTGGTGTCCCGGCAGGTATTGTATCAAGCCTTAAATTACTATACGATAGCCCTTCGGCCTATTTAAAACTACCCTCCAATCAGCCCGTCCCTATCAAAATTCAACGAGGCACAAGGCAAGGCTGCCCATTGTCGCCAGCTTTGTTCGCCCTGGCTATGGAACCCCTGGTGGAGGCCATTCGAGCTAACCCTAATATCCAAGGGCCCCGGGATCTGGGTGATCAATATAAGGCAAGCCTTTTCGCAATGACCTACTTTTGACCCTCACCGACCCAATTACCTCACTGCCAAATCTATTCACCGTCCTGCACGAATTCGAACTCATATCGGGCCTTAAGATCAACGTAGACAAGTCTGAGGCCCTGTTTATCAATACTCCAAAAGACGCTCAAAACAACATAGTCTCCCAATTTAAATTTACTAAAAAAGAACATTATCTGACCTACCTGGGTGTTAACCTGACCTCCCATAGGTCGACCCTATTTAAATGGAATTACCTTCCACTACTAAAAAGCCACCAATTAGATCTCGCTAGATGGTCCTCTATGACGTTGTCCTGGCTCGGCAGACTACATGCCATTAAGATGGTTACCCTCCCCAAATTCCTATACCTCTTCCGATCGTTACCTATCCCGTTGCCACTCAAGACATTACATGAAATCCATACCATGATTTCGAGGTTTCTATGACAAGGTAAGAGACCCCGGATCCGGCAGAAAACCTTATTTATAAACAGAAGATTGGGGGGTTTATCCCTACCCAATTTTATATTATACTATAAGTCAGCCCAATTGGCCCAACTAATTAATGTCTGTACTGACGGGGAGAATCAGCCCAGATGGATTGGTCTAGAATCCTCCTTCATGGCACCCTTCTCCCTACCAGGTCTACTCTGGTCTATGCAGAAACTCCTGAAGGGTCTTTATATAACGGCGCCATTTTCCTTTCACTCCCTGATCATTTGGCGGAAGGAGAGGTTTAAGTATGACCTACAATCTAGATCATCCCTATTGACCAACCTCTTCCATAATCCTGATTTTGTACCAGGACTAGATCCCCGTCCCTTCTCCTGGTGGATCTCTAACGGCATAACCTGTTGTGAATTCTGTGGCTGAATTCACTCCTGTGGTCACAAGTGGTACTGCAGCTTCTGAGCTTCCTCCCTCAGGTGTTCTGGTGAGCTCGTTGGCTGCTTTGTTATTTAACTCCACCTGATTCGGTCTTCCTTGCTCCTTGTCAATGTTCCAGTGTTGGACCTGAGCTTCTGGATCTTTCCTGTGGCCTGCTGCTCTGCTTAGATAAGTGTTTCTTTGCTTTTGTTGCTACTTTTTCTGTCCAGCTTGTCTATTCGTTTTTGCTGGAAGCTCTGAGACGCAAAGGGTCTTTTTGCCCCCTTTGCGTGGTTTTTTGCTTTAGGGTTTTTTGTAGACTGCAAAGTTCTCTTTGCTATCCTCGCTCTATCTAGAATATCGGGCCTCACTTTGCTGAATCTATTTCATCCCTACGTTTGTCTTTTCATCTTGCTAACAGTCATTATATGTGGGGGGCTGCCTTTTCCTTTGGGGTATTTCTCTGAGGCAAGTCAGGCTTGTTTTTCTATCTTCAGGCTGGTCAGCTCCTCAGGCTGTGCCGAGTTGCATAGGTAGTGACAGGCGCAATCCACAGCTGCCTTTAGTTGTGTTTAGGATAGGTTCAGGTATTGCGGTCTACAGAGATTCCACGTCTCAGAGCTCGTTCTATTGTTTTTGGGTTATTATCAAATCACTGTATGTGCTCTGATTGCTGGCACACTGTGTCACTGGATTGCCTACATAACAGTACAAGGAGCCAACCTAATGATTCTCAATAGAGGGAAAAAAGAAGTTCTGACATCATTTTTTTTTCTCAGCTCTGTGTTCAGTCTTTTTTTTCCCCTAGACATTTGGGTGTTTCAGGACACAGGTGTGGACATGGATATTCAGGGTCTGTGCTCTTCAATGGATAATCTCGTTACAAATGTACAAAGGATTCAAGATACTATTGATCAGAAATCTATGTTAGAACCAAGAATTCCTATTCCTGATTTGTTTTTTGGTGATAGAACTAAGTTTCTTAATTTCAAAAATAATTGTAAGCTATTTCTGGCCTTGAAACCTCATTCTTCTGGTAATCCTATTCAACAGGTTTTGATTATTATTTCTTTTTTGCGCAGCGACCCTCAGGACTGGGCATTTTCTCTTGCGCCAGGAGACCCTGCATTGAGTAATGTAAATGCGTTTTTCCTGGCGCTCGGATTGCTGTACGATGAGCCTAATTCAGTTGATTAGGCTGAGAAAAATTTGCTGGCTTTGTGCCAGGGTCAGGATGATATAGAAGTATATTGTCAGAAATTTAGGAAGTGGTCTGTACTCACTCTGTGGAATGAATCTGCGCTGGCAGCTTTGTTCAGAAAGGGTCTCTCTGAGGCTCTTAAGGATGTCATGGTGGGTTTTCCTATGCCTGCTGGTTTGAATGAGTCTATGTCTTTGACCATTCAGATCGGTCGACGCTTGCGCGAGCGTAAATCTGTGCACCATTTGGCGGTATTGTCTAAGATTAAACCTGAGCCTATGCAGTGCGATAGGACTATGACCAGAGTTGAACGGCAAGAACACAGACGTCTGAATGGTCTGTGTTTCTACTGTGGTGATTCCACTCATGCTATTTCTGATTGTCCTAAGCGCACTAAGCGGTTCGATAGGTCTGCCGTCATTGGTACTGTACAATCCAAATTCCTTCTGTCCATTACCTTGATATGCTCTTTGTCATCGTATTCTGTCATGGTGTTTGTGGATTCAGGCGCTGCCCTGAATCTGATGGATTTGGATTATGCTAAACGTTGTGGGTTTTTCTTGGAGCCTTTGCGGTGTCCTATTCCGTTGAGAGGAATTGATGCTACACCTTTGGCCAAGAATAAACCTCAGTACTGGACCCAGCTGACCATGTGCATGGCTCCTGCACATCAGGAAGTTATTCGCTTTCTGGTGTTGCATAATCTGCATGATGTGGTCATGTTGGGGTTGCCATGGCTGCAAACCCATAATCCAGTATTGGATTGGAACTCTATGTCGGTATCCAGCTGGGGTTGTCAGGGGGTACATGGTGATGTTCCATTTTTGTCTATTTCGTCATCCACTCCTTCTGAGGTCCCAGAGTTCTTGTCTGATTATCAGGATGTATTTGAAGAGCCCAAGTCCGATGCCCTACCTCCGCATAGGGATTGTGATTGTGCTATCAATTTGATTCCTGGTAGTAAATTCCCTAAAGGTCGATTATTTAATTTATCCGTGCCCGAACACGCCGCTATGCGCAGTTATGTGAAGGAATCCCTGGAGAAGGGACATATTCGCCCATCGTCATCACCACTGGGAGCAGGGTTCTTTTTTGTAGCCAAGAAGGATGGTTCGCTGAGACCATGTATTGATTACCGCCTTCTTAATAAGATCACTGTTAAATTTCAGTATCCCTTGCCATTGTTATCTGACTTGTTTGCTCGGATTAAGGGGGCTAGTTGGATCACTAAGATAGATCTTCGTGGTGCGTATAATCTGGTGATAATCAGGCAAGGAGATGAATGGAAAACTGCATTTAATACGCCCGAGGGTCATTTTGAGTATCTAGTGATGCCGTTCGGACTTGCCAATGCTCCATCTGTGTTTCAGTCTTTTATGCATGACATCTTCCGTGAGTATCTGGATAAATTCCTGATTGTTTACTTGGATGACATTTTGATCTTCTCAGATGATTGGGACTCTCATGTGAAGCAGGTCAGAATGGTTTTCCAGGTCCTGCGTGCTAATTCTTTGTTTGCGAAGGGATCAAAGTGTCTCTTCGGTATGCAGAAAGTTTCATTTTTGGGGTTCATCTTTTCCCCTTCTACTATCGAGATGGATCCGGTTAAGGTCCAAGCCATCCAGGATTGGACTCAGCCGACATCTCTGAAAAGTCTACAAAAATTCCTGGGCTTTGCTAATTTTTATCGTCGCTTCATCTGTAATTTTTCTAGCATTGCCAAACCATTGACAGATTTGACCAAGAAGGGTGCTGATTTGGTTAATTGGTCTTCTGCTGCTGTGGAAGCTTTTCAGGAGTTGAAGCATCGTTTTTGTTCTGCCCCTGTGTTGTGTCAACCAGATGTTTCTCTTCCGTTCCAGGTCGAGGTTGATGCTTCTGAGATTGGAGCAGGGGCGGTTTTGTCACAGAGAGGTTCTGGTTGCTCAGTGTTGAAACCATGTGCTTTCTTTTCCAGGAAGTTTTGGGCTGCTGAGCGTAATTATGATGTGGGCAACCGAGAGTTGCTGGCCATGAAGTGGGCATTCGAGGAGTGGCGTCATTGGCTTGAAGGAGCTAAGCATCGCGTGGTGGTATTGACTGATCATAAGAACCTTACTTATCTCGAGTCTGCCAAGCGCTTGAATCCTAGACAGGCCCGTTGGTCGTTATTTTTTGCCCGCTTCGATTTTGTGATTTCGTACCTTCCGGGCTCTAAAAATGTGAAGGCGGATGCTCTGTCTAGGAGTTTTGTGCCCGACTCTCCGGGTTCATCTGAGCCGGCGAGTATCCTCAAGGAAGGAGTCATTGTGTCTGCCATCTCCCCTGATTTGCGGCGAGTGTTGCAAAAATTTCAGGCGAATAAAACTGATCGTTGTCCGGCGGAGAAACTGTTCGTCCCTGATAGGTGGACTACTAAAGTTATCTCTGAACTTCATTGTTCGGTGTTGGCTGGTCATCCTGGAATATTTGGTACCAGAGAGTTAGTGGCTAGATCCTTCTGGTGGCCATCTCTGTCACGGGATGTACATACTTTTGTGCAGTCCTGTGGGATTTGTGCTAGGGCTAAGCCCTGCTGTTCACGTGCCAGTGGGTTGCTTTTGCCCTTGCCGGTCCCAAAGAGGCCTTGGACACATATTTCGATGGATTTCATTTCTGACCTTCCCTTTTCTCAAAAGATGTCAGTCATTTGGGTGGTCTGTGATCGCTTTTCTAAAATGGTCCATCTGGTGCCCTTGGTTAAATTGCCTTCCTCCTCTGATTTGGTGCCTCTGTTCTTCCAGCATGTGGTTCGTTTGCATGGCATTCCTGAGAATATTGTTTCTGACAGAGGTTCCCAGTTTGTTTCGAGGTTTTGGCGAGCCTTTTGTGGCAGGATGGGCATTGACCTGTCTTTTTCCTCGGCTTTCCATCCTCAGACTAATGGCCAGACCGAACGAACCAATCAGACCCTGGAGACATATCTGAGATGTTTTGTTTCTGCAGACCAGGATGATTGGGTGTCCTTTTTGCCGTTGGCTGAGTTCGCCCTTAATAATCGGGCCAGCTCGGCTACCTTGGTCTCTCCATTTTTCTGCAATTCTGGGTTCCATCCTCGTTTCTCTTCAGGACAGGTTGAGTCTTCGGACTGTCCTGGTGTGGATTCTGTGGTGGACAGGTTGCAGCAGATCTGGACTCAGGTAGTGGACAATTTGGCCTTGTCCCAGGAGAAGGCTCAACTTTTCGCTAATCGCAGACGCCGTGTGGGTCCCCGACTTCGTGTTGGGGATCTGGTTTGGTTATCTTCTCGTCATATTCCTATGAAGGTTTCCTCTCCTAAATTTAAACCTCGTTTTATTGGTCCGTATAGGATTTCTGAGATTCTCAATCCTGTGTCTTTTCGTCTGACCCTCCCAGACTCCTTTTCCATACATAATGTATTCCATAGGTCGTTGTTGCGGAGATACGTGGCACCTATGGTTCCATCTGTTGAACCTCCTGCCCCGGTTTTGGTGGAGGGGGAATTGGAGTATATTGTGGAGAAAATTTTGGATTCTCGTGTTTCTAGACGGAAACTCCAGTATCTGGTTAAATGGAAGGGTTATGCTCAGGAAGATAATTCCTGGGTTTTTGCCTCTGATGTCCATGCTCCAGATCTTGTTCGAGCCTTTCATGTGGCTCATCCTGGTCGGCCTGGGGGCTCTGGTGAGGGTTCGGTGACCCCTCCTCAAGGGGGGGTACTGTTGTGAATTCTGTGGCTGAATTCACTCCTGTGGTCACAAGTGGTACTGCAGCTTCTGAGCTTCCTCCCAGGTGTTCTGGTGAGCTCGTTGGCTGCTTTGTTATTTAACTCCACCTGATTCTGTCTTCCTTGCTCCTTGTCAATGTTCCAGTGTTGGACCTGAGCTTCTGGATCTTTCCTGTGGCCTGCTGCTCTGCTTAGATAAGTGTTTCTTTGCTTTTGTTGCTACTTTTTCTGTCCAGCTTGTCTATTCGTTTTTGCTGGAAGCTCTGAGACGCAAAGGGTGCACCGCCGTGCCGTTAGTTCGGCACGGTGGGTCTTTTTGCCCCCTTTGCGTGGTTTTTTGCTTTAGGGTTTTTTGTAGACTGCAAAGTTCTCTTTGCTATCCTCGCTCTATCTAGAATATCGGGCCTCACTTTGCTGAATCTATTTCATCCCTACGTTTGTCTTTTCATCTTGCTAACAGTCATTATATGTGGGGGGCTGCCTTTTCCTTTGGGGTATTTCTCTGAGGCAAGTCAGGCTTGTTTTTCTATCTTCAGGCTGGTCAGCTCCTCAGGCTGTGCCGAGTTGCATAGGTAGTGACAGGCGCAATCCACAGCTGCCTTTAGTTGTGTTTAGGATAGGTTCAGGTATTGCGGTCTACAGAGATTCCACGTCTCAGAGCTCGTTCTATTGTTTTTGGGTTATTATCAAATCACTGTATGTGCTCTGATTGCTGGCACACTGTGTCACTGGATTGCCTACATAACAATAACCACTCTGAGGCACCTTAGCACGCCCTTCCACACTCTACTTACCCGACAAGAGTTCATTCAAAAACTTGCACCCCCACCCGAGGAGACACTGCGTACATGTCAAATTTTCCATTTTGCCAAACAGATCCTACAATACAAAGTCCCTCCACGCCCTACAAATTACGAACAGAAATGTTTAAATGACCCCCTGGGCAGAGGAACTATTTCCCTTATCTACGCTTCTCTAAATAATACCCAGGGAGACGAAAAGCTTAAATTTATGGAGCAGTGAGAGACAGATTTGACTATATCAATGTCTATGGAGGAATGGAGAAAAAATTGTAATACACTCTCTAGGGGTAGCTATCAGTCCTCGTTGGTTGAGACATCCATCAAACTCTTACATAGGACCTACCAAGTCCCGAGTAAACTTCATACCATTTATCCGAATGTATCAGACCATTGCTTCAGAGGGTGCGGGGCCCAGGGAAGCCTAAAACATATTTGGTGGGAGTGCCCGGTGGTTTCAGCTCTGTGGCGAGGGGTACGGTCCACTGTGATAAAAATGTATGGTAAAATGGTCCCTTTGAACCCGGCCGTATTCCTCTTGGGAGCCAGGGTACCTGGTTTCTCTAATAAACTTCACAACCTAGTCAGCCAACTTTGCATGGCTCCAAAACTACACATTGCATCGAGGTGGAGGACTGCTTCTTTATCAATGTCGCTGGTGGTGGACAGGATGAACACTATCCTACTTTATGAAAGAATCCAAGCTACAAGGAACGACACATGGGACATCTTTTATCAGACTTGGCGACCCTGGATGGACCTGGACGCTAATGTAAACCTAGGACAGACTCTAATATTATCCTTGTGATGACTATGCAATTTGTTCGTGTTCGCTCATGTTCTTCAGTGTGAAATATCTAATTGTCCCTCCCTTATGTACTTCTCTCCCTTGTCTTTGTCTTGTCGTTTATGAGTGTGTATTTTGTGTAATCCAGTCGTTGATCGACTTATGTTTACTTCCCGAGATTTAAATTGTATATTACTCCCTTGCACGGGAAACTTGTTGTCAGTTTATTGTTCAGAAAATAAAAACCTATTGAAACTAAAAACACTGGACTGTAATAACTTGCAGGAATTTTCTCTTGAATTCTAGTCTATTCAGGGGTTAAAGGAAAGCTTTGGTAAGAAATGGTTAAATTTTGGGGGAGGGGGCAAATTTGTTTGTGCCAGTGCTGTGGAGTCAGAGTCGGAGCTCATTTTGGTAGAGTCAGAGTCATCGAAATTGAGGAGACAGAGGTTTGGCTTACGGACTCCACAGCCCTGGCAGGGCTGTTGAATCGGAGTCCTGGAGTCAGAGCCCATTTTGGTAGTCGGAGTCATGGAAACTGAGGAGTCGGAGTCAGAGGTTTGGCTTACCGACTCCACAGCCCTGGTTTGTGCTTATGTTTTTCTTTTTGGGTATTGCTTTTATTTTTCATATAACAATCTGTATTAAACTTAAAAAAATAGAAATCTTGCAATTTTCACACTGGCCACTGGGGTTTTTTCAGACTCTGATTTCTTGTTGTTTCAGGAAACAACATATGTACGTAGCCGTAATGGTCAAACACCAATCTCTATTGGCGTATCCAATGAATGTCATTGTGAAGGGAAGGTGAGAAAGGTCCGATGTGACATCACCTATTGTGATTTATGGATTTTGTGTTATCAGCTGTGTACAGAGGTGTTAAATGTCTTTGTAATCCTGCCTCTGCGGATAACAAGTCTGCTGAAAACTCTTCCTGAAAGGACAGGAAGTATTAAAAAAAAAAGACTGTGATAAATATATACCGTATATATAAAAAAAAATACAAAGATCTGATTTAAACAATAGGTCATTTTTCGGATGATCGCTTCCCTTTAATTCATTACGAAGTTTGGGAAGGATTAAAAAAAATATGATTTTTGTAAGATTTGATTATTCTATAATTTGTCCAACAACGATCGGAGATTGTTCACAGAAGGCGATGATTACCGTCACCATAATTGCCATTAATCTGACAGGCTCCGATCTGCAGCGTCAGTCAGGGCCTAATGTGAAAATCAACGGAGACACCTTCAATTATCCGGCCGGGAATGTCTGGCAGGCCCGATGTTAGACGGCGATCAGAGGCGCAAAAACTAAATAAATTGTTCCAATGATAATAATAATTGGATGACAAGTCAGGTCTTCGCAATATAGTGCCGTACTAGGCAGCCATTGCTCCAACCAATCTCACATATATGAAATATCTGGTCATTTTTAGGGGGGGGGAGAACCTCACTGACCTCCGACAAGTTGTGTGTGGACTTTACTTCGCCAGGTGACCGTCCCTGAGTGGTGGAAAGTGCCAGAATATGGAGTTGTGTTGTCCGTGTGACCCAGGAGGGAAGTGAGCGGGTCCTTTAGCTTTGTGGCACAGTGTACCATGCCATGCCATCAGGGGGGGCTATGGAGGCCCAATGGCTGCCATGGTGATACTCCTGTGAGGCCTAACCACAGGCCGCACCTTATGGAGCCAATTTATCAAGATTGTTTAAGTGCACACTCGCACTCCAAGCTTGATGAATTGGATGGGCAGGCGTGATCTCGCCAGTCACGCCCAGGCTCCTCTCCATCTCTGCCCATTTTTTGTTAGGGGTGATTCCTACAGGCCTGAAAATGGCCGATGTCACAACATTTTAGAGCAAATCTCAGGCTATGTGCACACGTTCAGGTTTTTTTGCGCTAAAAACGCTATAAAAACTCATTAAAAACGCATACATTATGCATTCTATCATTTAGAATGCATTCTGCATGTTTTGTGCACATGGATGCGTTTTTTTCCGCAAAAAAACGCATCGCGGTAAAAAAAATGAGCATGTTCATTATTTTTGCGGATTTTCTGCGTTTTTCCCGCAATTCTATGCATTTGGGAAAAACGCACAAAAAACGCATCAAAAACGCGTGAAAATCGCGGTAAAAACGCATGCGGATTTCTGGCAGAAATGTCTGGTTTTTGTCAGGAAAATTTCTGCAAGAAATCCTGACGTGTGCACATACCCTCAGAGTTGTTCAAGAATTTTGCAGCTTTTACGACACTTTTCTGGTGTAAAAGCTTTGACGAATGCGCCTCTATGAGTTTAGAAATGTACCCGTAATACTATAGCATATCAGACAATCACAGGGTCAAATCCGTGAAAAAGACAAAAAAATAAATTAAAAAAATAAAACGTAAATAGAGAAAAAATATAAGAATTTGAAGCTTTCACTTTGTTAAAAAAAAAAAAAAAAAATTAAAAATAAACATATTTGGCACCCGGAAGAATCTGGTGTAGGAAAATATAAAATTATTTAATCCGCATGGCAAAGGCCTTAACGTAAAAAAAAAAATGAAAATAAAAACAAAAACCCCAGAATTTACCTAAAAGTTGCAATAAAAAGTCATTAAATCATTGTATGTATCCCGAAATGGTACCAATAAAATACCAGCTCACCATGCAAACAAAAAAAAAACCTTTTCACAACTCCATCAATGAAATAAAATAGTCATAGATCTCAAAAAATGGTAACACGTCAATTTTATTTTTTTACAAAATTTCTTAATATTTTTTTTTTTAACACAAAAATAAAAAACTATAAAAGTTTGGTATCGCCGTACTTGTACTGACCTGTACAATCATGTTGCTCATTACATTTTTTTTTTTTATTCTTTTTTTATGCACAGTGTATGCTGTAAAAACAAAACCCAAAAAACAATGTCGGACTCTATTTTTTTTTCCCGCTATTACACCGCACTTGGAATTGTTTTCCAGTTCATGTTATGGTAAAATAAATACCGTATCGCACCATACTGATACTCAAAATCTGCAAAAAAAAAAATTGTGCAGCTGTGACGATGGAAAAAGTTACAGCTTTTGGAAGAAACGAAGAAAAAATGGTTGGAAAAAAAAAAGGCGAGAAGGGGTTAAATAATTTATAAAATTAATGAAATAATTTATAAAATCAATCGAAAGTTTCTGAGTAGCGGTAAGAGCGAGCGCACCTCCGTACACGACGTGTATGTTTTACTGTACATTACACTGATAGGCTTTATCATTAGGGGACATCTGGTGCGCGAAAGAAGAATTTCAGATACTTAGCCGCGGGAAGCGCAAATCTAATTTGGGGGTTTGGCTGAAAGGAGAACGATACGCACAGATGTTTATAGCACCCTGGGAATTATCAGTAAAATTATCCTTTAATGTTCATACAGTATCTTATGGTTAAAAGCAATCAATATTTTTTTATGGAGATGGCTTCTTTTAAAATACTTGTGTTGCAGGCAATGAGATAGGCAAGTTACTCTGAAGGCAAGATAGGACATGAAGAACTGAGGAAGACCTGTGCCCATCAACTACCATCTGCCTCTTCCAACGCTAACCCAAGGATCAGTGTTTTTGAGAACCATACACTAAAAAATAATTCTAAAAAGTTGGGTAACTATATATATATATATATATATATATATATATATATATATATATATATATATATATATATATCTTGTATTTTGTCTTGTATTATAGTTAGAGTACCTATCCTTTCCTCCTATGGATAAGCCATCAATAAAAAGGTAGTGACTAACCCCTTTAAGCCCTGCAACTTTCGAAGACTTTGCAAGGTGACCTGCAATCGCCAAGCTCATAGTTACAAACCCCTAGAGTAGAAAAATGAAAATATTATTCTCAAGATTTAGTTAAACAGCACAATGCTCCCCTGCCTCCTGCTTGCTGGGGGGTGGTGCAGTCCTGAAAACTGACAGTTCGTGCTGCAAGCAGGAGGCAGCTTTGTCTTTTAAGCATCAAAGAAGTTGACCGGATCAGCGAAGGGCACTGCTAATAGACGGCAGAGGCTAGTGTTAACTTGGGTACAGGGCACTAAACTATATAATTAAAAATCCCTCGGTTCTCGAGAACAGGAACGGTTTTTACAAGTATGTCAATTGCTAAGTTGCTGTGTAAAGAGGACAGTCACTCTGAAGTTTGCAGAGCTGCGAATGTGGCACAGGACTAAAGTTCCAGTCTGTGAAGTCTGCTTGATGAATACAATGTGACATCTCCATCTCTTAGCACTGAAGGAACACAACAGTTCCCACTGTGAAAATAGCGCACCGCGGACATCCACAGCAGGAGGAAATGGGGGAAATAAGTACAGAAATGCAGGTAAAGACTTAATTTGCATTACATTTATGTAAAGGGCTAGCAGTTTCCCAGGTAACCTAAAAGCCATGTACCAATTTAAAGTCCAAAACAATGTCGCTACAGCGATGATTGACCACACGCCAGCCGCCTTCAGGGGCTGATCCGCTATTTTAGTATAGCACTCCAGTAAGTGCAGAACACTTTATTTAATCCCATCACTACATGTGAGGCTGGCATGTTGGAGAAAAGCAGGCATGCGGGGACGTGAGGGCACACATGGCACGTCTGTCTCTCAACAAGGCTATGCTCACACGCAGCGTTTATTATTTTAGTTAAAATGCCCATTTTCCCAGCATTTTTTACTTTGCATTGTTTTTCAGGTGTGCATTACATGCGCTACATTTGCATTCTTTTTGTAGTGTTTTTTTTTCACTTTTTCGTTGTTTTCTATGGCTGAAAAAACTGACATACTGCAGATTTAAAAAACGCTGCAGTTTTTCCAATTGAGTCAGGGGAAATAAACAAGCCCGTGAATGAGATTTCTGAAAATATCATGGGTTTTTGCTGATACTGTTAAAAGCAGCTTTTAGTTTGCATTAAAAAAAAATGTGAAAAAAAAGTTGCAAAAACGCAATGTGCGAACATAGCTTTACAATGTGCTCAAACTATAGTATTTTCATCACACAATGGTCACCCCTTCAGCACTGTGGCTTGGGGGGGGGGTGAAAGATTAAATGATGTTATGACTAATGCATAAGATAGCTGATAGTTGGGGTCCCTACTTCTGGGGACGGGGGTCTGGAGTGCCCTATTAGAATGGAACGCTGCCCCTAATGTGCACCACTGCGCCATGTAACGTCTATGAGAGATAGCCTGTGAATGAGTAATAACTAAATTTTAAGGCCAAACCCCTTCATTCATGCGACAACCCTCTTGATCTTGAAATGTAATATTTCATTATATCCCTCTAGTTAGGGGACTTTTCAGCATATACTGTCATGAGGAGTAACCATTTATGACCAATATCTGACTTGAATACTGCAGTTTTCACCAGTTTTCTCCTCTGCAGGCTCTATCTTTAATTTTCAGTTGTCTCCCAGCTAGTGAGTGGAGACTAGCTGCTATGTCATCTTCCATACAAAGCAGACAGAGACGAGGGATTCCTGCTCTTCTTTCCCTTTGTAGCACACCGACAGAAGTAGCAACAGCATGGAAAACGTGATTAGGTAGGGCACCACAGATAGAAAAATGAAAAAAAAAAAGAGATCCAGCAAATTGCAAACAGCAGAAAAGAGCAGTGTAGATGTGAATCCAGCTCAGAAGTTGAAATTTTGCTACAATCTGTAGCTCGATTTGGCTGGTCTCTCGCTATGTTGAGTGCTCCTTACTCCTTCAAAGGGAACCTGATGGTTGATACATGCCGACTGATCCACTGGCATGGGAAACCAGTCAGACAGGAGAGTCCCCGATGGCTTCTCCCTGCCTACTGCCAGTGACTAACCGGTCTCTTCCTATAGCATATAATTGCATGGCCATGGTAGCAATAATTGGAGAGGTCACTTAGCGGAATCTAGTCATGTGACTATCCATGCTGAATGGTCAATTATAATGTAGGAGGCTGAAAAAAAAAAGTATTTTAGTCTAACATATAATAAAGAGGATTTGTAGCATGTGCACACTATGGCAGCATTAATAATTTGAAAGAAGCCTTGCACTGAAGACAATGGAGAGAAGAAAAATTGACCTGCTACATTGTCCAGAATAATAAATGATGACCGCTGGTTAATATTTTACCGTCATAGTTTATAGCTAGAAACAAAAGGTTTTCGCTCATAAGAAAAATACACGAAGAAGCAATCAGCCACAATTACCAGCTCCCAACCATTGTGCAATTATTTTTCAAGAATTTGCTGTGCACCAAAGCTCCTTAAGAGCAGGGTCTTGTGGAGGCATCACAACTGACACTTCCGATTCTCCAAGGGGGCTCATTAATCTGCGGAGCAGGCCCTCGTGGCGCGACGCTCTGCGCCTTCTAATTCAGTCTCAGTATAGCGGTAAACAAAAGGATCCATGGAAGAAAGCAAACGGAGTTTTATATGTTTAGTAAAGGTTCACGTACATCACGTAACATGGCACTGATCAGTCCGATTAGGTCACTGCGACATCCACTACAATGAAGGAGCACCGGGTGCATCATGTCTCCTATGTTTTAATGGAAGACCCATTATCAGAATTTAGACAGACGAGACTCTCAAGCATAAAGTCACGAGAGTCTCTTCAGTACAGCCCTACCTCACGGAAAAGCCCTCTACCTCTTGGGAAACAGTCCTACCCCTACAGAAATAGTTCTACCCAGAAGGAAACGGTCAGACCTAATGGGAAGCAGTCTTACCTCGTGGAAGAAAACAGCCATACCTTGTGGAAAAAAGTTCTTCCTCATAGAAATCAGCTCTACCTCATGGAAAACAGCCCTATCTCGTGGAAGTCAGTCCTACCTCGTGCAAAAAAAGGCTTACCCCATGGAAAATTGCCCTATGTTGTGAAAAACAGTTCTTCCTTGTGGAAAACAGCCCAGCCCTGCGGAAAATAGTCCTACCCAACGGAAAACAGTCCTACCCAACGGAAAACAGTCCTACCCAACGGAAAACAGTCCTACCCAACGGAAAACAGTCCTACCCAACGGAAAACAGTCCTACCCAACGGAAAACAGTCCTACCCAACGGAAAACAGTCCTACCCAACGGAAAACAGTCCTACCCAACGGAAAACAGTCCTACCCAACGGAAAACAGTCCTACCCAACGGAAAACAGTCCTACCCAACGGAAAACAGTCCTACCCAACGGAAAACAGTCCTACCCAGCGGAAAACAGTCCTACCCAACGGAAAACAGTCCTACCCAACGGAAAACAGTCCTACCCCGCGGAAAACAGTCCTACCCCGCGGAAAACAGTCCTACTCCGCGGAAAACAGTCCTACTCCGAGGAAAACAGTCCTACTCAGAGGAAAACAGTCCTACACCATGGAAAATAGTCTTAACTCAAAATCATTACTTCCTTGTGGAAAATATTCCAGTCCTACCTAATGGAAAACAGTCCTACACCATGGAAAACAGTGCTACCGCATGGAAAAGTGCTACCGCATGGAAAACAGTCCTACCCCATGGAAAACAGTCCTACCTCATGGAAAACAGTCCTACCGCATGGAAAACAGTCCTACCGCATGGAAAACAGTCCTACCGCATGGAAAACAGTCCTACCCCATGGAAAACATTCCTACTCCATGGAAAACAGTCCTACCTCATGAAAAAAAGCCCTACCTCAGGGAAAACAGCGCTACCTCCTGGAAAACAGTCCTACCCATTAAAAAAAAGTCCTAACTTGTGGAAAGTAGTCATTCATCGAGGAAACCAGCTCTACCAATGGAAAATTGCTCTAACTTCCTAGGGCAACAGTCCTACCAAGGAGGAAACAGCCCTAAATCATTGGAAACAGCCCTAAATCGTTGGAAACAGTCCTACCTCATGGAAAACAGTGCTGGTAAAGGATAATTATTGGGTCCAATGGCTACATTACATATATGATCTAGACCGTACTCAAGCATGTTCCTCCTTTCTGTCATTAGGGGATGATTAAAATTAATTAGGGACAACATAAAAAAAAAAGAAATCAATCTGAATTATGGCCTTTAACAACTGCAAATGCAAAATCAATGGGAGTATCCTCAGCTCCAGACTGTGAGATAATACAATTGTGAGAGACAGAAATGGAGAGAAAACAGGGAGACACAATTGGAAATATAAAAGCAGCAAAATAAGATGAAAAGACAAAAAAAGAGGAAACCTGATGTTTTAGTGAAAGAAAACAGAAAGATGGAAAGAGAAAAAAAGAACAGACTGGTATAGGAGGATTACTTTTTACACCAGCCTAGAAAACAAACAAATAATATTGAAGTAATTTATGTTAAATTTATAAAAGTTGTGTGGCACTAATACATTTATCACAGTTTTAGGCCTTCGCCACAAGTCCTGGTGATTTTGGTACTGGAAAAACCATTATTGGTGAGTAGATAAAAAGACAAAAGCAGCAGCAACAAAAGTAGGATGCAGAGCCTCCCAGGTACACACCAGTCCTTTGAAATATATTCCCAAAAAAATAGAGGCAGTACACCAAACAGATGAAAGTAATTACGTGCTATTTAATAGCCCATATGATGACGTTTCGGTCCAAAGATGTGGACCTTTTTCAATTCTGAACCTTGAAAAAAGTCCACATCTTGGGACTGAAACATCACCATATGGGCTATTAAATAGCACGTGAATACTTTCATCTATTTGGTGTGCTGCCTCTATTTTTTCTTGGATTAGATACTGTTAGGGCTAGCGGAACTCACCAAATAATAAGACTGATAGTGTACGGTGCGTTCGTAGCCCGGGGTCCACCGTGCAGAGATGGAACCTGCTGCTGAGTAATGACGGACTATATGGCGGTACTCATAAGTATACTCGCGTGGGTTAAACTTCACCCAACGTGAAGGAAGCGATCCAGTTGCGTCACAGGATCGCGGTACCGCACATAGAAGGCGAGCAAGCAGTCAGCGAACTTAACCCCAACTAGGATTGAAGTCCGATTAGACCACTTGCTGACACAACACCGCAACTGGGTGTGTTAGGCAACTCTTATAATAAGAGCACCGAAGTGCGAACTGTGCCGTGCTGGCAGGCACCACTAAGCACCCAGATGTGGGTCAGGAAGCGCACTACTGGCGCTTGGCGCCGCACTGGCGGTCACAGCAATAGACGCTGATACGTGTGTGACACATTGAGTGATTTGTTGGGCGCTAGATAGCAGCCATACTCCATACGCGAACAGTCATACAATAGGGTAGGGGTATTTAATGAACGACTTGCACTCACAACAAACACACGTATTCAATTGTACACTAGCGCATGGCCGTGCGGTCATGCGCAGTTTATATAATTGCAGGACAGGAAGTGGCCACAGAAACTTTGCCCTTCCAAGACCTGCCAAGAGGACCAATGGAATGCGCTGCAGAGCCAGAGCACATGACCCTCGATCTCCAACGGGAGATCTTGCTCTGGGCATGCTCAGTGTGCGCAAACAAGGACTTAGTCCCAGGGAAGTCCGCTCGCCGCTGACCAGCACTGACTTTAATGGCAGGAGCTGAAGAAGCAGCAGTAACTCTCTGTACAGAGTGAGAGCGAGCAAGACAGTGGGAGCGACGTCCCTGCTGAGCAGACTCCACTGCGGCTGGAGGAGAATGGGAGACCGCAGCGGAGATGGATCGAGATTCCCCCTGTGCAGCAGAGGAAACTCGACTCCTAACATTACCCCCCCTCCTAGGGCCCCCCCTCCTTGGGCCTCGCCACGCTCGAAGGCAGCAATGAGCTGTGGGGCCCGAATGTTTTCAGCAGGCACCCAAGACCTGTTCTCTGGACCATAACCCTTCCAATCCACCAAATAAAACTTTTTGCCGCGTACCACCTTGCACCCCAAAATAGCGTTCACCTCGTAATCGTCCGTAGACGAACCCGATGTCCCGGCAGATGACTCGGAAAACCGGGACATGTATACGGGTTTCAAGAGGGACACATGAAAGGTGTCGGTGATACCCAAGCGTGGAGGAAGAGCCAGGCGGTAGACCACAGGATTAACCTGTTCGAGAACCTTGAAGGGACCCAAGTAGCGAGGAGCAAACTTAGTGGACTCAACTCGCAGCCTGATGTTACGGGCGGAGAGCCACACCAAGTCGCCAGGGGCAAAAGTCGGAGCGGGGCGCCGATGAACATTGGCGGAGGACCTCATTCTCTCCTTGGAGGCCCGAATGGCATCCTGCGTGCGATCCCAAATGTCCCGTGCCTCCACAGCCCAGTCTGCCACCCTGGGATCAGCGGAAAACACAGGCATGGGCACAGGAACACGCGGATGCTGGCCGTAAATTAAGAGGAATGGAGTCTGACCGGTGGAGTCGGCTACGGCATTGTTAAGTGCAAATTCTGCCCACGGTAGCAAGGATGCCCAGTCATCCTGTCTGGCAGAAACAAAATGTCGCAGATATGTGACCAAGGTCTGGTTGGCCCTTTCTACCAACCCATTCGTCTCGGGATGATATGCCGAAGAGAGATTTAACTCAATACTGAGTAGACGACATAGCTCCCTCCAGAATCGAGACGCAAACTGGGGACCCCGGTCACTGACAATTTTGTCTGGCATACCGTGTAAGCGAAAGATATGCTTGATAAACAAGACAGCCAATGCCCGTGCAGATGGTAGCCGTGGAAGAGGCACCAAATGCACCATTTTAGAAAAATGATCGGTGATCACCCAGATAATGGTGCAATTACGAGACTTGGGTAAGCCAACCACAAAGTCCATCCCGACCATCTCCCAGGGCCTGTCAGCCACGGGCAGAGGATAAAGCAAACCAGCTGGCCGTTGCCGAGGAGTCGTGTTCCTGGCGCAAGAGACACACGCCCGAACGTACTCCGCGACATCACGAGCCATATGCGGCCACCAGTATGTCCTCGCCAGTAACTCTGATGTCCTTTTAGTACCAAAATGTCCACCCACCCTGGACGAGTGCGCCCAAGAGAGAACCTCCGGTCGCAAACTAGATGGAACAAAAGTCTTGCCCGGGGGCACAGACTCCAGCGAAACCGGGGCCACGGTTCTCAAACTCTCGGTGGGGACAATAAGCCGAGGCTCCTCCTCCTCCTCCGCAGATGACACAACGGAGCGAGAGAGAGCGTCGGCCCGAATGTTCTTCTCCCCAGAAAGGAAATGGAGGGTGAAATGAAACCGGGAGAAGAACAAGGACCATCTGGCCTGGCGAGAATTCAACCGCTGAGCTGTCTGCAGATACACCAAATTTTTGTGATCTGTGAAGACTTGGAAGGGAAAACGTGCTCCCTCCAAGAGATGTCTCCACTCCGAGAAAGCCAACTTCATGGCTAGCAACTCCCTGTCCCCGATGGAATAATTCCTCTCTGCTGGTGCGAAGGTCTTGGAGAAAAAGAAGCAAGGATGCTTCCGACCTTGAGCATCCTTTTGGAAGAGGACTGCTCCAGCACCAACAGAAGAGGCATCCACCTCCATGATAAATGGCTTATCAACATCGGGGTGATGAAGAATGGGAGCGCTAGCGAAGTGTGACTTTATAGAGATAAAGGCCTTGGAGACCTCCTCAGACCACAATTTGGGATTCGCCCCCTTCTTGGTGAGGGCAACCAAGGGAGCTACCAAAGTTGAGAAATGCGGAATGAACTGGCGATAATAATTGATGAACCCCATAAAGCGCTGCACCGCTTTAAGAGAATGGGGTTCCTGCCAGTCCATCACAGCCTGTAGTTTGGCAGGATCCATAGCCAATCCCTGGGCTGAGATGATGTAGCCTAGGAAAGGTAAGGACTCCTGCTCAAACATACACTTCTCCAACTTGGCATAGAGGGAGTTTGCCCGTAGGAGGTCGAAGACTTTGCAAACATCTCTCCGGTGGGAGTCAATATCTGGAGAGTAGATGACAATATCATCCAGATAGACTACGACCGAGGTGGAAAGCATATCCCGGAAGATATCGTTCACAAAGTCTTGGAAAACGGCTGGGGCATTACAGAGCCCAAAGGGCATCACCAGATATTCATAGTGCCCATCCCTGGTGTTAAAAGCCGTCTTCCATTCGTCCCCCTTACGGATGCGAATCAGGTTGTAAGCACCCCGCAGATCTAATTTAGTAAATACCCTTGCTCCCCGAAGCCTATCCAACAGTTCAGATATCAAAGGCAAAGGGTATTTATTCTTAACGGTGATGGCGTTAAGACCCCTGTAGTCTATGCATGGACGCAATTCCCCACTCTTCTTCTTCACGAAGAAGAACCCTGCCCCAGCAGGTGACACTGACTTCCTGATGAACCCTCTTGCCAGATTTTCCTGGATGTACTGTGACATTGCCTCCGTCTCCGGGAGAGATAGCGGATAGACTCGACCCCGGGGAGGCTCAGCACCAGGCAAGAGGTCAATAGGACAGTCATAGGGGCGATGGGGCGGAAGGGTCTCCGCCGCCTTTTTGGAGAATACGTCTGCATACGACCAATACTGCTTGGGTAGAGAGGAAAGATCTGCGGGTACCTCAGTTGTAGCTACCTGAACGCATTCCCTCTGACACCTACCCCCACAAGATTCACCCCATCCCAGAATTCTGCCTGAGGACCACTCGATATGAGGAGAGTGGTACCGTAGCCAAGGTATTCCCAACAGGACCTCATCAATTCCCTCTGGAATGACGAGCAGAGAAATAATCTCCTGATGAGATGGCGACATGGACAGAGTAAAAGGGATGGTCTGGTGAGTTATCTGTGAGGGCAGAGTCGACCCATTCACCACTCGTACCGTTACAGGTTGAGCTAGCATAACCAGAGGTATTGCGTGGCGTTGGGCGAAGGCAGAAGACATAAAATTGCCCTGCGCCCCAGAATCCACGCAGAGCTCTACCGAGTGGGAGAATGAGCCTATAGTAATTGTCCCCTTAAAGGACAATTTAGAGGCAAACGTCGCCGTGTCTAGTGTACCTCCACCTACGACCACTAGACGCTGACGTTTCCTCGACTGCTGAGGACATCTGGTGGCTAAATGTCCAGACTGCTGGCAAACATGACAGACCCTGAGTGCACAAGCGGTCCGGGACTTAGGTCCCGCTTGTGACACTTCCCTGGCCTCATGTGACTCAGGAACCAGGACCGGAGATTCCAGAGGTTTGGCGACAGTAGGAGCCAGCCGAAACCTCTGCCTACACTGGGCTCGCTCTAACCTCCGCTCGTTAAAACGGAGGTCAATTCGAGTGGAGACTGTTATTAACTCCTCCAGTGTGGCAGGAATCTCCCTAGTGGCCAGAGCGTCCTTTACATGGTCAGCCAAGCCCCTCCAAAATATGGGGATAAGAGCTTTATCCGACCATTCCAGCTCAGATGCTAAAGTGCGGAATTGGACGGCAAAATGACTGACCAAGGACTCACCCTGAGTTAATGCCAGCAGTTGGAGCGCAGTGTCATGGGTGACTTGAGGTCCTAAAAAGACCTGTTTTAAAGTGCTCAAAAACAGAGGAGCACTCTGCACCACATGATCGCCACGCTCCCACAGCGGCGTAGCCCATTCCAACGCCCTGTCCGACAATAGAGACACAATAAATCCCACCTTAGCCCGCTCTGTGGGAAAACGTGCAGCCAGAAGCTCGAGATGAATAGAGCACTGACTCACGAATCCCCTACAAAATTTGCTATTACCAAAAAATTTTTCTGGCAGCGGGAGGCGAGAAAATGTCGGAACAGGGGTGGCAATGGACAAAGTTGCTGCAGCCACGCTGGCAGCCTGTACAGCAACTGCAGTAACATCCACAGCTGAGGTTGCGCTCTCGAGAGCCGCCAACCTACCCTCCAGCTGCTGTATATACCGCAGGGATTGCTGTTTGTCCGTCATCACTAGCCAGACCCTGGCGCTAGTGTAATGTTAGGGCTAGCGGAACGCACCAAATAATAAGACTGATAGTGTACGGTGCGTTCGTAGCCCGGGGTCCACCGTGCAGAGATGGAACCTGCTGCTGAGTAATGACGGACTATATGGCGGTACTCATAAGTATACTCGCGTGGGTTAAACTTCACCCAACGTGAAGGAAGCGATCCTGTTGCGTCACAGGATCGCGGTACCGCACATAGAAGGCGAGCAAGCAGTCAGCGAACTTAACCCCAACTAGGATTGAAGTCCGATTAGACCACTTGCTGACACAACACCGCAACAGGATGTGTTAGGCAACTCTTATAATAAGAGCACCGAAGTGCGAACTGTGCCGTGCTGGCAGGCACCACTAAGCACCCAGACGTGGGTCAGGAAGCGCACTACTGGTGCGTGGCGCCGCCCTGGCGGTCACAGCAATAGACGCTGATACGTGTGTGACACGTTGAGTGATTTGTCGGGCGCTAGATAGCAGCCATACTCCATACACGAACAGTCATACAATAGGGTAGGGGTATTTAATGAACGACTTGCACTCACAACAAACACACGTATTCAATTGTACACTAGCGCATGGCCGTGCGGTCATGCGCAGTTTATATAATTGCAGGACAGGAAGTGGCCACAGAAACTTTGCCCTTCCAAGACCTGCCAAGAGGACCAATGGAATGCGCTGCAGAGCCAGAGCACATGACCCTCGATCTCCAACGGGAGATCTTGCTCTGGGCATGCTCAGTGTGCGCAAACAAGGACTTAGTCCCAGGGAAGTCCGCTCGCCGCTGACCAGCACTGACTTTAATGGCAGGAGCTGAAGAAGCAGCAGTAACTCTCTGTACAGAGTGAGAGCAAGCAAGACACTGGGAGCGACGTCCCTGCTGAGCAGACTCCACTGCGGCTGGAGGAGAATGGGAGACCGCAGCGGAGACGGATCGAGATTCCCCCTGTGCAGCAGAGGAAACTCGACTCCTAACAGATACTGCTTTGTGGGGGGGGTTTCGGTGCTTGTCTTTTATTTTTAAATAAATTAAAAAAAAGTTGGCCTGGGCTCCCGGTAAAGTCAATTGCTAGGGTCTGATGTTACTAATATGGGAAAGGGCCAATATCCCAAAAGGTTCCCAGGCAATTAACAACAATGCAAAGCTGTTTGCTTAACCTTTACTAGTTAGTTTACGGGGACCATCAAATAAAAAAATATGTAGGGTCCCCATGTAATTTCTAACCAGCAAAGGTTAAACAGACAGTTGTGGATTGATATCAATAACCAGGGATATTGGCCCCCCTCCCAGGCTAAGAACATCAGCCCTCAGCTGCCCGAGAAATGGCGCATCCATAAGATGCGCCAAATCTGGCGCTTAGCCTCACTCTTCCCACTTGCCCTGGTGAGGAGGCAAGTGGGGTAATAGGGTTGATGTAAGCAGTTTTATGGCTGCTGACATCAAGCCCAGGGGATAGTAATGGAGATTTCTCACAGTGCTGGCGGTGACGTAATGAAAGTTGTGGGTTCTGAATAAAACTCCCATCATTGTTACCTGGTCGTGCTGATCTCAGGGAGACCAGGCAACAATGTTGACCGCTGCCTTCAGCGCCCGGCAAATAGGAACAGTGTGAACTGTAGATTGTGAGCCCTCGCGGGCAGGGTCCTCTCTCCTCCTGTACCAGTTATGACTTGTATTGTTTAAGATTATTGTACTTGTTTTTATTATGTATACCCCTCCTCACATGTAAAGCGCCATGGAATAAATGGCGCTATAACAATAAATAATAATAATAATAACTGTACCACTTTTAGCAGGAGCCAGTACAGATGTCATCTGTGTGTTATCAGTGTGCACGTGTGCGGCACACACTTTGTCTGTGGTGCATGTAAAAAAAACTGACATGATTGCGGATTTTTAACACGGGCGCATGGTCCAAGTGGTAAAACCTGCCATGTGCGCACTACCAATGAATACAATGGGCGCTTATGTGTCCGTATTTGTGGTCCTTAAAAAAACTGAGTGCATACGGACACAAAAAATGGACGTGTGAAAGGGGGCCTAACACTGCCCTAAAATGAGAAAATTAAATATACACCTCCTATGAGCAAGTGAAGATTTGTGGTAAAATGTGTGACCTTTTCTGGTGTAAAGATCAAAAAATGTGTCTAAGGGTATAATCACATTTTACTGTATCGGCAAAGTGAACAAGAATTCTGATGAAGGAAAGAAAGAAAAAAGTAAAGAGAGAAAGAAAGATGGAAAGAAAGAAAGAAAGAAAGAAAGAAAGAAAGAAAGAAAGAAAGAAAGAAAGAAAGAAAGAAAGAAAGAAAGAAAGAAAGAAAGAAAGAAAGAAAGAAAGAAAGAAAGAAAGAAAGAAAGAAAAAGAAAGAAATGGAAGAGATGGAAAGAAAGAAGGATAGAAAGAGATAGAAAGAAAAAAGGAAAGAGAGAAAGAAAGAAAGAAAGAAAGAAAGAAAGAAAGAAAGAGAAAGAAATGGAAGAGATGGAAAGAAAGAAGGATAGAAAGAGATAGAAAGAAAAAAGGAAAGAAAGAGAAAAAGAAAGAGAGAAAGAAAGAAAGAAAGAAAGAAAGAAAGAAAGAAAGAAAGAAAGAAAGAGAAATGGAAGAGATGGAAAGAAAGAAAGATAGAAATAGATAGAAAGAAAAAAGGAAAGAAAGAAAGAAAGAAAGAAAGAAAGAAAGAAAGAAAGAAAAAGAAAAAGAGAAAACAAGAAACAGAAGAGGGATAGAATGAATGATAGAGAAAAAAAGAAAATGAATGAAAGAAAGGACAATAATGAAAAAGAAAAAGAAGGAAAGAAAAACTTAAAAAGAGATGGAAAGAACGAAGGATAGAAAGAGATAGTAAGAAAAAGAAAGAAGGAAAGAAAGAAAAAATAAAGAGGGGAAGAAAGGAGAGAAAGAAAGAAAGAAAGAAAGAAAGAAGAAAAGAAAGAAAAAAAGAAAGAAAGAAGAAACAAACGAAGAAAATGCTATGTACAAAATTAATATATGTGAAATTGATTAGTGAGGGTGAATGAAAACAGAGAGGATAAGGAATAGGAGGAACAGGAGTGAGTAGACGAGCAGGGAAAAGAGGCAATAGACCATGGAAGAGAGGGAATGAGCTTGTGAAGGAGAAAGAGAGATGTAGAAACGAGGGACTGTGGTCAGGGTATACAAAGAAATTAGGAGCAGAAAATGAACTAGGACATAGGGAATTACGGTGATTGAAAACATGAATGGGGAAGAATGAATTAACAAAATATTAAACAGAAAAGATAATGGGACTGAGCAATAAAAGAGAATTTACCAGAAAATACAAATATTAATTGTGAACCAAGTTTCTAATTTTTTTTTAAAAAGGAATACAATTACAGTTATGAGTCCATTTAATAATGTATGTACAAATATATTCATTACTGGCGAATAAACACAAAAGTGCTAAAAACAACAGCAGCCATAATAAGAAGCAACAAAATAAGAAGCCATAATAAGAAGCAACAAAAAAAACCTATGCAAATACATGACAACAACTAATGAAACAAGTGCAAGGTGTCAATAATGATGCGAAACCTCAGCCACAAAGGACACATTACAGACAAGGAGAAGGAATCCGAGACATGGACTGAAAGCTGGGCTGTCTCCAAGCAGCCGAGGAAGGGTTAACCTTCGCCTTTAAAGGAAGCCTGTTCAGCAGCACTTCCACCAAACACAAATTAGAACAACCCTGGGAATCTATGAAGCACCAGTCTGTTGCCAAGGACATAAGGAATGAACTCCTCCACACTGCTCCTAAAATCACAGTCATCGAGGAGGAGATGTCTCTATTCCAGCTAATGTCCCACCAAGTTTTTTTCACGGCTACTGAATCATACAAATAGGTGACATCTCAGCAACCTGCATTATAAGGCAGCGAGGATCCGAGAGGGAGAACGCTCCACATTTATGCTCTGGGATGTCTTTTAAGGATCTTCTGGACTCTTGACCAGGAATCTATACAAACCTGAAAGGTAATCTGTTTACCCAATTTTCCTAATGTATGTGTCTGTGGAAGGTCCTTTATTCTTAGAAAGATAGCCCATCACCTTGTACTAGCCTTATAATTTGTTCCATATCTGTATATCACCTATCACATCTCCTAGTCACACGGCACTGGAGACAACTTATTGGAAAGGAAGCCTGTAGAGCAATTGACGCCATCTGTCATTTATGAAACAAGCTGTAGGATGAGCAGATTTATTATATATGAGGGGAAAGTCCATAAATGAGATCTACATGCTCTATATTGTCCAAGAAGGGGTCCATTCTGGTTAACCCGACTTATCGGTTTTATTGTGTGTTGTCCACAACCACTTATTATTCTGATTACAGCCTGGCTAATAATACAGCTGGGACCAGGTCTTGGGAGGAGAGGCTGCACCTCCATATGATCCAATAATGTAGAGAAAATGATTGCCCTTGGTCAATATCTTCAGCCTCCTCGGAGACATTATTTGTGATATGCAACGTCTGGGGGATATCTCTCCCTAAATACAAACGTCACAAGATTCAAAGTCACCTGCAGTCAAAATAGATGCTTGAATCATAATCAAGTCATCGATGGCAATTAACGTATCCTTTCCTAATGCTTCCCCCCAACCCAAAGCTTATTGATACTCGTGGAATATTAAAGATCAGTCACCAGCAGGAGCGAAAGCTTGGAAATTCTGCTTTCGACCTTAGATCTTCAGTAGGTGCCCACTGACCAGTAGAGGAAAACCACTCAACGAACCAGTAGAAGAAGACCACTCAACGAGTTTAAGAGGCTGCTTTAGAAATCTGATCGCGAGTAGCATCTAGGTGATGATCAAAGTGTCTCAAAAGCAAATTATCCAATCGTTCCGGACTTATACAAATTGGATTTGGGGGTCGTGAAATGTATCAGACTTGGCCAGACAATTACTGAAGCTCAATTTTTATTGATCGACCAAGAGTAATTCTGATCCTGGTTTCTCGAGTGGTTCCATCACCATGAAATCGACAATTGTGGTACCATATTCCCCGTAACGAGCAGTTAGGACAAGCGGGGGCTTATGTTTCCAAAGCTGCTGCTGTGCCACCTAGTGCTAGAGGTTGAGCTACACAACACACTGACCCAAAGGGCTGTCCAGATTTTTCTTAAGTCTGACTGTCCACTACTTTGCTCCGAGTCTCGGATGAGACGCACCCATTCAAGTCTATGGGTGCGTAAAAAAATCTGGAACATCTGAGTTGTACCCAATTTTTACAGATACATTTTAATTATTAACTTAGGACACTGTATTTGGTCATATATGTACATATATATGGTACATACCGTATATTGTATATATTGGTCACGTAAATTTTTTTCGAGAAGATTTATGAAAACTGAGCTCACACGGATGTAACAAAAACAGAAAAATTGGATGAAGATTTGTTGAAAATTTTTAGATGAAACACGGATAACTTTGTATATGCTTGTCTGCAGCTTATTCATCATACACATTTCTTATAATATCAGGACAGGACAGCGGCATTTAACCCAATATCTGCTTGATTTTGCCAACGGTATGCCAGTCTTTACCATTTGTACCAACAGTATTGCTGCATCTTACTTAGGCGGACGAACAGCGAATTTGGTTCTGACACCTGTTGCGTGACCAGGGTTTGCTCAGTGATGCTACTACATTGAAGCACATACATACAAGTGATCAGGGTCGCATGGTGACCCCGGGGGCACTGCGACAAGTCGCAAAAAAAATCAGCCAAGATTGCTTGTTGCAGTATCCCGCGACAGGCGTTGTGGCAATTGTCGCAGTGTAGCTCCAGTATTAGTACAATCATTGGAGCTGGAAATCTGAATGCGGTTACCGCCAATGATCCGGAGAGTAGGGGTCCCAAAGTCCCCGTGCCTAAATGAAACATTAGTGCACATGCATTAGAAAGAAACCTCCTTTTTCTGTACCCACAAGGTGCATGTGGCTTATTTTTTTTTCTTGTAGATGTGAAACCAGTTTCAATTCTGGAGCAAGTCAATTCTTTCAGCATTTTTGATCCATTCACTTGAAGGAGGAAAAAAATGAAAAAATGCAAGTAAAATACCCACATGATTTAAGCACCATTTTTCCTTCAAGGAAATGCATTATTGGTGCAGAAATTCCTGCTGCAAATACTTAATGTGTGCACATACCCTTATGCTGTTTATGTCGAATCATGGACTTCGCTTGTTGATGGAGTTTTTACCGAAACAATATATTGACCCCATCATTGATGGAATGTTTTTATTCTTCTTTTTGGCATGTTCTTTACCTGATTTGTGGTAGTATTATTTGATGTTTTGATATGTAGTTGTGCGCTGAAATTTTGTGTGTATCTTTTTTTTTCCTATTTTATATTTATTCACGGTCTTTACCACGTTAGTGGCACCCTTCCTACTAATCTAGTTGTGCCCACTTTGTTTAGAATGTAGAGGGACAATTCCATCATTGGGTTTTTGCTAACCCGTCTGAGGGCAGCATAACATAGGAGCAGAAATCCCGATTCCAGAGATGTGTCATTTACTGGGCTGCTTGCTGTCATTTATCTGCTGCAGATCTAGCGGTTCACTGAATGCTGAGCTCTGCATAACCCCACCCACACCACTGATTGGCAGTTTTCTTTTTACACTGTGCATAGGCATAAAACTGCCAAACAGTGGTGGAGGCGGGATTTTATAGAGCTCATGAATCTGGAAAACTACAGGGCAACAGGTTTACTAGTCGTCTAGTAGATAATCTCCTTCTGATAGAACAGGGATTTTATCAAAACTACAGCAAATAGTCATGTAAGTGATAAATCACTGGAATCAGGTTCTCTACCCCTTATCAGATAAAGCAGCAAAAATCTGGTGACAGATTCCCTTTAATGATATCTGTGTCTGTAAAAAGATAGGTGACAACCAATATGTCCGTCATGTAGTTTTACACAATTTTCCATGCTCTTCGCTGGCCAATATGCAGTGATGCATCCCTCATTTCCAAAGCTGGGCAGTTGCCAGTACCCTTTGGGTTTTGGGAGGCATGATATCTGGTAAATATACACTATGCGTGTGAAGTTGGTGGTAGAAAGGGGACCTGCTGTGCCAACTAAATCGGTGCCTGTAATAGTTTTATGGGGCTGCACAAGGGCGAATATATCATTGGTACAACATGTGCAAACACACATGATCCCATATAAAACATAAATGAAGTGTGGTTTATCCAATTTTTGGGAAGCGAAGTTCAAATTCCCCAGCCACACACAAGTCTGATTACTGCCACACCTGTTCTCAATCAAGAAATTACTTAAATAGGACCTGCCTGACAAAGTGCAGTCGACCAAAAGTTTATCAAAAGCTTGACACCATGCTGGGATCCAAAGAAATTTTGGAACAAATGAGAAACGAAGTGATGGTCTGGGGTCCCTATATTGTTCCAGAACAGGGGCCCTCCTCTGCTGTGTCTATCTCTGGGGCTGTGTGCATAAAATCTCCCTTCACAAACGTTGATAGGCAATGGTTTCCCTGCAGTCCTATGTAATAATACGCACAGGACATCAATATTACATGACTTTTTAATGGTCAGGCAATAAGATGTGAACAAAAAAAAAAAAATTAAATGCCAGCAACAAATTTTTAAGCCAGTGGCTACCGGGCTCCTGGGACTTGTGCCGCCCTACTTTATATGGATACTCTATGGACAAGTATGAAGATGGATACTGATGTATGGAGATTGCGTGAGGCATCTACCCCTCTTACAGCCGCATTTTATCTTTTCCCATACACGAACACTGCCCGCTAATCTACTAATTAGATCTGATGGAGAAGAGGGGATTTCTGAATAATGTATGAACCCTGGCTCATATCCATGATACTCAGCCAGAAGTCCATACACACCTCTGATTGTGATCGCTGCAATTATGTCAGACAAATGTACGAATAACTCAGCTGTGCTGTGATTATTAGATCACAGGATTGTAAACGGTGAATTCCTCCGGGATAATCAGAGGCATCTTTTCAAAAATTGCAGATGTCGAATTCGCAGCCAATTTTTTTTTTAAAAACTCATCCAGAATGCTGCTACAGTAAGGCCGCATTCAGACAGGCGTACAAAGCGGTCTAAGATCGGGCTGGCCACGGGTCTCCTGACAGCTTCCTATATTTCTATGAAGCGGTCACGCTCGGGTCGGGAGACCTGCGGCCAGTCTGTGCATTTGCGGTCCAATTTCGGACAGATTTGCACGGATGCTTGAATGAGCCCTTAGAGCTTCTATACAGACTCATGTGTCTCCATAGTAACAGACTACTAACAAACACATTCTGTAGTCAAGCTCCTCCTCCACAAATATACAGTCTGTAGCTTTTAGGTTCAATCAAAGTTTACTGGTTTTCCTAAAGTGTATATGTACAGGAAAGGCAAAAGTCTCAAATTACAGACCCGATTTTGGAGCTAAAGGGTCCAACAAAACCTTTCCCCAATGATCGATCATGGGAGAGTCGGGAGATATAGCTGTCGAGAGGTCGGCCAACAGACATCTCAGGTTTATGGGCGCCAACAGATGAACAACGAGATACCAGGGCTGTGGAATCGGTGAGCTAAACGTCCAACTCAGACTCCTCAATTTCCATGACACCGACTCCACCAAAATGGGCTCCTGACAGGGCTGTGGAGTCGGTAAGCCAAACCTCCGACTCTTGACTCCTCAATTTCTGACACCGACTCCACCAAAATGGGCTCCAACTCCACAGCCCTGCGAGATACGCAATGAATGTTGGCCGAATCAATTTCGGTAAGACCGCCAACCATCTGATGTGTACGTGGGCCTCCTGATGTTGGAGGAGAGAAGGATCTGGCAGTCGGAATTTCAAAGGCCGTTGGTTTTGTTTTTAAGGAAGATCATCCTCTGCCAGGGGAGTATATCAGCGACTGACTCCTCTCTCCCCATCGAAAATATATGAACCCTTGGCCAAGTTAATGTGTATGGTGGAATCGGGGGAGGGGGGGGGGGGGGGAAGATAAATACCTGACTTCATGAGGCAGCTAATACTGAAACAATTTTCTCAGACCTGTAACTTTCATTGGAGTTTGTGGGAAAAATGTGATCACTAAAAAAAAAAATATAATAAAATAAAATCTGGAGTTTCAAATAAATTTAATATTTTAGTACACTGGACTGTTATGGATACCAATTACAGTAGGTTTATTATTTATAATTTTTTCCTATTTTATTTAAAAACTGTGAGAAAGCGGGTGATTTAAACGCTTAATTTTTTTTTTTTTAAATTTACTCTATTTTTCAGTCCTTCTAAGGGACCTGAATCTGCAGATCTTTGACCGCTTATACTATACAATGCAATACCACAGTATTACTGTATACAGAGAAAATTGTGGTCTCCTATGAAGCTTCGCCAGGCGCCGGCTGCCTTGATAATGTGGCGGGAAGCTGATGGGAGGAAGTGAGCGCCTGCACCAGTGATTGTGCTACTTAAATGCAGCCAGTAATTGACAGCGGCATTTACTGACGCTATGCCCCAATGTTGTTACAGGCAGATACTTGCTGTGTATTAGAGGCAGCGTCTGCCGGGTATAGTGCAGGCTCAGCTCCTGAGCCCGTTCTATACATGTGCACACTGACTGGGAAATAAGGTTACGTCAGGGTGCACAGAGGGATTGGATCAGGTTAATATGTTTTTAGAGGTGTTATTAGTGCTAGTACAGGAGGAGGTGAGCTGTGACATCCCCTATTGTGAATGGTGGGTCCTGTGTTATCTACTGCACATAGAGGTGTTATCAGTCATTGTACAGGAGGAGGAGGTGAGCTGTGATATCACCTATTGTGAATGGTGGATCCTGTGTTATCTACTGTATATAGAGGTGTTATCAGTCATTGTACAGGAGGAGGTGAGCTGTGACATCACCTATTGTGAATGGTGGATCCTGTGTTATCTACTGTATATAGAGGTGTTATCAGTCATTGTACAGGAGGAAGAGGTGAGCTGTGATATCACCTATTGTGAATGGTGGATCCTGTGTTATCTACTGTATATAGAGGTGTTATCAGTCATTGTACAGGAGGAGGTGAGCTGTGACATCACCTATTGTGAATGGTGGATCCTGTGTTATCTACTGTATATAGAGGTGTTATCAGTCATTGTGCAGGAGGAGGAGGTGAGCTGTGACATCACCTATTGTAAATGGCGGATCCTCTGTTATCTACTGCATATAGAGGTGTTATCAGTCATTGTACAGGAGGAGGTGAGCTGTGACATCACCTATTGTGAATGGTGGATCCTGTGTTATCTACTGTATATAGAGATGTTATCAGTCATTGTACAGGAGGAGGAGGTGAGCTGTGATATCACCTATTGTGAATGGTGGATCCTGTGTTATCTACTGTATATAGAGATGTTATCAGTCATTGTACAGGAGGAGGAGGTGAGCTGTGATATCACCTATTGTGAATGGTGGATCCTGTGTTATCTACTGTATATAGAGATGTTATCAGTCATTGTACAGGAGGAGGTGGTGAGCTGTGACATCACCTATTGTGAATGGTGGATCCTGTGTTATCTACTGTATATAGATGTGTTATCAGTCATTGTACAGGAGGAGGTGAGCTGTGACATCACGTATTGTGAATATTGGATTCTGTGCTATCTACTCTATATAGAGGTGTTATCAGTCATTGTACAGGAGGAGAAGGTGAGCTGTAACATCACCTATTGTGAATGGTGGATCCTGTGTTATCTACTGTACATAGAGGTGTTATCAGTCATTGTACAGGAGGAGGAGGAGAGCTGTGACATCACCTATTGTGAATGGTGGATCCTGTGTTATCTACTGTATATAGAGGTGTTATCAGTCATTGTACAGGAGGAGAAGGTAAGCTGTGACATCCCCTATTGTGAATGGTGGATCCCGTGTTATCTACTATATATAGAGGTGTTATCAGTCATTGTACAGGAGGAGGAGGTGAGCTGTGATATTACCTATTGTTAATGGTGGATCCCGTGTTATCTACTATATATAGAGGTGTTATCAGTCATTATACAGGAGGAGGAGGTGAGCTGTGACATATTGTATATGACCTATTGTGAATTGTGGATCCAGTGTATATAAAGAGGTGTTACATTTCATTGTAGTCCTGTCTGCGATGACAATGAGACTGATGAAAACACTGCTAAGGAAATTGCAAGATTTCTGTGTTTTTTTATGTAGCGATATGGAAAATTGAAAACAAAACATTATCAATTTTTTTTTTTAACATTTTATCATAAAAACCTGATATAAACATTTTACCGATGACATATTGCCTTTAAATCTCTAATTTTGTCCCAGGCTTGTGAAAATTGTAATGTTACATACCTTCATCCATAAAGAAAAGATACGGTACATAAAGGCGAACATTACTGATCCTGCAGCAACAGTCCCAAAGAATCCCAGCGATCGCGGGCCCAGCGTATAACATCGATATTGATCTATTGTTCCAGAACCCCTTTAATGTGCAGTAATGGCCAAAATTAACATTTTTCTTGCTAAAGCAATATTCGGGTTATCATTCTCCTTTGAAATCCACAGATGAAACCATTGAGGCACGAAATAAAAAAAAGTGAGCTTGAAAAAAGATGCAGTGAATTAAAATAAAGGCAGTAAAAAAAAAAGAAAATATTTAACCGATCAATGAGCAAAACACGATCAGGATCGATACGATACCACTGAGAAGGACAATAAAAGAAGAAGGGGCTCTCCAGAATACTTTACTTTAGATCAACAAAAGATGATTGACTGCAGCGCTGTTGACATGATACGACTGCTGCAGTTGGTGTGCAATCACTAGAGCATTGGTGGAGACCCTGGACCTGGGCAAGGTGGGAAGAGTCAGCAATAGAAATCTTGCGAATTTCACACTGACCACCAGGGGTATTCTAGACTCTAATTTCCTGTTGCGTCAGGAAATAATACATGTACACTAGCTATGATGAACAGAATCAGACCGCATGAAGCATCTAATGAGCGTGTGCAAAGGTCATTGTGAAAAGAGGGGGAAGAGGTGAGATGTGACATCTATTGTGATTGGTGGATCCTGTGTTATCAGCTGTTACCTGCTATTGTAATCCTGCCACTGATTATAAGAAAATTACTCTAAACTTCTTGAAAGAGCAGGAAGTGTGAGTCTAAAATAGCCCCAAAGCATGTGTGAAAATAGGAATCTGTCAGCATGTTTTTTTATTTTTTTAACCCCATCTGAGAGCAGCATGGTGTACGGGAGGAGACCTTGATTGCAGTGATGGAGTGCTTGCTGTCATTTGGATTAAATCACAGTTTTATCTGCTGCACATCTAGCAGTTCTCTGAATGCTGAGCTCTGCATAACCCCGCAAACACTACAAAGTTGAAGCCCAACCTTGATATTTATTAAAAAAAAAAATCTATAATTGAGTAAGTTTTTCCTTATCATCAAATACGACAATTAACTTTTTCGTATGGAAACAAACTTAAAGGGGTTTCCCCACGAACAAAGTACATTTTAATTAGTGCATCTTCAAACAAAATGCTGCAATAATACAGTCCAAAGCATATGGCCCAATGGCCTAATTTAAATATGTAATAACAAAGGCTAAAAAAACTTTGAATAATAAAGTAGGATTCAAACAAAAGCGCCCCCAAACACAGTATGACACCCCCACAGTGAATTTGTCAACAGTACCCTCCACATGCACGGTATGATGACCCTACTGCATCCCCCTTCCTCAATACTCCTTGACAAAGAATGGTGACCCCATCACGGTATGATTCTCCAACTGTAATCCCCACACTGCCCCCATCCAGTATAATAGCTACAAAAAGTGCTCCATACAGTATAATCGGTCCCATATAGTGCTCCATACAGTATGAGCCCCAAAAAGTGCTCCATACAGTATAATCGGTCCCATATAGTGCTCCATACAGTATGAGCCCCAAAAAGTGCTCCATACAGTATAATGGGCCCCACATAGTCCTCCATACAATAAAATGGCTCTACATAGTGCTCTATACGGTATAATGACCTCGCATAGTCCTCCATACAGTATAATGGCCCCACATAGTCCTCCATACAATAAAATGGCTCTACATAGTGCTCTATACGGTATAATGACCTCGCATAGTCCTCCATACAGTATAATGGCCCACATAGTGCACCATACAGTATAATGGCCCCACATAGTGCTCCATACAGTATAATGGCCCACATAGTGCTCAATACAGTATAATGGCCCCAGATAATGCTCCATACAGTATAATAGGCCTCATATAGTGCTCCATACAGTATAATGGCCTCATATGGTGCTCAATACAATATAATGGCCTCACATAGTGTTCCATACAGTATAATGGCCCCACATAGTGCTCTATACAGTAAAATGGCCCCACAAAGTGGTCCATACATTATAATGGTGCTAGAATGTGCTCCATACAGTACAATGGCCCAACGTAGTGCTCCATACAGTACAAGGGGGCACTGCATTGCCTTCCATAGAGTATAATGGCCCCACATAGTGCTCCATACAGTGTAACGGCCCAATATAGTGGTCCTTACAGTATAATGGTCCTATATATTGCTCCATATAGTATAAAGGCCCTACACAGTGCTTCATACAGTATAATGGCGTCATATACAAGATGTACATATCTAGTAGTGAATCTCCCCTGTCTGTGCTGTGGAGTCTGAGTCGGAGTCAGGGAAATTGAGGAGTTGGAGTTTTGGCTAACAGACTCCACAGCCCTGGACCGGAGCTGTAGGTGTAGGGGGCTGCATGCTCATTTTAATATTTAGATCAGACCCTTTTTTTTTTTTTTTTTTTTAACTATTCATTGATGGGGCCTGGCTTACTTACTAACAAGAGCAACCAGCCCCCTTGGAAACACCTCTTTTTGTCAAGAACAGGGCCGGATGAGAATTTATATTAGTAACTTTTAGAACATACTTTTTTTTCTCATTATTTCTTATTTTTTGGGGGGGGATAGACAACCCCTTTAAAATAGTCTGCCATGGTTATGTATGGTTATTTTTTTTTTGTTTAATTCAGGGATGGGAGTCGTAAAACTTTGTGAGAGATCTTGTTCTATTGTGTATCAGATGTGATAATATTTTCTATGTTCTATCTTTAACAAGGTCATTTTTCATGAGAATACAAGAATAACGCGAGTACACAATGCACAGGAGTGAGGCCAGCGGAGGCCACACGTAGCCTCAAGAACCCCGCTTCCTGTATTTTTCGCTTCGGACAGGACCTTAAGTGTTCTCTTCCAGCGCTGTATACATGGACGTCTCTCTGTGGGCATTCCTACGACGGCACTGACAATTCTCGGGCTTATTTTTGATTCTTACGCAGAATACGTTTTCCTCTTTAATAAAAGAACAATGTCAATCCCCTCCCTTCCTCATAAAATGCATCGAGTGCCAGATTATTGTTAGACAGTCCAACCCCAAAAATAGGGCGTCGTGCACATAAAGGTATCACAGCTCTACATCACCAGTCGACCCCATATAATTTGCATCGGAGTGCGTAGACAAACGCCAATCGACCCGTTATACCTTGGATCGGCGCCGTGGGGTAGAAAGTACACCTTTATAAATGCAGCTTTTGGCGATGGTTGGAGTCGGTGCGAAACATTTATAATAATCTTTATTTTTGTATAGCGCTAACATATTCCGCAGCACTTTACAGTTTGCACACTTTATCCTCACTGTCCCCATTGGGGCTCACAATCTAAATTTCCTATCAGTATGTCTTTGGAATGTGGGAGGAAACCGGAGGAAACCCACGCAAACACGGAGAGAACATACAAACTCCTTGCAGATGTTGTCCAGGGTGGGCTTGAACCCAGGACTCCAGCGCTGCAAGCCGGCCATTCTGTGGCCCCCGGATGGGAGACCTGAGGACAGTCTCTTGCCTGATTGCATCCATGGCTCTCCTTTTGATTAGTCAGCCTGGCACAATGTGATCGTTGTGGCGTGACGTCTTGCCAGGTCACCTAATCGAAAGGAGAACTGGGGATGGCGTTAGGTAAGAGGCGGTTCTCAAGGCTCCCGCCACAGATTACTGACATTGACGATCAAATTAACTGGCCGTACCTCTAATTATGGGTTAATATCTTTATTTTAGCACAAATAATACCTTTGGCTCCATAGTACGGAGCAGCACGAACTCGGTGTGCCTTCATGCGCAAGCAGACATCATGGCAGAGTAGATCGGATTAACCACATATAGGAGGCCGTGGAAACAACAGAGGAACCATGTGGTTGTATATGGAGGGTCTATTGCTTTCTATTATAAACCAAATTGACGTTGATGAGTGATGAGCGAATATACTCGTTACTTGAGATTTCTCGAGCACGCTTGGGTGACCTCCGAGTATTTTTTAGTGCTCGGAGATTTAGTTTTCCTCACCGCAGCTGAATGATTTACATCTGTTAGCCAGCTTGATTACATGTGGGGATTTCCTAGCAAACGGGCAACCCCCACGTGTACTCAGGCTGGCTAATAGCTGTAAATCATTCAGCTGCGGCGATGAAAACTAAATCTCCGAGCACTAAAGAATACTCGGAGATCACCGGAGCGTGCTCGACAAATCTCGAGTAACGAGTATATTCGCTCATCACTAGACTTCATGAAATGTATATACAGTGCCTTGAAAAAGTATTCATAACCCGTGAACTTTTGCACGTATTTCATTGGGATTCTATCTGATACCAACACACAAGTAATGTGAAGTGTAAAAGAAATGACACATGGAATCTGAAAACCATGACCTGCATTTGTATTCAGCCCCCTGTAGTCTGATATCTCTAAATAAAATCCTGATTGATCGATTGCCTCCAGAAGTCACGTTACAAATACTTGCTAGTTTGTGTTCGTATATCAAATGAAATCCCAATTAAATACATTTCTGCTCCTGGGTGTAACGTGAAAAAATGCGGAAAAGTTCACAGGGTATGAATACTTTTTCAAGGCACTGTATATGCGTGCAAATTAGTCCTCCTAGAAGAAAGCTCTGGCGCCCACTATAAAAAAAAAGTAGTAGTTCTCAATCCCCTACTTATGTAATAACGCAATTAACAAGACTCCAATATAAAAGATATCTCGTGTCACATTTCAAGGTGAAATTTGCACAAATACTAAAAGCACACCTTGAGTTAAACATTGAGACTCACACACACAGCCCCATTCAGATATGTAGAGGAGCACTCATCCTAACAAAGGAGCACCTGGCATCCCACATTCGCTCAGGAGACTGCAATAAAAGCCCAGAACAAGCCGGTGAGACGAGTGCTGTCAATAGATCAATGCGCTGAAAAATAGATTGTCAACAGGCCAAAAATTAACGTCTCAGAAAATTCAGTGCCGATACTGAATGATGCGCTCTTCATGTTAGGTGGGCATGATTCCATTCTCAGAGCATCACGGAGTGGTAAAGCCGCCATTAGATACAGTCAAATGAAAAGCGGTTGTACAAATGTAATAAAATAATCAATACTCATCTGTTTAATCATCCGCTGTTCTAGCGGTTACCACTGAGTTTGTTCTCGTCGCTACATCGATGATGTTATGTACATTCACTTTACCGATGTAGGCAATCAATGGCTTTGAGAATCTAATTCTAGATATGGAGGCATTATCATTGAAGCAGTGATTGGCTGCAGTGGTCACGTGACTGTACAGTGCTGCAGGAAAGTAACAGGAGGTAACATGGTGGCTCAGTGGTTAGCACTGTTGCTTTGCAGCTTAGGTGTCCTGTGTTCAAATCCCACCAAGGACAACATCTGCAAGGAGTTTGTATGCTCTCCCCATATTTGTGTGGGTTTCCTCCGGGTTCTCCGGTTTCGTCTCATACTCCAAAGACATACTGATAGGGAATGTAGATTGTGAGCCCCAATGGGGAGAGTGCTGACAATATCTGTAAAGTGCTTCAGAATATGTCGGCGCTATATAAATGAGTAAAATAAAGAAATCCCCCTATACATTCAACTATCTCTCCCGACTCCTCGATAGCTCACCTCACTACCGAGAAAAAGGAAAGGCCATTGAACTTCCAATAGTCGGATCTTTCTCTCTACCGACATTTTCGATCAGGGAAGACTTAGGAGGCACCCATATATATTTCATGGTTGGCTGATCTCAAACATTGGCAGATTCAGACGACTTTTAGCTAATGTATACGGAGTCCTAAAAACAAGGGGAAACAATCGTAATGCCGACACCAACATTGACCATACCAAGTAAAAGACTGTTGTGCCCATCAACATAAAAGACTGCTATCTATCAGATGTACCTACGTTAGTTGGCTAACACTGAAACACCCCTCTCCCATCCAAAATTGCTTATTTTCTATGCTGTTCCTGAAAAAGTAAACATTTTTCAACTCCTTCGACAAAAATGGCCAAAGTAATTGGTTATGGGTTACTTTTATAGTATAATAATGGCCAACTAGGTAGCCTAGGTGTGTCTATTCGGTCTGCCAGGGGTCTACAAGAACACCCCCTTAAGATGGATCCATATATATCTGGGTAATAAGCTCGTTGGCCTTCTTTAAAGGGAATCTGACTTTATAGGTCCTACTACAGCCATAAAAACTATTCTGGTGCACCAGCACTGAGAAACCAAGCTTCGAAGACACAAGCAAATTAGCTCGGAAGTGCGATGGGGAAGTGTCAATGTACTCTAAGTGTCTCAACACCCCCCCCAATGCACCACCAGACTAATTTGCATGCGTCGTTAAAGCTTTACCACAATACAGGGATCATGTTAATTTTGTCCTATCATCTTTACAGCTAAATCACTAATTTCAGCAGTAAAAATCGACCCAACAGATTAACTTACAAAAAAGGCATAACCTAGGGGAAAAAAAACCAAATCACACAACATGTCGCTTGGGTACATCCTAATTAAATATGCTGCTCTCGGTTAGGCTTGACTGATCCCATGACAGAAGAAAGCTAGAAGCCAATCTAAACAAACCACCAAAAGGTCCCGCGGGGTATATAGGGGTTAAAGATTAAACAATAAGTTTGATGTGTTGGGATTTAAGAAGAAAATAAAAGACACAGGGGGTGAAGTGCGCCCCAGTCCAATGTAAATAAGCGGAGGAAGAAGACAAATAGTCCACTTCACCGCGGCCAAGTGTTTCGGGATGTAGGATCCAGAGGTCTCATTCTCAGGGCACATGGGCCGCAGCTGAAGCATTACTGAGCAGTATCTCACAGGCATTCTGAGAATAAGGGGACAAAACTATTTTATAAAATATATATATATATATTGGCTAGTGAATAGCCACAGAGGATTTGGCTTTAAAAAATATTGGAATACTAAATCGCCCAAAAATAATTACATTTAGCTTGAAAATTCTTCCAATTAAGATGCTACAATTATACATCACCAGACTATACAGCTCATTTCAACAGCCAACTAAGAGTCAAGAGGTGTTTTATGCACATCAAGACTTTATAGGTGATGTCCACGATTTGAAAAACATTTTCAAGAATCCAACCTTTACTTACTTTTGAAGCTACAAAAACTCTTACTATCAGTCTTATTCATTCTCGTCTGGACTACAACAACTCTCTACTGATCGGTCTCCCTCTTACGAGACCTTCTCATCTCCAATCCGTCCTGAACATCAAATCCAACCTATAATCCCAGTAAGGCAAAAATTCCTTCTTAATCAAGAATTAATCATTGGCATCAATCACCCAAGTTATCCTGTTTCCACGACGTACAAGATATCTGTCTATGGTTGCTTACAGTCTAATGTCGACCGAACTCGCCGATATCGACAGTCTAAAGCGTATGGTGGTGCTGGATGACTGAGATCTTGACGGACTATAGCACATGTCCAATTTCTGACTGCCGATCACATTGTTCTCCCACAGATAGACCACCGATGTGTCAGCCGGAGGGTTTCTCATAGAGAACGCAGAGCTCAGCTGAACGAGCGCTTCTGTGTATGGGAGAATCAGTTCAGATGGCTGTCGGCCGAACGATTGGCTAAAGCATCATTCTGCCAACCATCATCTAATGTGTATGGCCAATTTTAAGTTGGCCATACACTAGATATTTGGGTTTAAACTATTTTTTGACATTTGAATGACATCCTTACACCAGTGCAGGCTAGACCTGGTGTACCAGAGGCTCATTTGAAGGAAGCTCTGACTTGTGAATCATTCCCTTAAGTGCCTCCATCAAACAGCAGATTTGGAGCAAGAATTATGTAGATCTTTTCAGTTTATTGCCTGTCACAGAAATCAGCAGGGTAAATAAAAAAAATAAAAAAAAAGGATAAAGTTTATTCTGAGGGTTTGAAGCCAGGAGCCCTACCAAGCATTTTCTATTTACTCTGCAGTCCTTGGCGTAAAATGTCCTAATTTATGTAGTGGGCTTTTTCAGCATATTGACATAATTTTTGAAGCTTATCGTAACTTTGGCGGGATGGTATGGCTAATTTATGATGAGGCATTTATTCAGAAGTTAGCGGTTCATTCAAATTTTATTTGGGGTGTTAAGGGCGTAGGTCTCTGGATTAATTTAACGCTCCCACAGAGCCACTCTTTAATAAGCAACCATTAAATTCAACCAATAAAAGTGGCATTTGCTTTGCGTTTAACGAAACGTCTTGCAAATGGATCAATAATTGTAGGTTTGAGCATGAATTCTTTAGAAAGTGATCCCAAAACACCCAGTAGAACGTCAGCAAGGAATCTATTTTAAAAAAGCTCAGACTCCAGTGACTTTGGAAGGAATGTTACCTTGGCTAGGCAAGTACCCAGATCTGGAGAGTAGGGATTTGTTATACCGAGGTTTTCCAATGAGTTTTATGTACCTCCAGTTAAAGGTACTGGTTGAAATTTGGTTAATAATTTACCCTCTTTATTGAAATTTTATGAAGGGTCCTTCTTCTTCAACCCCCTTTTGAAAATTTTTGCAATTCTCCGCTAGGGGTTCTCCCTAAATTTAAAGTCTGGCTCTTTCAGACACACACCATTTGTCTCTTCCGCACGTTTTTTCTTTCAATGACTATGTTGACAAATCGTTATCTTCGGTCAATTATAATTCTTTTGACTCGGCGGTTGATATTCTTAGAAAGTACGGTCAGAATGCATTAATGTCTAAATCCGACATTAAGTCGGCGTTTAGACTCCTTCCAGTAAATCACTCTGCCTTTAACTCCTTGTTAACTCCTTTAATTTTTGAAGCTTATCGTAACTTTGGCGGGATGGTATGGCTAATTTATGATGAGGCTTTTATTCAGAAGTTAGCGGTTAATCCAAATTTTATTAGGGGTGTTAAGGGCGTAGGTCTCTGGATTAATTTAATGCTCCCATGGAGCCACTCTTTAATAAGCAACCATTAAATTCAACCAATAATAGGGGCATTTGCTTTGCGTTTAACGAAACGCAACCTAACAATTATTCCCATGGGTGGAATCTTTTCTAGATGTCTTTATGACACCACAAAAAAGGTTATCAGATGTCAGGTTCCCAAATTAGACTAGGTCATGATTTAAAAGAGGATATTACAATTTTCCTGGAATTCTTGTCAAATTTCAATGGCCATTCTTGCTGGCAGAGATCCTTTGTTTCTGCAGACTCTTTACCTTTGCTATTTTCAACAGATATGGATAAGGGCTATGGGAATTTTTGCTTTTCCCATTGGTCAGATCAAGAAGGGCCTGAGAATTGGGTTCGCAGTAAGATTTCAAGAAACGCAGCAGTTCTTGACCTTTTTTCAATTTTGTTATCTATTTATCTCTGGGGACCTTCCCTTGAAAATAGTAGAATTTTAGTCTTATCCATTAACCAGGGCTTTGTTTTCTCCATTAACACGACATCATCAAAAAATAGTTGGGCAGCTAGGATTGTTAGACAGTTGTTGTTTTTGTTTTTTTTGACTGTTTAAAATACAACATTTGGCTTAGAAGCTATCTTTGAGCAATAATATGCTAATTCCTAACTCCCTTCGTCACCACCAGTGGTCAGTTTTCCACCAGCTGGCACCGGAAGCTGACAAGGAAGGAGCATCATCTTTGGGATGTAGTCTGGGGTTAAGGTCATTGCTCTGCTGATTCTCCTGGATCCCTCTGCCGCATTTGACACTGTGGATCACCAGCTCCTTCTCACTATGCTCCGCTCCATAGGCCTCAAGGACACAGCCCTCTCCTGGTTCTCCTCCTACCTCTCTGACCGCTCCTTCACTGTATCTTTTGCTGGCTCCTCTTCCTCTCCTCGTCCCCTTACTTTCGGGGTTCCACAGGGCTCAGTCCTAGGCCCCCTCCTCTTCTCTCTATACACTGCCCCTATTGGACAAACCATCAGCATATTTGGGTTCCAGTACCATCTCTATGGTGATGACACCCAATTATACACTTCTTCCCCTGACATCACCCCTACCCTAATACAAAATGCCAAGGATTGTCTGTCTGCTGTCTCTAACATCATGTCCGCCCTCTATCTGAAACTAAATCTCTCCAAAACTGAACTACTTGTGTTTCTCCCTTCTACTAAACTCACTCTACCCAACATCGAAATTACCCTGGAGGGTTCAACCATAACTCCCAAGCAGCATGCCCGCTGTCTTGGGGTCACATTCGACACCGAACTTTCCTTTACTCCTTATATCCGATCACTCACTCGCTTTTGTCACCTGCATCTTAAAAACATCTCCAGAATCCGACCTTTTCTCACCTTTGAAACTGCTAAGACTCTTACTGTCGCTCTTATTAATTCCCGTCTGGACTATTGCAACTCTCTTCTGATCGGTCTCCCTCTTTCCAAACTTTCTCCTCTCCAATCCATCTTGAATGCGGCAGCCAGGGTCATATTTCTGTCCAGCGGCTTCACCGATGCCTCCATCTTGTGCCAGTTATTACACTGGCTACCCATTCGCTACAGGGTCCAGTATAAACTCATCTCTCTCACCCACAAAGCTCTCCACAGTTCTGCACCGCCTTATATCTCCTCTCTCATCTCCGTCTATCGCCCTACACGTGCCCTCCGTTCTACAAATGACCTAAGACTAACATCCCCCGTAATCCGAACCTGGCACCTCCGTCTCCAAGACTTCTCTCGTGCTGCGCCAGCTCTCTGGAATGCACTTCCCCAGACGATAAGACTGATACCTAGCCCCGACCTATTCAAGCGCGCTTTAAAAACCCATCTCTTCAAACAAGCCTACCACATCAACTACTCAGTAAACTAACTTTGTCCTGTTCCCTCCTTCCAAATATTATCTGCATGTGAATCTGCCCCCTACTATTCATCTGTCTCCACACCCTCCATGCACATGATAACTGCACTTGATACTTGACTATTGCACTTAAACACACGGGCTGATGACCGGATCATACAGCTTTATATGAAAATCCCTATTTAATTGCCAGACCTGAAATAACAAGCACTTTTCACCTATTGTGTCCCCCCATTTCCTTGTAGATTGTAAGCTTGCGAGCAGGGACCTCACCCCTAATGTCACTGTTTAAATTGTCTTAACTTGTACTGAATTTATTGTCTGTACATGTCCCCGCTTAATTGTAAAGTGCTGCGGAATATGATGGCGCTATATGAATAAAAATTGTTATTATTTCATTGATAAATCCCTAGTTAATAGAACATGGGCCGACTACTAAGCCGCATGGCATCAGTGGGTGAATTATGTTCGTCCAGAACTTTGACTGGAGATTTAGTTTTCCTCACCGCAGCTGAATGATTTACATCTCTTAGCCAGCATAAGTACATGTGGGGGTTCCCTAGCAACCAGGCAACCCCCACATGTACTTATGCTGGCTAACAGATGTAAATCATTCAGCTGAGGTGAGGAAAACAATCTCCGAGCACTAAAAAATACTCGGAGGACACCTGAGCATGCTCGAGAAATCTCGAGTTACGAGTATATTCGCTCATCACTAGAAAGGATTTCTCCTTTTTAAAGTTAGAATTTAATAGCTCTTGTTTTGTTTTTACCGAAATCATTCCCAGATTGCTTTGTTCTAGGCCAATCTTATTCTTTTTGGAGAAAATTCGGAAGACAATTAATAAAGGAATGGAGAAGATTATGTTTTTATTTAATGGTTTTGATTTCAGACATATAGACATGGAGGGTTTCACCCCTGGCATTTAGAGAAAGGATATTGTTCATCTTTCTGACATTGGCCTTGACATTTTTTAATTTAGATCTTCAAGCTATAATTGAGATATCGCTGCGGCGTTTTGGGGGCCATGCCTCTTTGTGTCATGACGTTTTGGGAAAATCGCCCAGCTATCTATGTGGATTGGTTTAGTATTATGATTAATTGATTGGTCTACTGGGTATCAATTTATTAAATGTTTTAATGGACTTTTCAGTTACCCTAAATAAACACCACGGCCATTATTCTTCCACACTTTGGTGACTTGTGTTTTTACTATTTTATTTATGGGTTTTGGGTTACCATGACTTTTGGTTTTTCATTGGTTGTAAGCCATAATCATCACCATTAACAGAAATGAACACTTGAAATAGATCACTCTGTTTGTAATGACTCTATATAATACAGGAGTTTCACTTTTTGTATTGAAGAAGAGAAATAAATTAACTTTTTGATGATATTTTAATTTAGTAAGAAGAACTTGTAATTAACGAAAGCCGTGACTTAGACACAGATCACAGCGGAGATTGATCGGCTATTTTTTCCGAACGGTCATTTCAAAATAGGCTTATGACTACCTTGATGGACCAAACATTTAGGTCAAATAGTTCAGAAAATGGTCAGGTCTGGGGTCCAGTCCAGAAATTAAGTCCTTGCTTCGATGCAGCAAATAACGAACTGATGGTCCGTTTCATTAATCCTTCTGTTTTCCAGGTACTAGTCCATCTTTGAAGATTGAGAAATCCAGATACCCTTCTCGCATAGTCACTCAAGTCAACCCGAGACAGCAGCCAAGGTTTGGAAATGGTCTTAGCCCAGGAAAATAAAGGATGCTTTCTGCCTTGTTGTGATCTGACATTTTTATTTGTGTACCGAGCTTCCGATGTGATAAAAGAAGGCTCCTCGCGAGAAATGAACTTCAATAATTGACTATGGCGCGGAGGTCACGGCTAAGCCATAAATGTTGACCGCGCTATGGATCTTGACCTGTCAAATTTTGTTTTATTGCACATATTCTCCTTTAATTAAAGCCTCAGAATGGATGTATACAAAACGGCAAAGCCATCAATTACATGCAATTTCTCATTACTGGAGCTAAATGAATCATATTATTGCAATGAAAACTTGACCAGCGGTGGCCTCCTGGACGTCAACAGGCATTATTTCATCGGGCTCCTCTTATCTTGCCTCTACACCATTCTTCTTTTCCCTATAGGATTCATTGGAAACATCGTAATTTTAGTCGTAAACATCCGTTTCCGAGAAAAGATGACCATCCCGGACTTGTATTTCATCAACCTAGCCGCGGCCGACCTCATCCTGGTGGCGGACTCCCTAATTGAAGTGTTCAATCTGAATGAGAAATATTACGATATTACCATACTCTGCACCTTCATGTCGCTCTTTCTACAGATCAATATGTACAGCAGCATATTCTTCCTAACGTGGATGAGTTTTGACCGATATATCGCACTGACCAAAGTGATGAAATCCAACATATTTCGAACTAAAGAGCATGCGCGACTGAGCTGCGGACTGATCTGGATGGCCTCCATATCGGCCACGCTGCTGCCATTCACCGCGGTCCAAGTGCAGCACACGGAGGACGGTCACTTCTGCTTTGCCGATGTCAAAGAAATCCAATGGTTGGAAATAACACTGGGGTTTATCATTCCGTTTGTGATTATTGGTCTCTGCTATTCCTTGATTATTCGGGTGTTGATCAAGGCGCACAAGAACCGAAACCTGAGGCCAAGGAGGCAAAAGGCGTTGAGGATGATTGTGGTGGTCGTCTTGGTCTTTTTTATCTGCTGGCTACCAGAAAACGTATTTATTAGTATTGGACTCCTGCAAAACCCGGACCGACAGCAGGACAACAAATCTTTCCGGCACAGCCACCCTCTTACAGGACATATTGTCAATCTTGCCGCTTTTTCTAATAGCTGCCTGAACCCCCTGATTTACAGTTTTCTGGGTGAAACCTTCAGGGACAAGCTTCGACTGTACATCAAGGACAAGAGGAGCATGTCTGCCCTCAATAGGTTCTGCCAGGCATCACTTAAGTCGGTCATTCCGGACAGCATGGAACAGTCTGACGGCAAATAGAACAGCGGGGTGTAAAGAATTACAGAACCAGTAAAAACAGTGAGGGATCTGTGTGATTTAAAGGGAACCTGTCTCGTTAAATATGGTGTCTGATCTGCTAGGAACATATTGAGCAGACTGATATATAGTTTTGTAAGAATCATCAAAGTATCAAAGAATAACTTGTATTTTATTAATTTAATGCTGTGTTGTTCTTGAAAATACAACTTATTTGACACCGGCCTAGTGCCAAGCGCTGCTCCAGTGTCGAGAAATCCCATTCTGAAAGTCTATGCTAATGAAGCGGTAAGTGCGATGTGGGCGTGTCAATGCACCGAGAATGCACCCATCAGCTTCACTGCTCCTCGCACCTCTTCTTGCTTTAGAAGTGGCTAAATGCCTAAAGTTGGAAAAAGCCACTGCTGTCTATCTAGGAGAGGAAGGTGGTGCTGGGAGGGGAGCAATGAAGAAGACTGACGCTCTCACGGTGCATTCACACGCTCAAAATGCACTTACAGCCTCATTAGCATATACTTTCATAACAGGATTTCTCAGTGCTGGAGTAATGCACCTCAGCCATACGGGGCAAGTATTCTTTAGGGGAGGGTAAAAAGTTGATGACAGATCCCCTATCAATCCCTTTTAATTCTGGGATTAGGAATTCAGTGGGCGGGTCCATCGATGATTGACAGCTCTCTCTATGTGACTGTGTAAACAAACATAATTTTCAATAACTAAGAAAGCCCTCCAGACTCGTAAGCAAAATCAGAGCAAGGAGTTAAATTGATACAACCAGCTATACAGTAGGACCGCCCACCGGACTCCTAAGCATAAGTATAGTGGGATTTAAATGAATAGAACTTGTTATACAGTAGGACCGCCCACCGGACTCCTAAACATAAATATAGTGGGATTTAAATGAATTGAACTTGTTATACAGTAGGACCGCCCACCGGACTCCTAAGCATCGATATAGAAGGGATTTAAATTAGTAAAACATGTTATACAGTAGGACCGCCCACCGGACTCCTAAGCATAGAAGGAACAAGGATTTAAATTAATAAAACGTAAGTTATTAGGGATCTTAAAAAAAAAATATATATATATATATATATATATATATTCTGTTCAATTTGGTCCTTTAGTAACAGGCTGTTCTCAGGATGGACAGCGTGTACAATGTGACATGTTCCCTTTAAGCCACCGGCTTTCAGCGAAGATCAATCTTTGTGGGAAATCTACATTTCATTCCTGGTATAAATCGTGAAGTTCAGTGGAGCGACATCTTGTGAGCTGGGATACATGTAAAATGTAAAAATGGTTTATCAGGGTAGTGTGCACATCTACATATAATGTACCGCCATATCATTGCAATGTCTGACACAGTCAATAGTAAAGCAAATATCATGGCTCACGCACAGTCTGATCGGCTTCTTCTTCTGCTCCAGATGACATCAAAAACGAAAGATATGAGCATCACAGAAAGGGGATATATTTTGCAAATAGATTGCATGACCGATCGTCCTCTGGTTCTGTCTTATAATTCTGATTGGCATTAAAATGAGTCTGTCAGCAAGCTTGATGTAAGGGCAGGGACCCTGATTCCAGGGATGTGTCACTTAATGGCCTGAGTGCTGTAGTTTCAATACAAACAGTGTTTTATAAGCAGGAGGTCACTCCAGGACCAGGTGTTGCGTGCTAGATAGTCCAGCTAATGTGTGTAACCCCGCCCCCACCACTAATTGGCAGCGTACACAGAAAGCTACCAATCAGAAATGTAGGCGGGGTTATACACAGCTCAGCAGTCATAGCACTGCTGCATCGACAGCAGAGAAAACATCAAGCACCAAGCAGCCCAGTAAGTGATACATCGCTGGAATCAGGGTCTCTGCCCCTACGTCATGCTGCTCCCAGATTCCATAGAAAAAAATCTGCTGACCGATTTCCTTAAAATATTATGGTAGACATCAAAATCGGTAAATAAGCTTGTTGCCAGCACATTCCTAAAAACTTAGCTGAGATGTAACTCATCGCAAGATGAGTATTGCAATGAATTTACAAACTTAAAGGGGTTGTTCATAACAAATAATTTATCATCCATGCAAAGGATAGGTGACATCTTATAGATCGGCGGTCACGTATGTGCGCTGCCGCTCTATTTGTAATGGGGTAGAAGAACCCCAATCCATGTGTTGGCACTCGATGGCCTCCAGAGTAATTAACAGCTGATCGAGGGGGTGTCAGGTGTCAGACTCCCCATTTATCGAATATTGATGTCCTATCGTATGGAAAGATCATTCATTTTACTGTGGCCAGACAACTCCTTTAAGACATTACAGGTACTGGAGGCTATTCTGGGAGGCTGTCACATATTACTGACTTCACATGTTACGTCACCAGCCTGGTGGGGCTGGTGTACTTACTTAGAAAATCCATATCAAAATGGCTATTTAATCCTGTTATTAAAAAAAGCATTTTAGGAGTCCTATTATAGTGAGAGAGTTCATGCGTTTCTACCTACAGAGCCTAAAAGACAGCTGCAGTTTGTACTGAGCAGAGTTAGATCTAAGCAGGGAGGTAGGGCACTGAGGAACTGTCAATCAGGCTGGCTGGCTGGAGATTGAGGTTACATTTTTTAAAAAAATTATATCGCCACGACGACATGGATTTTAAAGGTGAGTACACCAGCTTCATCAAGTCTAAGAAATCTGTTTAATAAAGTATTCAGTTTATATTATGAAATCAGATGGGAGATCCATATAAACGATTATTACACAATTATTCCATCATAAGCAGCTAAAACCCTATCTATACTTTCAATTCATGAGTGAAGTCAGATTTCCCTATTATTCAAACAGGAGATGGTAATTGGTGCTTATAAGATTCTATGAAAGTAAGAGGAAGGAGGAGCTAGAGGCCAACACAGACATTCTACTGGAACAATTACAGGGCTCCATAGAACCATATGAGCACCAACTGGCATCTCCAATCTTAGTAATGGGGAAGTCTGTGAATTGAGAATGTTCAAAATGAATGATCAGTCCAGGAGGAGAAAAAAAGCAAATTTCTCTAATAAGATGCATGAAAAAGCCGGATTACGTACCGGTAATGCTCTTTTAATGAGTCCACGACAGCACCCCACATGAGAGAGAGGGATCCGCCCATAGGAACAGGAAACCTACAGAATAAAAGGAGGCGGTCCCCTCTCCTCCTCAGTTTAGTTACAGAGTATAAAAAGGGAACCGCAAAAGTGTTAGTATTCATTCTTATTCAGTCACATAAATTTCTTAACTCTATACAACCATTATTTGTGACCTTAAAGGAAAGAGCTGTGCATAATTTAGGGAGGGTAATACATGGGTGCTGTCGTGGACTCATTAAAAGAGCATTACCGGTACGTAATCCGGCTTTTTACCCTTCGCCACGACAGCACCCCACATGAGAGATTTTCAGAGAGTCATTATTTGGGTGGGATTACTGTATTAAGAACAGCTCTACCAAAGGTCAGATCAGAAGACGTGGACAGATCAAGTCTATAATGGTTGTAGAAGGTGTAGACCAAGTTGCAGCCTTACATATTAAATGGATCGGTACATCTGCTTGTTCCGCCCAGGAGGAAGCCATGGCTCGTGTTGAGTGCGCTTTTATACCCACTGGAGGAATCTCGCCTTTTGACGTATAGGCCAAGCAGATAGCATCTCTGATCCACCGAGATATGGTAGCTCTCGTGACCCCATGTCCTTTCTTGTGGCCCTGAAAGGAGATAAACAGAGCCCTACTCTCCCTCCATGTCTGACACCTTTCTATATAAGTCAGGATGGCTCTTCTGACATCTAAGGTGTGGAACTTATGTTGTTCTGGAGTTACAGGTGAATCAAAAAAGGAAGGGAGAAATATTTCTTGTGACCTGTGGTAGGTGGACGCTACCTTAGGGAGGTATGAGGGGTCTGGTTTCAGGACTATCCGATCATGAAATATCAGTAAGAAAGGTGGGTCTACTGATAGGGCCTGGATGTCACTAACCCGTCTAGCTGAGGTTAGGGCTACTAGTAAGGCTACTTTATATGTTAGGATTTTTAAAGGTATTGAATCTAATGGTTCAAATGGAGAGCTTGTTAAGGCCTCTAATACTAGATTTAAATCCCACGGAGGTAGACGGGGAATATGGACCGGTTTACTACGTTCACAAGATTTTATGAATCTGGAGATCCACCTATTAGCTGCTATATTGCATCCATATAGGGCTCCTAATGCCGAGACCTGAACTCTTAAGGTATTTACAGATAGTCCTAACTCTCGGCCTTTTTGCAAGAACTCTAGGATAGGTGTGAGTGGAACTTGCTTAGTGAACGGTACCGTGTAGAAGTCTAAAAATTTATTCCATACCCTACTATATATTAGGGTGGTAGAGCTTTTCCTGCTCAATAAGAGGGTGTTTACTAGTTCTGTTGAGAACCCTCTGGAACTTAATAGTTGCCTCTCAAATTCCACGCCGTCAAGTGAAGACCTTTCACTTGCGGGTGGAAAAAGGGGCCTTGGTACAGCAGCTCCTTGTCTGATGGGAGAATCCAAGGATCGCATAGGCACATGGTCTGGAGACAAGAGAACCATGGTCTTTTCGGCCAGAATGGTGCAATGAGGATTACTCTTGCCTGTTCCCTCCTGATCTTTCTGATCACTAGAGGAATCAGAGACATTGGAGGAAAGGCATATGCCAGTCTGAACCGCCAAGGATGGTGGAGAGAGTCCAACATATCTGGGTGATCCCTGGTGTTCAGGGAAGCGAACCTTTGTACTTGCCGGTTGTCTCTTGTGGCAAATAGGTCGATTTGTGGTATCCCCCATGCTTCTGTTATCCTTCTGAATATGGATTTGTTTAAGGTCCATTCTCCTTGACGCAACTCGTTTCTGCTGAGGTAGTCTGCCCTGATGTTCTCTACACCTTTGATGTGCAGGGCTGTTAAGGATGTTAGATGAGCCTCTGCCAGCTGAAAGATGTTTGCAGCTATGGTCATCAGACTTCCTGACTTTGTACCACCCTGACGGTTCAAGTATGCCACTGCGGTGGAATTGTCTGAGTAAATTCTTACATTTGTTCCATGAATCTGCGGAAGAAAATGATATAAGGCACATTCTATTGCTTTTAACTCCTTCCAGTTGGAGGAACATATTAATTCTGTCTGATCCCAAGTATTTTGGGCCAGATTGTCTTCCATATGTGCTCCCCACCCAATAGGGCTGGCGTCGGTGGTAATTATTTTAGACGGGTCTATTATCCATGGCACACCCCGTGATAGGTGGTCCATGTCTAGCCACCAGGATAGTGATTCTAAGACATTACTGGAAAGAGTTATTCTACTTTCTAGATAACCGTCTTTCCCCTGAGCCGACAATACTTCGTACTGCAATTGACGGGTATGGAATTGTGCCCAAGGTACAGCAGGGATACATGATGATAATGACCCCAGTAAGGACATGGCCTTTCTTAGTGTCATGTAGGGTTTGCGTATTGCGTCTGATACCTTTGATTGTATAGTCAACCTCTTTGACTGAGGAAGAAAGCATTTCTGACTTACGGAGTCTAGCTGGATTCCTAGAAATGTCTGAACGGTTTCTGGATTCAGCCGAGATTTTTCGAAGTTGACGATCCAACCTAACTCCTGTAGGGACGAGATCGTATTAGATAAACGAGTTTTACATTGAAGTGCAGAGCTTCCTACCACTAGAAAGTCATCTAGGTAGGGTATTATCAAGGTATCTCGTTGGCGTAGATGAGCCATCACTTCTAGTATCACCTTAGTGAAGACGCGGGGAGCCATAGAAAGCCCAAATGGCATTGCAACATACTGAAAGTGACGAACCTTTCCCTCCAGGGTGACTGCTACCCTTAGGTACTGCTGATGTTCGGCATGTATGGGAAGATGGTAATAGGCGTCCTTTAAGTCTATTCCGGCCATGACACACCTAGGGAATAAGAGTTTTATGGTAGAACTAATGGATTCCATTTTGAAGGTATGATTACGCAGGAAAGAATTTAATTTTTTAAGATTTATGATGGTTCTAAATGAACCATCTGGTTTATTAATCAGGAATAAAGGGGAGTAGAACCCTTTCCCTTTTTGATCCTGGGGAACTTCTATCAGGACTTTTTTAGATAGAAGAGATAGGATCTCTATTTCTAGAGCCCTCTGTTGGTCCTGACCTTTTGGAGATGTTATTATGAAGGAATCCCAAGGGATTCGATCAAATTCTAATTTAAGGCCGTATTGCACAATGTCCAGAATCCACTGGCTGGATGTTATCTGTTCCCATTGGGGAAGAAAAAATTTTAATCTGCCGCCTACTTCCTGGTTAGCGGTATTTACGTCTCGGATTATGGGACCCGCTAAAAAAGGCACCTTTTTGCTTTGGGTCCTTCGACTCCCATCGCTCTCTTTGTTCAAGCGGCTTGTTCCTAGTAAAGGGGCGTCTCCTGAAGGCTCTCCTGTAGGATGGGAGATATTGGTTAGGGAAGCCTTTCTTCCTTTCACCTGCTTTATTCAGGAGTTCATCCAGCGTCTTCCCAAAAAGGAACTCACCCTGACAGGGAATCGCACAAAGTTTCGCTTTAGCTTGTGCGTCCCCCTTCCAATTCTTTAGCCAGAGTGCACGCCGGGCTGTGTTGACTAGGCCGGCTGACCTGGCTGCAAGACGTAGCGAGTCCACTGAGGCATCAGCTAGGAATGCTACTGCTTCTTTAATTTGAGGCAATTTCAGCAGGATAGATTCCCTCGAAGTTTTGCCTCTAATCTGTTCCTCCAATTGCTCCGTCCATACTAGTAGAGATCTTGCAGTACAGGTACTAGATATGGCGGGCCTGAACGCCCCCGTATTGACTTCCCATGACCTCTTTAGTAAAGCTTCTGCTTTACGGTCCAGCAGGTCTGTCAGGACCCCTGAATCCTCCACTGGTAGGACCGACTGTTTGGTTGTGGAGGCTACCGCAGCATCAACTTTCGGCACCTTTGACCAGGTGTTTAGGTCTTTATCGCTGAAGGGATAGCGCCTTTTAGAGGATGATGGTAAAAACCCTCTATTCTGCTTGTCCCACTCCTTTTTAACATTATCTTTGATGGTTTGTATGACGGGGAAGGACCTACGTTTCCTCTGTCCTAACCCCGCAAACATTATGTCCTGTGCTGATTTCTTTTCTTTCCCATCTGGGCACCCCATCGTGCTCCTGACAGATTTTATTAAATTGTCCACATTACTGTTGGGAAGACAAAGTCCCCCTTCAGTCTCGGATGAGCTCGGCTGAGATCCCTCTTCGTCTGAAGAAATACATACACCCTCTGACTCCGAACTAACCGGAGACCGGGACCTGCTAGGCTGACGGGTACTGGCGCTACTTGTCTGCGCCAAACCCTGCATCTCTTCTCGGATAATAGCTCTGACATCTGAGGGAGTCATGATATTTTCCTGCCGTAGAGTTTGCATGATACACTCCGCACACAGTTTTTTGGCATAATCATCCGGGAGGGGCTGCGTACATAAAGCACACTCTTTATGCTTAGATTTGTGTGTCCTTTTCTTAGTCTAGAGGAAGGATACAGGAGGAACATATATCAGCATATAGGAAGAGACTCTTTCAAAAACTCACCCAGTGAAGCTGACAGGTACCGGTTCTGGAGGCGGAATTCGTTTGGTGGTAGAACTCTTCTCTGGAGGTCGGCCACCACTCTTTGTGCTGCTCCTCGTGCTTCTCTCCCTGCTGGGAGAGCGCTGTTGCACTGCGGGCAGGTGCGCTTCGTCGGCCGGTGAAGCCATTTCACACACACCGGCCCGACGCTAGCGCTGCATTTTTAAAACTGCCGCCCATTCTCCTGCCTCCCCGGACCAACCCGGAAGTGCTCCCGCGACTTCCGGGTTAGACGCGCCGCTCTCACTCACCATGCGGCAGCCGGAGGCTATTAAGCCGGCCGCTGCAGCGCGCGCGTCCTCACAGTGCCGGCCGGACCTACGGTGACCGGACCCGGACCGTGAATGTTTGGCCAGACGAGGGGGGAGGCTGCAAGCAGGGGCTCCCCCGCCGCTGCTTCTGGTACCGCAGCCCCTGCCGTTCCCACAGAAACCGGCGCAGGCGGGTGCATGGCCCAGGGATCCTCTTCATCTGTAGGTAAGCCGGGTCCCTGTAGGAACAGGAAACCTAAACTGAGGAGGAGAGGGGACCGCCTCCTTTTATTCTGTAGGTTTCCTGTTCCTATGGGCGGATCCCTCTCTCTCATGTGGGGTGCTGTCGTGGCGAAGGGTAAAAGGTTTCTTATCTTCAGTTCCCACATCTGTACTACTGATTTATGAAAAAAAAAAAAACTCTTTAAAGGGCTTGTTCGGCCTTGGGGTACTAGTCAGCAGTCACTCTGTAACAGCAGACTTAGGGATCCTCACAGCACGCACAGTGCACACTGTGAGGATTCTTCGGTGCTGTCGGAAGACCGCGAGTATGTGATTTGCATACATGCGGTCACATGCCGACTAGAAGTGTTCTAATTCGCTCAATGCAAGTGTATTGTGGTCTAGTGGGAATGTGGCCGTGAGTATGCTAATTGCATTACTTGCAGTCACATGACTGTCCGCTTCCGGCACTAGAGAACCGTCACAGTGTGCACTGTGACATAGGATGACCGCCAGATAACCCCTTTAACTCCAGCGGCAATGCGGTAGCGGGCTATGAATGTTACACCTACTTGAAAACATACAAAAAATCATATGACCTGACAGGGGGCAAAAGGAAATGCATTTTGTGAATGGGGGGCTTATACTTATGACTGACACATGCAAAGGGGGGCTTCTCTAGCGCATAATGCAAATGGAGAAAGCTAAACATAAGTAGTCTGAAAACTGCGCTGACTCTTCATTACTAAGCAGATAGACTGGCTTATGAAAATGCCTAACTCCAACCTGAAGCAACCAGTTAGAAGAAGAGGGGGCCACCATTATGAAACCCACCATATGGGGGGCTATAGTGACTGTCCTATCAGGGGACATATGAGAACTAACTCGAAAAGTTAAAACAAAAAGAGTTCTCAGAATACAAGATCCTATCAAAATATGTAGTAGGTGTAATAATAATAATATTAGCAAATACCTCCAATTAGAAATGTAGAATAGCTTTTCTGATTCGCTATGTCTTTTTCCTCATGCGCAGGCATTGCAGGACCTTAGGTATCCATGGTAACGACCACTAGCAACTAGCTGTCACTATATCAGTGGTCGTAACCATGGATACCTAAGGTCCTGCAATGCCTGCACATAAGGAAAGAGACCTTGCGAATCAGAAAAACTATACTACACTTCTAACTGGATGTATTTGCTAATATTATTATTACATCTACTACATATTGGGATAGGACCTTGGAGATGGGAATACCCCTTTAACCGAATTTAATATGAACATACGGTCAAGAAGGCTCTTGTATGTGGGCACTGTAATCTGAAAGGGTGCGCCAAGTGTTTATCCCACTCTTTCCTGCCTGGCAATGAAACAACTCCGCCAGTGCCAGAATGCCCCCCACACCCGGACCCTTCACTCTGTAGTTGGAAGATAAAAGATCCTACTAACGAAAATTGCACTGACATCATATGGTATTCGGAAAACATCCTCCAATATCCGGAGAACGGGAAATACGACGGCACCAGCCTAGTGTACACGGAGGAGTTTTACTTAAAGGGGGTATCCAGGACTTTCGGACTAACTGCCTGCCGGTCTTGAATCAATTGAAGGGAAAATAAAAAACTCAAAAAAAGGACGTCAAAAACAAACCCCCAATTTTTTTTTTCCCCCATGGATTTTTTAGGCAGAAAAATCTACATTAAATAAAAAAAAAAAATCAGTGTGAACATCCGAAGTGTGAATTCTGTAGTCTCGTGAGAAATGGTTAATTGGTAACGAGCCAGTGATTCTTGGTATCCTGCAAAATATATGGGATTCATTATTTTTCATGTGATAACATAAAAGGAAATGAAGCAGAAAAAAAGAGAGTATATATTACATCCGTCTAATGTAATACAGATCAAAAAATATACATTCAGCCTGCAAAAAAAAAAAGATTGAAAAAAAATAAAATTTTGTCCACGGACCGATCTACATATGATTGTCTCTATCGGTGATCTTCAAACTTTGGGTTTTCTTGTTTATTGAAAATTTCACAAAAAAAAAACTGGTGAAAAATGCAAAGATCAAGTCATATAATGGCCAGAAATTGTGTTCGTTACCAAATATAATAACTTTAAGGTATTTTCAAGCCTCATAATACGAGTAATCCGAAAAGTTTGTTAACAACGTAATAGCAGGTGGTGGGGCAGAGGATGCAGTTACGGCCAGGCCCCGGAGCAGAGGAACCCGCCGATGGCCACAGCGTTTGTGGATGTACATCCAGTTGAAAACTAGGAGGGCCTCTGGCTTCCTGCCCTGTAATATCAATTTACCTGTCCCCACTTCCAAACTGAGCGGCTTGGCTCCTTCATCCCCTTGCGCAGGCAGCGCAACGCAATGACGTTGTTGCGCCACCTGCGATGAGACACCCAACATCACCTGGAGCTCCTGGCTTTTGACAGATCTGTGACATGGGGCACTTCTTCATGGCGAAAGGTTCCCTTTAAAGTGTGGGGGGACACAACATGGGATATTATTAGAGTATGGGGGCACAATCAGGGGCATTGTTAAAATATCAAGGGCACAAAGGGGACATTGTTAAAGGTCATGGGCCACAATAGAGGGCATTGTTAGGGTCACGGGCCACAATAGGGGACACGGTTAGGGTCACGGGCCACAATAGGGGACACGGTTAGGGTCACGAGCCACAATAGGGGACACTGTTAGGGTCACGAGCCACAATAGGGGACACTGTTAGGTTCACGAGCCACAATAGGGGACACGGATAGGGTCATGGGCCACAATAGGGGACATGGTTAGGGTCAAGGGCCACAATAGGGGACACGGTTAGGTTCACAAGCCACAATAAAGGACACTGTTAGATTCATGAGCCACAATAGGGGACACTGCTAGGTTCACGAGCCACAATAGGGGACATGGTTAGGGTCACGGGCCACAATAGGGGACACTGTTAGGGTCACGAGCCACAATAGGGGACACTGTTAGGGTCACGAGCCACAATAGGGGACACTGTTAGGTTCACGAGCCACAATAGGGGACACGGATAGGGTCACGGGCCACAATAGGGGACACGGTTAGGGTCAAGGGCCACAATAGGGGACACGGTTAGGGTCAAGGGCCACAATAGAGGACACGGTTAGGGTCAAGGGCCACAATAGGGGACACTGTTAGGGTTACGGGCCACAATAGGGGACACTGTTAGGGTCACGGGCCACAATAGGGGACACTGTTAGGGTCACGAGCCACAATAGGGGACACTGTTAGGGTCACGAGCCACAATAGGGGACACTGTTAGGGTCACGAGCCACAATAGGGGACACGGATAGGGTCATGGGCCACAATAGAGGACACTGTTAGGGTCACGGGCCACGGACCACAATAGGGGACACTGTTAGGGTCACAGGCCACAATAAAGGACACTGTTAGGGTCATGGGCCACAATAGGAGACATTTTTGATGTATTAGGGCATAGAGGGTAGACGCTATTATTTTACAGGGCACTAAAGATGTATGTTACTAATGTATAGGCGCCACGAGTGAGAGGGAAGCATTGTTAAGGTACATGATATTAGTACAAAGAAAGACAGACAGTAAATGGGCACAAAGGGGAATTTTACTATTGTACAGGGTCACAGACGGAGGCATTTTTACTGTGAGTGGGCCTTAAATGGAGACATCACTACTCAAAAATTTTTTAACTTTAAGTTACCTTGAGGGGTATTCAAAAACAGGATTTCTATATAAGAAAACAGCATTATATTTGATTGGCGCTACGCGGACTGTAGAGAAGAGTAAAACCGCTTGGTGTCAGCCATAGTATCCCACTGACTATCCTACACAGGTGGACACCCCTCTTTGATTTGTCCAGAGCCGCCACGTCTGCTGGCCAGTATATGATATTAATTAGTAGTCGTTGGGGCTGCCTTGGTGGGACGCTGTGTCGGTGAAAGAACGGTTATTAAAAAAATGGCCATTAGGGATAGACGTTGTTGATCTACTACGACCAGTAGTCCGAAGCTAAAAGCAGGACCCATTCAGGGTGAACTTTTCAACCCCCCGTTTTCTCAGGTTATTCCTGTCCAATTATAACAAACATGATTTAGGCAATCCTCTTTATCTCGGACCTCATAATTGGTTCCAGAGACGCGGACTTAAAAATAGCGATCTGGACGTCCATAGCAACTAGAATTTCTCATGTAAAGATCTGAATATGCAAAAATGTCCTCGGTAGCAAATATGAAATGTTCTCTGCAGAAAAACAAAAATCCGCAGTTATGGAACAATGAATTGGGAGCATCTGAAAATCATATTTACACAGAAAAAACGCACATTTAAAGGGGTCATCTCAAGAACGATCAGAAGCGTACGGCTTCCAGCCCCCAGCTTTTCTAGGGGCGGTGCGCTCCTGAAGATCGACCGTTCGGACCAGTGGCATGGTCGCGCCGCTGCTCCGAACTGTTCACTCGCCTAGTCTGCAAGCATAGGAATCCTTGAGGAGTCACAAGTCTGCAGTCACACAGTGACTGCAGACTTGCACTTCAAACCTGGACAACCCTTTTAACTACTCCATGCAACGCCTAGACCCATGAAAACGACTGCAGGAAGAATAGAACTTAATTTTTTCCTCCATTGCCGCAGGTCCAGTAAGGCAGCCAGACATGATTAAAATGCCATTTACTGCCAGATTACCAATACATCTACAGGTAAATTACTTTTTGTGGAGGTAACAGGTTCCCTTTAAATTCCTTGGAGAGCGTTGGAGGTCCAGGTCCCGAGCCCACCCCCAAAGATTGCAAAAGCGTATACTCTGATCTGTAGGATTTAAAGGGGTTGTCCGGCCTGAAGTCACTTTATGAGTAATCACTCGTGAGCACGCTCTGAGGATTGCCAGCGCTGGGAGCAGGCGGTCATGCAACAGTCACATTCCTACTAGACGTGTTCGATCTCGCTCAATTCACATCTAGTCGGAATGAAACTGCATGTATGTAAATTCAACATTTGCATTCTCCTTTGCCGCTACTAGAGAATCCTCACAGCCCAAACAGTCATTGCTGATTTTCCTGTGGCGGTGATCTGCTTGGCACAGAGATCACATGGATGTATACGGCATCATTGTCGCTGTGAAATAATCAAAGACGCCTGGAAACCGCCAAAGCTTCAGAGGATGAGCCTTGTTTATTTTTTATTTTATCAATTGTCAATATATCATCTGTTATCCAATTTTTTTCCTAAGTGGACAACCCCTTTAACATAACAAGGTTAGTATTCCCTACATACTGCTAAAATATTATGAGAAGATGAAGCAGAGAAAGAAGGCCTCTGTTCTCATCATAGAGGACACATAGAAATTATTCTTTTTTGTTCCAGTTTTTTTCTCCATAATGTGACCCTGCTCCAATGGGAATATCTATATCTGACATCCACAGTCAATATGTCACCACATTTTATTAGTTGTGTATTAATATATATATATATATACTAGGAAAACATTCCCAAGACGGCAGAATCTTCACATCATAACTTCTATTTGTGCACTGTGCAGACATTTTATTTATAGATTCTCAATAATAGCAGTAACAATATGATCCATAAAGAACATATATCATATCATGTACCCAAAGCTCGCTGAACATAGAGTATTAGTAAAGTATGTCCTAAAGGGAGAACAGGATAACAAGACGTAATTCAGGGTAAACATGAAAGCTACAAATGAGCTTAAAGGGGCTGCTGGGCAAAAAAGAAAAGTTCCCCAGTAGCTTGGAACTGTAAAATAAATAATCGATCCTCACCTACTGGCAGCGATCTGGATCATGAGCATGCATTACCGTTGTCTACGTTGACACTGGAAAATGACACGTCACTGTTCCACTAGCAGCAGGAGGAGACGTCGCCGTTCCTCTAGCAGCAGGAGGAGACGTCGCCGTTCCACTAGCAGCAGGAGGAGACGTCGCCGTTCCACTAGGAGCAGGAGGAGACGTCGCCGTTCCACTAGGAGCAGGAGGAGACGTCGCCGTTCCACTAGGAGCAGGAGGAGACGTCGTCGTTCCACTAGGAGCAGGAGGAGACGTCGCCGTTCCACTAGGAGCAGGAGGAGACGTCGCCGTTCCACTAGGAGCAGAAGGAGACGTCGCCGTTATACTAGGAGCAGAAGGAGACGTCGCCGTTCCACTAGGAGCAGGAGACGTCGCCGTTCCACTAGGAGCAGAAGGAGACGTCACCGTTCCACTAGGAGCAGAAGGAGACGTCACCGTTCCCCTAGGAGCAGAAGGAGACGTCACCGTTCCACTAGGAGCAGAAGGAGACGTCACCGTTCCACTAGGAGCAGGAGGAGACGTCACCGTTCCTCTAGCAGCAGGAGGAGACGTCGCCGTTCCACTAGGAGAAGAAGATGTCGCCGTTCCACTAGGAGCAGTAGGAGACGTCGCCGTTCCACTAGGAGCAGGAGGAGACGTCGCCGTTCCACTAGGAGCAGGAGGAGACGTCGCCGTTCCACTAGGAGCAGGAGACGTCGCCGTTCCACTAGGAGCAGGAGGAGACGTCGCCGTTCCACTAGGAGAAGAAGATGTCGCCGTTCCACTAGGAGCAGGAGGAGACGTCGCCGTTCCACTAGGAGCAGGAGGAGACGTCGCCGTTCCACTAGGAGCAGGAGGAGACGTCGCCGTTCCACTAGGAGCAGGAGGAGACGTCGCCGTTCCACTAGGAGCAGGAGGAGACGTCGCCGTTCCACTAGGAGCAGGAGGAGACGTCGCCGTTCCACTAGGAGCAGGAGGAGACGTCGCCGTTCCACTAGGAGCAGGAGGAGACGTCGCCGTTCCACTAGGAGCAGGAGGAGACGTCGCCGTTCCACTAGGAGCAGGAGGAGACGTCGCCGTTCCACTAGGAGCAGGAGGAGACGTCGCCGTTCCACTAAGAGCAGGAGGAGACGTCGCCGTTCCACTAGGAGCAGGAGGAGACGTCGCCGTTCCACTAGGAGCAGGAGGAGACGTCGCCGTTCCACTAGGAGCAGGAGGAGACGTCGCCGTTCCACTAGGAGCAGGAGGAGACGTCGCCGTTCCACTAGGAGCAGGAGGAGACGTCGCCGTTCCACTAGGAGCAGGAGGAGACGTCGCCGTTCCACTAGGAGCAGGAGGAGACGTCGCCGTTCCACTAGGAGCAGGAGGAGACGTCGCCGTTCCACTAGGAGCAGGAGGAGACGTCGCCGTTCCACTAGGAGCAGGAGGAGACGTCGCCGTTCCACTAGGAGCAGGAGGAGACGTCGCCGTTCCACTAGGAGCAGGAGGAGACGTCGCCGTTCCACTAGGAGCAGGAGGAGACGTCACCGTTCCACTAGGAGCAGGATGAGACGTCGCCGTTCCACTAGGAGCAGGAGGAGACGTCGCCGCTCCACTAGGAGCAGGAGACGTCGCCGTTCCACTAGGAGCAGGAGGAGACGTCGCCGTTCCACTAGGAGCAGGAGGAGACGTCGCTGTTCCACTAGGAGCAGGAGGAGACGTCGCCGTTCCACTAGGAGCAGGAGGAGACGTCACCGTTCCACTGGGAGCAGGAGGAGACGTCACCGTTCCACTAGCAGGATGAAGAGACATCACCATTCCACTAGGAGCCAGAGGAGAAGTCACCATTCCACTAGCAGCAGGAGGAGACATCATCGTTCCACTGGCAGCAGAAGTCACCATTCCACTAGCAGCAGGAGGAGAAGTCACCATTCCACTTGCAGCAGGAGGAGACGTCACCGTTCCACTATGAGGAGGAGGAGACGTCACCGTTCCACTAGGGGCAGGAGGAGACGTCAACGTTCCACTAGGGGCAGGAGGAGACGTCAACGTTCCACTAGGAGCAGGAGGAGACGTCAACGTTCCACTAGGAGCAGGAGGAGACGTCAACGTTCCACTAGCAGGATGAAGAGACATCACCATTCCCTAGGAGCCAGAGAAGTCACCATTCCACTAGCAGCAGGAGGAGACATCATCATTCCACTAGCAGCAGAAGTCACCATTCCACTAGCAGCAGGAGGAGAAGTCACCATTCCACTTGCAGCAGGAGAAGTCACCGTTCCACTAGCAGCAGGAGAAGTCACCGTTCCACTAAGAGCAGGAGGAGAAGTTACCATTCCATTTGCAGCAGGAGAAGTCACAGTTCCACTAAGAGAAGTCACCGTTCTACTAAGAGCAGAAGTCACCGATCCACTAGCAGCAGGAGGAGAAGTCACCGTTCCACTAGCAGCAGGAGGAGAAGTCACCGTTCCACTAGCAGCAGGAGGAGAAGTCACCGTTCCACTAGCAGCAGGAGGAGAAGTCACCGTTCCACTAGCAGCAGGAGATTTGTACAGCGAGTCATCGGGATGGCTTTCTGCATCGGCCCTGCTTCTGGTGCAATGGTGGCTTCTTCTCGTCCTGTGTCAGCACACCACAAAGTGGACTGTGCTGGATACAGGTGGGTGTCAGTAAGTCTCAATTAGTTTGTTATTTTTACAGAACCAAGTCCCTGGGGAATTTTGTTTTTGCCAGGACAAACCTTTTAAAGTGCCCATATAAATGAGATAGCTGAACAAAGTTGGAAAGGGAGACGACACCTCTGACATCAGCTTATCTCGCCAGGAAATAAAAGGATCTGTAGCGAGTTGGAAGGCCACCATGCACACTAAAGATAGTTGGCAGGTTCAGAAAACTTAACTCTAATTTGGTTGAGGGTCTTTTGTATCGACATAGAATTTAGTAAAGCATGCGCTCTTTACCTGAAACCGGCCACTCTGATAGACTACAAAGGTGGCCAGTGACCTAGGCAATGAGCTGTAAAGTATAGAATAAAAAAATATATATTTTCTTGAGAACAGAGAGGATTAAAAAAAAAAAAAGTTAAATTGCAAAATTGCTTGTTTTTAATGCATTTTGCAATTTTATCCATTTAGGATAAATCCCTTTAACTTTGCTTTTTTCTGCCAAGGCAAGTATCTCGTCAAACATTATCAATCAACTGGACAGCGCAACCATACACATAATCACACCGATGTATACGCTCCTAACTCTATTACCAATACAACTATCATATAAGCAGTCAGAATAGAAATATTTCAAGAGTCTGTCAAGCAGAAAACGACTGTTCAAACAAAACACAGGCACTCCGTACACACGGTGTGGCCGAACAGTTCACGGCATCTTCCCACCTACTTGTCTTTCATCTATCTCCACCCAGATCTTCCTTGACTGACAGGAGTGAGTAGAGTGTTGAAACAGATGGAAAACAAGATGAAGTGGTCAAACAGTTCAGAGCTCCTTCCAAGAGGTCCACTAGTAGAATGTGCTTGGTTTGAACAGTCATTTCGTGCTGACAGTCTTTCCTTAATGTTGAAAATTAAACCAACACAGTCAATCTGCATAAGAAAGTTATGTAACAGTTTCCTCTAATTCCAACCATCTAGATGATATTTTTGCAAATTTTTGTGGACATACTTATCCAGACTGTCTAATTTTAAGACAGTACAAACTGTAGACTAGATAGTCTAAAAATAAGCCAAATTTAATAACAGTGATTCGTGCTGTTTTAGTCAACTACTTCCATCTTTAGTCTGTCTAGCCTAACTTTATACCACCTACTGCCTGCCACAAATTTGGACTAAAAAAGTTTTTGGTGTCACATTTAGGCTACACCCGTTTTTAGTGAGATCACGCCCCCTTGTCAGAAAAGGCACAGAAAGTGTCTAAAACAGTGAATGGGGTCGAAATGCAGAGCGCATGTTTGTGAAATGCCAGAGACCAATTCAATGAACCGAAGGCGGACATTGCCCTTTTTTTCTCAAGACAGCTTTTATAAATCACATAACAAAATCTTAAATTCTGGAGAAATAAAGTATTAAAAAAGTGTTTTCTCCAGGGGTATAAAATGAGACGTTGCCTTGGAAACGGATGATTTATCAAAAGCGGTAAACACTTCAATTTGAGCTTGGAAACAGCAGACACGCGGCACTACGTGACGCCCGCTTCAGTATGGATTTTCCCCTGTGATTCTACACATCTCCTTCTATTAATATCAGAAGTTGTCAAATTAATTTAGATTTCTACATGCAAACTAAATAGATGAGAGCGTAAATATCATTCAAAATTGGACACAAAATGTGCTGTACACCAGGGGTCATGGTGTTCAAGACCTATTTAACAGCTAGCTAGTGCACGCTGATCAACCCGTCCTCCCAGACTATAATCCTGATAAGACAAAGTATGGAGGTGTAGAAAAAAAACGCATACTAAGGTGTATCTTTATGCTGCCTAAGCCTACAACGCTACTGTAGAGCTATGATAAACTCGCTCAGGCTTTAATAACAATGAGATTGCTCTGTTCACTCTGTCCAAGTCTATACAGCAAAGCTGAAAAGTGATATACAGACGACAGGAAGAGTGGGCTTATTGTGTCCGATCATGAAAACTGTAGCACTTAAGAAAAAATTCCATGGTAAATACACACCGAAGGCTGCCCATGAAGTGTAAAGGTTTTTTTTTCTCATGTGGCTGTTCAGAACGGCACCAATCTCCTGGCTTCCTGCTTGCCAGGGGGTGGAGTGTTCCTTCTTGATTGACAGTCTGGATCAATGGCATTGATGTAGCACTAGGCTAAATTGTACATTCTCTGACCCACTAAGCATAGGCAGCTTTACCTCTAAAGTATCGAAAACTGGAGATGGCAGTTTCAGAGAAGCACTTACAAGCTCTATTGGAAACAGCTTGTATGCGCTGGGAGACGGGCCACTGTTTTACCCCATTAAAGAATTTGAGAATAATTTTTTAAGCCAATATCCATGCAGATTTGAAGGACAGCCCTGACTCGGGACTGATGTCCAAACCCTTCCGAGGTCAGCCTCTTTACAGTACCCTAAACAAGCTTTATGAGACTTCTCCTCCGTCATTGGCACAATATTTGGTCCTCAGTATAACTAATGTAGCAAGTTATTTATTATACCAAAATATCCTCCCTGGACAAACAGCTATTTCAAGGCCTTGAGGAGATCCTATTACGTCCATTCAAGAAGCCCAATGTGAGTAAGTTCCACCAATAAACATAATGAGAATGAAACTCTGTCCTAGACGACGGATGGCCTTGATTTTATACATAATTACTTCCAAGAAGTCTTTGCTTAATTGCACTCTAGCTCTTGAATAGCATTTGGAAAAAAACACTTATGCATTTCCTCGAAAAGAATCAAAAACCATTAGAGGATTCACTATAAACTAACCTCAGCTCCAGATTTCAAAGAATTGTTCTTGGTAGGTTAACGAGGTCCCTGATACTATGCCAAATGACTACAAGTTTCATGACCATGTGTGAATTTAAGGTAAAGCAACTGCTGTAAAGTAAGTCCTGGCTTCACTTCTTCTAGGCTGTGATGGACCCTTATGATGAATTCAACACTGTCCGACACATGGTTTGCATGATGGATTCCATCTTCTGGTTGGAAGGCAGCGCTGACTGAAGGTCCAACGGCAGTGCAAATTAAGTCTACCTTTATGGTCTCGTTGGAATGAAAAGTATATTGAATGTAAGATGTACAAGTATGGTGCCGGTCCTAGACCAATGTTCCTCAGGAGCCATCAACATTGGCATATGCCAACAAATGTTATCATTAGCACCAAGCATTACAGTCAACTGGTACCAGGATGAGAACCATCAACCGGTCATGACTAATGACAAAAATTTTGACTTTGCAGAAGAATATGGATCAAGGTTTTGACTAGTAGGACCAGAACATGGAAAGTAAAAACGTGATGATCCTGGACCTTTGAAAGCCCATTTCAGAGACAGAAACAATCATTTAAATCAAACTCACGCAAAAAACCTGCAAAACTACCATAATGATGTGGACTATACTCTTGCAAAATTTGTCGAAAATTTGCAATAGTCAAGAGCATGCCTTCAAATCTGTCCAGATATCTGCATTTTTCTGTAATTTGCAGAGAAAACAATGCAGAACTCTGCCCAGATATGCCATGTCTGAGTGTGGTCTTAGAAAATACTGCCCTTTCCACCACTTGAACTCTATGTACAAAGCTTATTTTTTTCAACGCATATCTACAAGGAGTCAATTGGCCTCCAAACGTCCAGCTTGCGCCAAAAAAGTGTCCACTTGGCGTAGAATGGGCCAGTACGTGGCAGCGTAGCTTTTACTTCAAAAAGAACCTGAAGACCTACCTCTTCCGGCAAGCCTACAACCTGCAGTAACCACCGATCGACCAAACCGCTGCACGACCAGCTCTACCCTCACCTACTGTATCCTCACCTATCCCTTGTAGATTGTGAGCCCTCGCGGGCAGGGTCCTCTCTCGCCCCGGAACCAGTTATGACTTGTATTGTTCAAGATTATTGTACCTGTTTTTATTATATATACCCCTCCTCATATGTAAAGTGCCATGGAATAAATGGCGCTATAATAATAAATAATAATAATAATAATACTTCACTCTATATCAGTCGTTACCTACTATAATAAGAATCACAGTAAAAAATCTGCAAGGCGTTAGTTATTTTAGAGCCTATAGGCGAGCCCACTATATGAGTGATATTGTCACCATCCATCTGATGATTATCAAAAGATTCTCACAATATATACTCCAACTCTGATTTAGACTCAAAACGAGTATATGAACAGTCTGTTATTTCATTATAGTAAAAAAAACACTATCACGAATATAAATTACTAATAACATACACAATCACACACATATCTAGCAGGAATTTGAAAAAAACAGCTGTCAATTGCTCAAAAAAATTGTGTTAAAGATCCTGTAAATTTCCCTAAGTTTCTTTGATTTTGCCATTTTTTTCCCATTTTGGCACTTTGTTGCTCCATTGCAGAGGGATTCAAATTAGTTTCTTCTGGAGCGCAGTCTGTGAAATCTCTGCTTGCAGGGCAACCGGGCGTTTCTACAGAGTCTTCTCTGGGGCTGTAATTAGTACAATCTGGGAGAAAGGGGTAAAAGTGCACGCCCCAGTAAAGACTCTAAAGAAATGCCCAGTTGGACTAGAAGTAGAGATTTCACATACTGCGCTCCAAAAGCAAGTAATATCAATATCTCTGCAAAGGAGAGACGCAGCACAAAAGAGAAAAAAAGCAGCAGAAGCATGGCAGATAAAAGATTTTTGCAAGGTATTTAACAAACTTTTGGAGCAAGTGATGGGTCATCTTTAACTGTAAATATACGTATATATTTATTTATACACACAGTGTACTGAAAAGGTCTTTATACCCCATGAACTTTTTCACGTTAGTCCAAGTTACATTCACAAACTTAAATATTTTTTTATTTGGATATTATGTGATATGCCAACAGAAAGTAACAAATATCTGTGAAATGTAAAGGAAAAGTTACAGGGTTTTCTCAGTATTTAAAATATATAAATCTGAAAATCGTGACGTGCATTTGTATTCAGCACTGAGTCAATACTTTGTAGGACCACCTTTTGCTGCAAGTCTTTTGGGGTCTGTCCCTACCAGCTTTGCACATCTAGAGGCTGAAATCTTTGCCCTTCTTCTTTGCACACTCGCTCTCACTTTGTGAGATTGATGGAGGGGTCTCTGAACAACAATTTTCAAGTTTTATCACAAATTCTCAATTGGATTTACAATGCCTACAAGTAGTATTCAACCCCCTGCAGATTTAGCAGGTTTAATAAGATGCAAATAAGTTAGAGCCTTCAAACTTCAAACAAGAGCAGGATTTATTAACAGATGCATAAATCTTACAAACCAAAAAGTTTTGTTGCTCAGTTAAATTTTTATAAATTTTAAACATAAAAGTGTGGGTCAATTATTATTCAACCCCTAGGTTTAATATTTTGTGGAATAACCTTTGTTTGCAATTACAGCTAATAATCGTCTTTTATAAGACCTGATCAGGCCGGCACAGGTCTCTGGAGTTATCTTGGCCCACTCCTCCATGCAGATCTTCTCCAAGTTATCTAGGTTCTTTGGGTGTCTCATGTGGACTTTAATCTTGAGCTCCTTCCACAAGTTTTCAATTGGGTTAAGGTCAGGAGACTGACTAGGCCACTGCAACACCTTGATTTTTTGCCTCTTGAACAAGGCCTTGGTTTTCTTGGCTGTGTGCTTTGGGTCGTTGTCTTGTTGGAAGATGAAATGACGACCCATCTTAAGATCCTTGATGGAGGAGCGGAGGTTCTTGGCCAAAATCTCCAGGTAGGCCGTGCTATCCATCTTCCCATGGATGCGGACCAGATGTCCAGGCCCCTTGGCTGAGAAACAGCCCAACAGCATGATGCTGCCACCACCATGCTTGACTGTAGGGATGGTATTCTTGGGGTCGTATGCAGTGCCATCCAGTCTCCAAACGTCACGTGTGTGGTTGGCACCAAAGATCTCGATCTTGGTCTCATCAGACCAGAGAACCTTGAGCCAGTCAGTCTCAGAGTCCTCCAAGTGATCATGAGCAAACTGTAGACGAGCCTTGACATGACGCTTTGAAAGTAAAGGTACCTTACGGGCTCGTCTGGAACGGAGACCATTGCGGTGGAGTACGTTACTTATGGTATTGACTGAAACCAATGTCACCACTGCCATGAGATCTTCCCGGAGCTCCTTCCTTGTTGTCCTTGGGTTAGCCTTGACTCTTCGGACAAGCCTGGCCTCGGCACGGGAGGAAACTTTCAAAGGCTGTCCAGGCCGTGGAAGGCTAACAGTAGTTCCATAAGCCTTCCACTTCCGGATGATGCTCCCAACAGTGGAGACAGGTAGGCCCAACTCCTTGGAAAGGGTTTTGTACCCCTTGCCAGCCTTGTGACCCTCCACGATTTTGTCTCTGATGGCCTTGGAATGCTCATTTGTCTTTCCCATGTTGACCAAGTATGAGTGCTATTCACAAGTTTGGGGAGGGTCTTAAATAGTCAGAAAAGGCTGGAAAAAGAGATAATTAATCCAAACATGTGAAGCTCATTGTTCTTTGTGCCTGAACTACTTCTTAATACTTTAGGGGAACCAAACAGAATTCTGGTGGGTTGAGGGGTTGAGTAATAAATGACCCTCTGAAAAGACTTTTCACAATTTAAAAAAAAAATAAACAAAGAAATAACATTCTTTTTTGCTGCAGTGCATTTCACACTTCCAGGCTGATCTACAGTCCAAATATCACAATGCCAAGTTAATTCCAAATGTGTAAACCTGCAGGGGGTTGAATACTACTTGTAGGCACTGTAAGTCTGGACTGTGACTGGGCCATTCACACATGAGTATACTTTGATCTAAACCATTCCATTGTAGCTCTGGCAGTATGTTTAGGGTCATTTTCCTCTTGGAAGGTGAACCTATGCCCGCCCCAGATTCAAGTGTTTTGCGACCTCAAATAAGTTTTCCTCCAGGATTGCCTTTTATTTAGCTCCACCCATCTTCCCATCAACTCTGACCAAGTTCCTTGTCCCTGCTCAAGAAAAGCCTCCCCACAGCATAATGCTGCCACCACCATATTTGACGGTGGGGATGGTGTTTTCAGGGTGATGTGCAGTGTTAGTATGGGACTTCTAATGGCTTGCTTTCCAAAATGGCTTTCTTCTTGCCACCCTTCCATGAAGGCCAGATTTGTGGAGTATATGACTAATAGTTGTCCTGTTGACACATTCTCCAATCTGAGCTGTGCATCCCTGCAGCTCCTCCAAAGTAACCATGGGCCTTTTGGCTGCTTCTCTAATTAGTGCTCTCCTTCCTTGGGATGTCAGTTTAGGTGGACGGCCATGTCTTAGTAGGTTTCAGTTGTGTCATACTCATCTTATTTTTGGATGATGGACTGAACGGTGCTCTGAGATGTTTGAGCTTGGTCTATTTTTTTTTTTATATATATATATATAACCCAACCCTACTTTACACTTTTCCAAAAATGTATCCTTGACCTGTCTGGTGTGCTCTTCGATTTTAAATGCCCATTTGTTATGCCACGTCTTTACTCTTTTGTGTCTATATTTGTATTCCTTCAGATACTTTGTTATACCATGCCTGATGAAGAGACCCAAGACGTCTCCAAAGCTTGCTTTGTAACATCAATTATTTTATTTTTGTTAGAAATTAAAAGATATCATAACTACAAGATTATTATTCTACTACTGCCCGAGAAAAATCAATCTTTTTCAATTGGTTAACACAGTACCAAAACCTTGGTTTTCAGGATGCAGTTTGATCCTTAATGTTCTTAAACAAACCTCTGAGGTCTTCACAGAACAGAAGTAGTTATACTGAGAAGAAATTATACACACGGGGGGACGCAATCTACTATTCTAATTACGGTATGTGACTTCTGGAGGCAACTGATCACTCAAAATTTTATTTAGGGATATCAGACTACGGGGAGGGCTGAATGTTGACTAGTTCACGGTATACTTTTTTTTTTACGGCACAGAATAGATCAGAAGGCAAGCATTCCATAACAGTCAACCAAATGTCCAAGTGATACATGTCTCCGGTAAAGAAACACATGCACATCACTCTCGTTAACCTCTCACTTTCGTGTCTTTTTATGGAATGTCTTTAGTCTTCCAATCAGTTTGTGAATTTCGACCCAAATCATTAAAGGGAACCTGTCACCTGAATTTGGCGGGACCAGTTTTGGGTCATATGGGCGGAGTTTTCAGGTGTTTGATTCACCCTTTCCTTACCCGCTGGCTGCTTGCTGGCCGCAATATTGGATTGAAGTTCATTCTCTGTCCTCCGTAGTACACGCCTGCGCAAGGTAATCTTGCTTTGCGCAGGCGTGTACTACGGAAGACAGAGAATGAACTTCAATCCAATATTTCGGCCAGCATGCAGCCAGCGGGTAAGGAAAGGGTGAATCAAACACCTGAAAACTCCGCCCATATGACCCAAAACTGGTCCCGCCAAATTCAGGTGACAGGTTCCCTTTAAACATTTCCAAGCATAAAATGCAGCATGGGGCAGCTTCAATCACAAATAAGACATGCTCCTGCTGAGAAATTTACATAATTTCTCATAAAAAAATGTGGTGGCTTTGAAAGCAGCTGAGCAAATAATTTTATATTAAGGATAAATAAATCTCGTGAGTCTGAGCAACGGAAATTCCTTGTGGTTCCTTTGTCCTTGTTCGAGGTACCACATCCTTGGTGACACTAGGCAGACATGCCGTTCTTCATCCTGGACGATTAGATGAGCCAGTTCTTGGAAATCTACCCTTTAGGCCAGTCTCACACGTCCAGATAATTCCGGTACCGGAAAAATCGGTACCGGAATTATCCGTGTCCGTGTGCCCGTGCGTTTCTGTGGCACATTAGTGTGGCACACGTGCGCCGACCGTGTGCCCACTGGGTACCACACGCACCGTGCAGGAGACGGTGCTAAAGTTTAGCGCTGTCCCCTGCATCTGGTGCTGAAGCCGCCATTCATATCTTCTTTGCAGCAGCGTTTGCTGTAGAGAAGATATGAATAATCCTTTTTTTTTGTTTGTTTCTCGTGTTTAAAATAAAGATCCATGTCCCCACCCCCCTCCCACCCCCTGTGCGCCCGCCCGCTGTTCTTAATATACTCACCCGACTCCCTCGCTGGCTGGCGCTGCTTCTTGTCCTGGCCGCACCTTCTACTGTATGAGCGGTCACGTGGGGCCGCTCATTTACAGTAATGAATATGCGGCTCCACCCCTATGGGAGGTGGAGCCGCATATTCATGACTGTAATCGGCGGCCCCATGTGACCGCTCATTCAGTAGAAGGTGCGGCCAGGACAGGAAGCAGCGCCAGCGAGGGAGCCGGGTGAGTATTTTAAGAACAGCGGGTGGGCGCACAGGGGGTGGGAGGGGGTGGGGCACATAGATCTTTATTTTAAACACGAGAAACAAAAAAAAAAAAAGGATTATTCATATCTTCTCTACAGCAAACGCTGCTGCAAAGAAGATATGAATGGCGGCTTCAGCACCAGTGAGGGGGACAGCACTTACTGTAGCGCTGTCTCCTGCACGGCACACGGACAACGTCCGTGTGCGGTACGTGTTTTACACGGACCCATTGACTTTAATGGGTCCGTGTAATCCATGCGCTCCCACGAACACTGACATGTCTCCGTGTTTGGCACACGGTCCGCAAAAAGTCAATGACATCTGCACAGATGCATTGATTTCAATGTGTCTACGTGTGTCAGTGGCTCCGGTACGTGAGGAAACTGTCACCTCACGTACCGGAGCCACTGACGTGTGAAACCGGCCTTACAGAGGTTGAAAAACAAAGCGCTGCAACAACAGCATTTTGGAAATGAAAAGAAACGATAAGGAAATCAGTGGCATGGGCATTAATCCTGACAGATGTTCCCACTTCAAGGTCACAAAAGATACTCGAAAGTCCGTATATACAATTCGCCACTCATTCTTGATGAACATTTACCCGTTCCGTCCCCTTAAAGGATTTTTTTTTTCATATTCTTGCTTAATTGCTTTTTACGATGTGAACACTTTCTAAATTCTAAAATGCCTGGGATGTGGATGTCAGAGAAGTTCACCAGTTACCCAAGATCCCTACTGCAAAGGCAAGAGGACACAGAAGAAAGGAGCTCGGCTCAGCGCTCATGCCAGGAGAGTGGAGTATGAGAGGTTCAGTTGGGAATTCTGTGTTACTCCACAAAAATACAATATCAAAGTTTTCTAACTCTGAAAATCCAGGCAAAACAACGTAATAGTTCAACCTGTGGGGTTCTGACTGAGGGGAACCCCACTGGTCACCAAAATGGGAGACTTGTGTCCCATGTTCTCCACGGCGAGGTGGAGTTAAAAATGTGCATCTGGTCACCTTTGCATCCTGCTGCACAATTCACATCAATGAGATAAAGATACCTATAAATGTCTTTGTCCTGGTCAGAGACTTGTTTTTTTTCATGTTTTGTGCGGTAAACTTCAGACATTGCATAGTCATCATCAAGGTCAGGGGTGTCAAACTGCATTCCTCGAGGGCCGTAAACAGGTCATGTTTTCAGGATTTCCTTGTACTGCACAGGTGATAACTTAATCACCAACTCACTATTTGTGTAGGTGATTAAATTATCACCTGTGCAGTACAAGGAAATCCTGAAAACATGACCTGTTTGTAGCCCTCGAGGAATGCAGTTTGACACCCCTGATCAAGGTCATATCCAAGATCGTTATTTGGGACACAAAATAGCAGTTGATCCAGAAAAACGGTATGTAGCACATGAAAAATGCATCTCACCGACATCCAAGTAATGTCCAGCACTAGTATCCGCTCTGACCATCGAAACCCGTACGGACCAGAACGTTTTCCTCTATACCAAAGCTAAGGCTCACGTATTTACAGAAAGGCCAGGACCGTGATGCGGGAGACTATGGAAAGAGTGGAGAGAAATACTAGGACAGGACAGGACTCTCCCACGTGCTGCACCTCCCTGCAGCAGCTCTCCATTGGCTTCTGTGCAGAAATGTTGAGTCTCTGGGCATTCGCTTAGGTCATCGCTATTTTAAAGAAAAGAATTCTTGTGCCGGAGAAGTGATGTTTAATGAGTGAGACATCGGCAGCCAAAACACAATGTCAGAGCGGCGGGCGATCGCTGGATCTGTGGTCACCGATACGTTATTATGGAGACTGAACTCAGCAGAAGCTGCGTCCATTTTAAGTCATTGGGCATCTAGTGAGAAGCCTTCAGCCCCTTGTAATTAAAGGCTTTCCGTAATGATGTCTAAAAAGGAAAACTCTACTCTTAAAACTTTCATAAAAACGTAGAAAAACTTTGCAATGGTTCTGCTTAAAGGGGAATCCCAATAGTGGACACTTATGAAACATCCCACCTCTGGGATATAAGATCCCTAGCTGGAGTCTTCAGACCCTCGGTGCACTTATAAAATCTACAGGTACAGACATGAGAAGCAAGACCGCGCTCTCCCCATTAAACGGACTATGGGCACAGTGGAGAGAAAAGCTATTCCTGTTTCTACACATTTTTAAAGGGGTTGCACAGTCTCAGAAGAAAAGTCTGCAGTCAATCTAGGTGACTCCAGATTGTCAAATTGTGACATTGTGCACATGTCAAGATCCCCCTGTATTTCCCGTGTGAGCAGACAGTCTCCTGACCACATGTAAGCAATTTGCATACTTGAAGTCATGTGCCAACTAGACTTTCCACCTTTTCCTTATGTTCTAGCGGAGGGGAGTCTAGTTGGCACATGACCATCAGTATGCAAATCACTTGACAGAGAATATAATGGAATCGTGACAGTGTGCACATCACACACTGTTACGATTACGAATCGGCAGTTAAAGTGACAGCAGACTTTTCTTTGTAGCCTGGAGAACCCCTTTAAAGCCTCTGTATTCATTAGACAAAAGCCAACCGTTATCAGCAAGGTAGGGTGTCAGTCTAATGAGTATGGGGGGCCGTAAAGGGAATCTGTGGGCACAGTATGACTGTTTAAACCAAGCACAGGTGCAGGGACAGCAGACGGATAGCAGAGGTCCCCGAGATCCACAGACAGGTAGCAGAGGTCCCCTGGGACCACAGATGGGTATCAGAGGGTAGCAGAGGTTCCTGGAAACAGCAGACAGATAGCAGAGGTCCCCAAGATGTGCAGACAGGTAGCAGAGGTCCCCTAGGACCACAGATGGGTAACAGAGGTTCCCGGGGACAGCAGACTGATAGCAGAGGTTCCTGGGGACCGGTAGCAGAGGTCCCCGGGAATTGCAGACGGGTAGCAGAGGTCCCCTAGGACCGCAGATAGGTAACAGAGGTTCCCGGGGACAGCAGACTGATAGCAGAGGTTCCCGGGGACCGGTAGCAGAGGTCCCCGGGAATCGCAGACGGGTAGCAGAGGTCCCCGGGTATCGCAGACGGGAAGCAGGGGTCCCCGAGTACCGCTGACGAGTAGCAGAAGTCCCCAAGATGTGCAGACAGGTAGCAGAGGTCGCCTAGGACCGCAGATGGGTAGCAGAGGTCCCCTAGGACCGCAGATGGGTAGTAGAGGTCCCCGGTGGCCGCAGATGGGCAGCAGAGGTCCCCTAAGACCGCAGATGGGTAGTAGAGGTCCCCGGTGGCCGCAGATGGGCAGCAGAGGTCCCTGTTGGCCGCAGATGGGCAGCAGAGGTCCCCGTTGGCCGCAGATGGGCAGCAGAGGTCCCCGTTGGCCGCAGATGGGCAGCAAAGGTCCCCTAAGACCGCAGATGGGTAGTAGAGGTCCCCGGTGGCTGCAGATGGGCAGCAGAGGTCCCAGAGACTGCACACAGGTAGGAGAGGTTCCCGGGGGCTGCAGACTGACAAGGTTTTGCTGCCCTAACAAACTAAGAGTCTTAACACCAAGACACATACCTGTGTCTTGGTAGGTCTTCCATAGGCCTGGGTAGATTATCACATAGGAGCATGCCGGGCTACTTGCAAAGCCTGATGTAGAGCACAAGAGAGTTTAGCGGACCGGGTGAAGGGAGCAGATCCCGGACCTGGGACAGGTGTGTAACACACTTTGCTAGTACAGTAATTGTGAATTTTCTGAAAGCTATTCTGTGGTTGAAAATCTGCAAAACATTCAATATGTGTGAAAACGCCATAAGACCCCGTTCACGTGTCCGGTTATCAGCCGTCAAAAGGGTTCCAACCGAAATCTGTAGCCAAAACATGTATGCAGACAATTCGCTGTCCGGATCCAGCTGATATCAGTTATTTAAAAACGGACACAGACGTTGTGTCTGCAGAACTGTACTGGCTACGGATTTCTGCTGGATCCGGTCTGACAGAGGAGTACTGGACATGTGACCGCGGCCTAGGTGTGCTGTGCCTTGTGGTATACATTGTACAGGATATGACGCACCTACAGATTCAGTCCGCGACAATTACAGACGGTGCTGAGCTGCGACAAAGTACAGCAAACCTTTGCAAATGGAGTGCGACCTACCCCTAACTTGTTTAGTTAAAGAACAGTCGGGGGTGGAATGTCTGGGAAAACGGTCTTCAAAGTTGGAGCTATTTTCTCAGCTGCAAATACTTTGTCCTGGGAAATCAGCTGAGCCTGCTGCCTATGTCTGCAAGCAAAGGCTGTAATATAGTGGCTCTCATGTGCCGCAGCCAGCAGCCATCTTTACTACACCACCGGGCGAGGTGATGGTGCCCCCGTTCCAAGCACAAGGTGTGGGTAATGCAGAAAAAAAGAGGAAATAATTGGAACAGGTATTCCAAAAATTAACATTACCAAGTCATGGCACATTGAGTGGGGGGTCCGACTTCTGCCTAGAACAGGGGTGCACATCCCCTTCTGGTCCAGTGGCCACAGTACCAAAAACAACCACCATAAAAATTAAAGTGGCGGACACATTTTTTTTGCAAGAATGGAGGTCCTCCTCTCCTGCATTCAGCACTCCAGAGAGGAGAAGGCCATGAATGCACATGGCCCCCTCCATTGAATACTATGGGTGTTGGGCACCATCGAAGATGGGACCATAACCAGGTCTGTGTGGGAGGGGGGCACGCCTGTGCCAGTTTCATCTAGATGTGTGTCCTTCAATAGGGGCTAGGATGGAGGACATTATTACAGTATAGGGTCCATGAAGTGGGACATTATAAAAGAAAGGGGCCAGGACGGGGAAATTATTACAGGACGAGGGCCAGGACAGAAGACATTATTACAGTATAGGGTCCAGGAAGGGGGACATTATAAAAAAAGGGGGCCAGGAAGGAAAAATTATTACAGGATGAGAGCCAGAATGAAGGACACCAAGGGGGACATTCTAAAAGAAAGGGGCCAAGACGGCAAATTATTACAGGATGGGGGCCAGGATGGAAGACATTACAGTATAGAGTCCAGGAAGGCAGACATTATAAAAGAAAGGGGCCAGGATGGGGAAATTATTACAGGATGGAGGCCAGAACGGAACACATTATTACAATATAGGGTCCAGGAAGGGGAACATTATAAAAGAAAGGGGCCAGGACGGGGAAATTATTAAAGGATGGGGGCCCGCATTGAGGATATTATTACAGTATAGGGTACAGGAAGGGGGACATTATAAAAGAAAGGGGTCAAGATGGGGAAATTATTACAGGATGGGGACCAGGACGAAGGACATTATTACAATATAGGATCCAGGAAGGGAGACATTATAAAAGAAAGGGGCAAGGACGTGGAGATTATTACAGGATGGAGGCCAGAACGGAATACATTATTACAATATAGGGTCCAGGAAGGGGAACATTATAAAAGAAAGGGGCCAGGACGGGGAAATTATTAAAGGATGGGGGCCAGAACGGAAGACATTATTACAATATAGGGTCCAGGAAGGGGAACATTATTAACCCCTCTGTGACCTTAGACGTACTATCCCGTCGAGGTGCCCTGGGCTTATCTGACCCTGGACGGGATAGTACGTCATAGCCGATCGGCCGCGCTCACGGGGGGAGCGCGGCCGATCGCGGCCGGGTGTCAGCTGCTTATCGCAGCTGACATCCGGCACTATGTGCCAGGAGCGGTCACGGACCGCCCCCGGCACATTAACCCCTGGCACACCGCGATCAAAGATGATCGCGATGTGCCGGCGGTACAGGGAAGCACCGCGCAGGGAGGGGGCTCCCTGCGGGCTTCCCTGAGCCCCCCGCAGCAACGCGATGTGATCGCGTTGCTGCGAGGGTCTCCTTACCTCCCTCCCTGCTCGAGCCCCGGATCCAAGATGGCCGCGGATCCGGGTCCTGCAGGGAGGGAGGTGGCTTCACAGAGCCTGCTCAGAGCAGGCACTGTGAAGCAGCCTGCACTCCTATCAGATCAGTGATCTGACAGAGTGCTGTGCAAACTGTCAGATCACTGATCTGTGATGTCCCCCCCTGGGACAAAGTAAAAAAGTAAAAAAAAAAATTTCCAAATGTGTAAAAAAAATAAAAAAAAATATTCCAAAATAATGAAAAAAAAAAAAAATATTATTCCCATAAATACATTTCTTCATCTAAATAAAAAAAAAAAACCAATAAAAGTACACATATTTAGTATCGCCGCGTCCGTAACGGCCCGACCTATAAAACTGGCCCACTAGTTAACCCCTTCAGTAAACACCGTAAGAAAAAAAAAAAAAAAAACGAGGCAAAAAACAACGCTTTATTATCATACCGCCGAACAAAAAGTGGAATAACACGCGATCAAAAGGACAGATATAAATAACCATGGTACCGCTGAAAGCGTCATATTGTCCCGCAAAAAAAGAGCCGCCATACAGCATCATCAGCAAAAAAATAAAAAAGTTATAGTCCTGAGAATAAAGCGATGCAAAAATAATTATTTTTTCTGTAAAATAGTTTTTATCGTATAAAAGCACCAAACCATAAAAAAATTATATAAATGAGGTATCGCTGTAATCGTACTGACCCGAAGAATAAAACTGATTTATCAATTTTACCAAACGCGGAACGGTATAAACGCCTCCCCCAATAGAAATTCATGAATAGCTGGCTTTTGGTCATTCTTCCTCACAAAAATCGGAATAAAAAGCGATAAAAAAATGTCACGTGCCCAAAAATGTTTTCAATAAAAACGTCAACTCGTCCCGCAAAAAACAAGACCTCACATGACTCTGTGGACCAAAATATGGAAAAATTATAGCTCTCAAAATGTGGTATTGCAAAAAATATTTTTTGCAATAAAAAGGGTCTTTCAGTGTGTGACGGCTGCCAATCATAAAAATCCGCTAAAAAACTCGCTATAAAAGTAAATCAAACCCCCCTTCATCACCCCCTTAGTTAGGGAAAAATAAAAAAAAATGTATTTATTTCCATTTTCCCATTAGGGCTAGGGTTAGGGCTAGGGTTAGGGCTAGGGCTAGGGTTAGGGCTAGGGTTAGGGCTAGGGTTAGGGCTAGGGTTAGGGTTAGGGCTAGGGTTAGGGCTAGGGTTAGGGCTAGGGTTAGGGCTAGGGCTAGGGCTAGGGTTAGGGCTAGGGTTAGGGCTAGGGTTAGGGCTAGGGTTAGGGTTAGGGCTAGGGTTAGGGCTAGGATTAGGGTTAGGGTTAGGGTTGGGGCTACAGTTAGGGTTGGGGCTAAAGTTAGGGTTAGGGTTTAGATTACATTTACAGTTGGGAATAGGGTTGGGATTAGGGTTAGGGGTGTGTCAGGGTTAGAGGTGTGGTTAGGGTTACCGTTGGAATTAGGGTTAGGGGTGTGTTTAGATTAGGGTTTCAGTTATAATTGGGGGGTTTCCACTGTTTCGGCACATCAGGGGCTCTCCAAACACGACATGGCGTCCGATCTCAATTCCAGCCAATTCTGCGTTGAAAAAGTAAAACAGTGCTCCTTCCCTTCCGAGCTCTCCTGTGTGCCCAAACAGGGGTTTACCCCAACATATGGGGTATCAGCGTACTCAGGACAAATTGGACAACAACTTTTGTGGACCAATTTCTCCTGTTACCCTTGGGAAAATACAAAACTGGGGGCTAAAAAATAATTTTTGTGGGAAAACAAAAAGATTTTTTATTTTCACGGCTCTGCGTTATAAACTGTAGTGAAACACTTGGGGGTTCAAAGTTCTCACAACACATCTAGATAAGTTCATTGAGGGGTCTAGTTTCCAATATGGGGTCACTTGTGGGGGGTTTCTACTGTTTAGGTACATTAGGGGCTCTGCAAACGCAATGTGACGCCTGCAGACCAATCCATCTAAGTCTGCATTCCAAATGATGCTCCTTCCCTTCCGAGCCCTCCCATGCGCCCAAACGGTGGTTCCCCCCCACATATCGGGTATCAGCGTACTCAGGACAAATTGGACAACAACTTTTGTGGACCAATTTCTCCTGTTACCCTTGGGAAAATACAAAACTGGGGGCTAAAAAATAATTTTTGTGGGAAAACAAAAAGATTTTTTATTTTCACGGCTCTGCGTTATAAACTGTAGTGAAACACTTGGGGGTTCAAAGTTCTCACAACACATCTAGATAAGTTCATTGAGGGGTCTAGTTTCCAATATGGGGTCACTTGTGGGGGGTTTCTACTGTTTAGGTACATTAGGGGCTCTGCAAACGCAATGTGACGCCTGCAGACCAATCCATCTAAGTCTGCATTCCAAATGATGCTCCTTCCCTTCCGAGCCCTCCCATGCGCCCAAACGGTGGTTCCCCCCCACATATCGGGTATCAGCGTACTCAGGACAAATTGGACAACAACATTTAGGGTCCAATTTCTCCTGCTAACCTTGGAAAAATACAAAACTGGGGGCTAAAATATAATTTTTGTGGAAAAAAAAATATTTTTTATTTGCATGGCTCTGCGTTATAAACTGTAGTGAAATACTTGGGGGTTCAAAGCTCTCACAACACATCAAGATGAGTTCCTTAGGGGGTCTACTTTCCAAAATGGTGTCACTTGTGGGGGGTTTCTACTGTTTAGGTACATTAGGGGCTCTGCAAACGCAATGTGACGCCTGCAGACCATTCCATCTAAGTCTGCATTCCAAATGGCGCTCCTTCCCTTCCGAACCCTCCCATGCGCCCAAACGGTGGTTCCCCCCCACATATGGGGTATCAGCGTACTCAGGACAAATTGGACAACAACTTTTGTGGTCCAATTTCTCCTCTTACCCTAGGGAAAATACAAAACTGGGGGCTAAAAAATAATTTTTGTGGGAAAAAAATTTTGTTTTATTTTTATGGCTCTGCATTATAAACTTCTGTGAAGCCCTTGGTGGGTCAAAGTGCTCACCACACATCCAGATAAGTTCCTTAGGGGGTCTACTTTCCAAAATGGTGTCACTTGTGGGGGGTTTCAATGTTTAGGCACATCAGTGGCTCTCCAAACGCAACATGGCGTCCCATCTCAATTCCTGTCAATTTTGCATTGAAAAGTCAAACGGCGCTCCTTCCCTTCCGAGCTCTCCCATGCGCCCAAACAGTGGTTTACTGCCACATATGGGGTATCAGCGTACTCGGGACAAATTGGACAACAACTTTTGAGGTCCAATTTCTTCTCTTACCCTTGGAAAAATAAAAAATTGGGGGCAAAAATATAATTTTTGTGAAAAAATATGATTTTTTATTTTTACGGTTCTGCATTATAAACTTCTGTGAAGCACTTGGTGGGTCAAAGTGCTCACCACACCTCTAGATAAGTTCCTTAGGGGGTCTACTTTCCAAAATGGTGTCACTTGTGGGGGGTTTCAATGTTTAGGCACATCAGTGGCTCTCCAAACGCAACATGGCGTCCCATCTCAATTTCTGTCAATTTTGCATTGAAAAGTCAAACTGCGCTCCTTCCCTTCCGAGCTCTCCCATGCGCCCAAACAGTGGTTTACTGCCACATATGGGGTATCAGCGTACTCAGGACAAATTGGACAACAACTTTTGAGGTCCAATTTCTTCTCTTACCCTTGGAAAAATAAAAAATTGGGGGCAAAAATATAATTTTTGTGAAAAAATATGATTTTTTATTTTTACGGTTCTGCATTATAAACTTCTGTGAAGCACTTGGTGGGTCAAAGTGCTCACCACACATCCAGATAAGTTCCTTAGGGGGTCTACTTTCCAAAATGGTGTCACTTGTGGGGGGTTTCAATGTTTAGGCACATCAGTGGCTCTCCAAACGCAACATGGCGTCCCATCTCAATTCCTGTCAAGTTTGCATTGAAAAGTCAAATAGCGCTCCTTCCCTTCCGAGCTCTCCCATGCGCCCAAACAGTGGTTTACTGCCACATATGGGGTATCAGCGTACTCAGGACAAATTGGACAACAACTTTTTGGGTCCAATTTCTCCTGTTACCCTTGGTAAAATAAAACAAATTGGAGCTGAAGTAAATTTTTTGTGTAAAAAAGTTAAATGTTCATTTTTATTTAAACATTCCAAAAATTCCTATTAAACACCTGAAGGGTTAATAAACTTCTTGAATGTGGTTTTGAGCACCTTGAGGGGTGCAGTTTTTAGAATGGTGTCACACTTGGGCATTTTCTATCATATAGACCCCTCAAAATGACTTCAAATGAGACGTGGTCCCTAAAAAAAAATGGTGTTGTAAAAATGAGAAATTGCTGGTCAACTTTTAACCCTTATAACTCCCTAACAAAAAAAAAAATTGGTTCCAAAATTATGCTGATGTAAAGGAGACATGTGGGAAATGTTACTTATTAAGTATTTTGTGTGACATATCTCTGTGATTTAATTGCATAAAAATTCAAAGTTTGAAAATTGCGAAATTTTCAAAATTTTCGCCAAATTTCCGTTTTTTTCACAAATAAACGCAGGTACTATCAAAGAAATTTTACCACTATCATGAAGTACAATATGTCACGAGAAAACAATGTCAGAATCACCAGGATCCGTTGAAGCGTTTCGGAGTTATAACCTCATAAAGGGACAGTGGTCAGAATTGTAAAAATTGGCCTGGTCATTAACGTGCAAACCACCCTTGGGGGTAAAGGGGTTAAAGAAAGGGGCCAGGACAGGGAAATTATTAAAGGATGGGGGCCCACATTGAGGATATTATTACAGTATAGGGTACAGGAAGGGGGACATTATAAAAGAAAGGGGTCAAGACGGGGAAATTATTACAGGATGGAGGCCAGAACGGAAGACATTATTACAATATAGGGTCCAGGAAGGGGAACATTATAAAAGAAAGGGGCCAAGACAGGGAAATTATACAGGAATGGGGCCAGGATGGAGGACATTAATACAGTATCGTTGTCCATCTGACCAACATGATGGCAGGTACTAGCTCCACATTTTGCACAGGGGGCCATATTACGGTAGTCACGCCACCGATGTTGGGTTACCAGGCTAGCAATGTTCAGCTCCCATAAACTACAATGGAGTGTCACAAGCATAGATGGCTTGACAGCGTCTCCAACCGGTGGGTCATGGACTGCATTCTTCATACATACGGGGATCCCATAGACGTCTGCACAGGGCACCATTGGTGCTTACCCATCTCTGAGCGGTCACCTCGCCTCTCTCCGACTACATGTAAGCAGCCATCCGACATGGATCTCAGGCAGCACTGCACAGTCCATGTGGCCCCCAGGCCTAGTACACAGTCTCTATGGATTTTTAGGACATACGGCGGATCCAAAAGTATTAGCAAATCCTAAGTGATGACATCCAAAGTGCCTATAATTATCCCTGCAGGAACATGCCTTAAAGGTCTCCCAGACAACAGACATTAAAATCAGATTTGTCAAAGCGAGTAAACAACAGCGCCATTAAAAAGGACATTTCAATCATTTCAGCTAATTGAATGTTCTTAACGGGAATTAAAGGTCAGGAGCAACTCATTATAAAAAGTATAGCACCTAGCCTGTGGACAGTGCGCCCTCCTCAGGCAGCTTCGTGTAGGACGACCCGTAGGAAAGTGCGTAACTAGGAATTCATTATGCATTTCTAATACGCTGGAATCACACACGCAGTTCTTTTGATGCCGCTTTCTGTTTGCTAAATTTAGGAATTGGTCCAAAATCATGAAAATGTATAGAGGAAAGACTGATTTGTATCCTCTCTCCTGTACCCATCCCTTTAATTGGCTTAGAGAGGATATATTACTTGCATTGCTGAGAAGTTTTTAAAGAGGAGGCTTAGATGGAGCAATAAATGACTGGCGGAAATTAAAGAACCACATGTAAACAATGGAGGCTTCTCCAATGCACACTGGCCTGGGAGATTGATTAAATTCCATAGCTGACATTGTTTTGGTGAGAAAAGGAATTAGACATAGAAATCCAGCAGGAAAGCGAAGGTCTCTAACGTAAGCTTCTTAGGTGCATGGAAATCAGCTGTAATCCAACGTTTTCAGAGTTTTGAGTGCCAAGTCTGCCTTAAGTGGTGCCGTCCCTTTAAAATGTTATCATGTTGGCCTTTAATGATTAGTAAGTGTCTGACTTCTAGGTCTCCGCCGATCCTAATAAGTAAGGGCCCTCAGCGCCCATTACCTATATGGCTCCTTCAGCCCTTCCCTGCACTGTGGCTCTCCGGACCCCCATTGTGCAGTGACCCTACAGCCCATCTCTACTCAAGCAAATTGGGAAGGTTGCAATTCCTTGAAAAACACAGGATCGGTGGAGGTCCCAGAGTTAAGATATCTTTTAAAGGGTTAATCCTACAATTATATTGTAGCTCGTACATACAGAATTAATTATATGAGTCAATATACAACCTATGTTTTAAATCTGCACTCATTTGCAGTTATCACCTCCCCACCCCCAATGATGCTCCCCAAGGCTATATTTACCATTTGTTTCCACTGGATCCATCCCTCATCCATTCTAATGCGGTCGGTTGACCCAAGGACCCTGTCTAATAAAACAAAGTCCAGACCCCCACAATGATCTGGCAGCCAGGTTGAAGCACAGCTCAGCTATGCTTTGCCAGCTGGTTAGAGCTTGATCATACACTGAAGATCCCACTGATATCTGCTGGAGATGAGCATAACAACCCTCTCTAATTCATGGAAAACAGAGATTCTCATAACCCTGCCTAATAAAACAGTCACCAAACAGTCTTATGCATGGCCATGGCTCTGACAGCCAGGTTGCAGCACAGCTCAGCTATGCTCATCTCTGCATGCAGGGAAAATCATGCTCTGAAGATCCTCATGAGCCACCAATGAAATGTAGAGTTTGCAAATAGTAATAAATATTGGTGAAATACTGGGTCACAGTCACTGCAATCAAATCTGTACCAGCCATCTCATCCAGTTTGCGAGAGGAGACTGGGACACCCAAGGGCACATTGTAATAAAATAAGTCATTCATCCGGTCAGTCTGATTACCCATCACATTTATTATTTGATGTAAATATAGATTGATTAGAAAAGAAAACGTATGACATTTTTATAAAATCATGTTTGTACTAAAAGCGATAACCTAGTACAATACCTAGTCTACTACACCACTTCTACCTACCCCTTCTTTCTCCCTCTGTGTATTTCTTTTATTTTGTTATTTCATTTTCTTATTATTTTTTGACATCACTATTTGTTTTCTTAGCCACTCATCTTTTTATATGTTCTGATCTATCAATCTTTATCAGTAAGTACACAGCAGAGCGGAGTGAGGAGGCCTGCAGCACCCAGGAGAAGCAGTGTGCAGCTGGGAAATGTAGCTTTAGCTAATAGAATCGCCCATTGAGCTCTGTGAAATTGGATGCACTAAAGGGTAGCGGATGAAAAAAAAAACACAAACATACTAGAAAGAAACTTTATGTTGGCCTTGTACTATATATTAACAATAGTTGCAAATGACTTACTAGCCACCAAAGTTAACAGACAATATTCTGTACTCCACCTTCTATACCTGTCCTCTGCTTTCAAGACAGTCGACCAATCCATCCTACTACAGATCCTCTATTCCCTTGGCAACAAAGACCTCACCTGTTGTGAATTCTGTGGCCGAGCTCCCTCCTGTGGTCGAGAGTGGTACTTCGGCTGGTTCTGTCTATGAGCTTCCTTTGGTGGATGAGAGTGGTACTGCGGCTTCTGAGTTTCCTTCCTCAGGTGACGAGGTTAAGTCGTTAGGTGCTGCTCTATTTAACTCCACCTGGTGCTTTGATCCTGGCCTCCAGTCAATGTTCTAGTATTGGTCTTGCTTCCTCCTGGATCGTTCCTGTGGCCTGTCTATCCTGCATAAGCTAAGTTTTGCTTGTGTTGTTTTTTGTTTGCTATTTTTTCTGTCCAGCTTGCTATATTGGTTTTACTTGCTTGCTGGAAGCTCTGAGACGCAGAGGGAGCACCTCCGTACCGATAGTCGGTGCGGAGGGTATTTTGCCCCTCTGCGTGGTTGTTTGTAGGTTTTTGTGTTGACCGCAAAGCTATCTTTCCTATCCTCAATCTATTCAGTAAGTCGGGCCTCACTTTGCTAAATCGATTTCATCTCTGTGTTTGTATTTTCATCTTACTCACAGTCATTATATGTGGGGGGCTGCCTTTTCCTTTGGGGAATTTCTCTGAGGCAAGGTAGGCTTATTTTTCTATCTTCAGGGCTAGTTAGTTTCTCAGGCTGTGCCGAGTTGCATAGGGAGCGTTAGGCGCAATCCACGCCTACCTCTAGTGTGGTGTGTTAGGATTAGGGATTGCGGTCAGCAGAGTTCCCACGTCTCAGAGCTTGTCCTTTGTTTTTGGTAATGGTCAGGTCACTTTGTGTGCTCTGAACTTCAATGTCCATTGTGGTTCTGAATTACCTGTTCATAACACTCGCCCTCTCCAGGATCTCCTTATACTTCACTAACCAAATATTTAGAGCGTCTCCCATTCCCACACTACCACCTCATCCTGCCCTCTCTCTGTCGGTGTCCCCCAAGGCTCTGTACTTGGACCCCTAAGCATCTCCATCTATAGATTTGTCCAGGGACAACCCATAAAGACAAAATGGCTTCAACTACTACTTACACGCTGATGACACTCAGATCTACCCGTCTGGTCCAGACGTCACCTCTCTGCTGTCCAAAATCCCGAAGTTTATCAGTTTTATCCTCCTTCTTCTCTGATCACTTTCTACAGCTCAATGTGGACAAAGCCGGATGGATCATCTTTCCTCCATCTCACGTAACTGCCCTACAGATCTATCACAATAAATTACATCACGTTTGTAACTCTCGTCTTTGCTTTGTCTTTCAAGGTACACATCCAGGTCCTTACCTCCTGCCACCTCCAAATCAAAAATATTTCCAGGGTTCGTCCTTTCCTCAGCCCCTTATCTACTAAAATGTTCTGCATGCCCTCATCATCTCCCACCTCGACTACTGCAATAACCCACAAGTAATCCCCACAAGACCTCCTGATGGAGTATCGCCTCCAATACTTTGCCCGAGCGCCGCCCATCCTCTGGAATGTAGTGTCCCAAAACGATTGTCTCCCCCATTTGGAACCTTCAGAAGCAACCTGAAAACTCATCTCTTCAGGAAAGTCTACAGCCTTCAGTGACACCACTGTCACCTCACTACAGCCTTCAATGACACCACTGTCACCTCACTACAGCCATCAATGACACCACTATCACCTCACTACAGCCTTCAATGACACCACTGTCACCTCACTACAGCCTTCCATGACACCACTATCACCTCACTACAGCCTTCAATGACACCACTGTCACCTCACTACAGCCTTCAATGACACCACTGTCACCTCACTACAGCCTTCAATGACACCACTGTCACCTCACTACAGCCTTCAATGACACCACTGTCACCTCACTACAGCCTTCAATGACACCACTGTCACCTCACTACAGCCTTCCATGACACCACTATCACCTCACTACAGCCTTCAATGACACCACTGTCACCTCACTACAGCCTTCAATGACACCACTGTCACCTCACTACAGCCTTCAATGACACCACTATCACCTCACTACAGCCTTCAATGACACCAGTCACCTCACTACAGCCTTCAATGACACCACTGTCACCTCACTACAGCCTTTAATGACACCACTGTCACCTCACTACAGCCTTCAATGAAACCACTGTCACCTCACTACAGCCTTCAATGACACCACTGTCACCTCACTACAGCCTTCAATGACACCACTGTCACCTCACTACAGCCTTCAATGACACCACTATCACCTCACTACAGCCTTCAATGACACCAGTCACCTCACTACAGCCTTCAATGACACAACTGTCACCTCACTACAGCCTTTAATGACACCACTGTCACCTCACAACAGCCTTCAATGACACCACTGTCACCTCACAACAGCCTTCAATGACACCACTATCACCTCACTACAGCCTTCAATGACACCACTGTCACCTCACTACAGCCTTCAATGACACCACTATCACCTCACTACAGCCTTCAATGACACCACTGTCACCTCACTACAGCCTTCAATGACACCACTGTCACCTCACTACAGCCTTTAATGACACCACTGTCACCTCACAACAGCCTTCAATGACACCACTGTCACCTCACTACAGCCTTCAATGACACCACTGTCACCTCACTACAGCCTTCAATGACACCACTGTCACCTCACAACAGCCTTCAATGCCCCCACTGATACCTCACTACCACCAGAGCTACTTCAACTCCCTGACCTATGGTCTCCTTGCCCATTACCCTGTAGATTTCCCTCTGTGCCAGTCTGTGACTGATTATATATATATATATATATATATATATATATATATATATATATATATATATATATATATATATATATATATATATATATATATACAGGTCCTTCTCAAAAAATTAGCATATAGTGTTAAATTTCATTATTTACCATAATGTAATGATTACAATTAAACTTTCATATATTATAGATTCATTATCCACCAACTGAAATTTGTCAGGTCTTTTATTGTTTTAATACTGATGATTTTGGCATACAACTCCTGATAACCCAAAAAACCTGTCTCAATAAATTAGCACATTTCACCCATCCAATCAAATAAAAGTGTTTTTTAATAACAAACAAAAAAAACATCAAATAATAATGTTCAGTTATGCACTCAATACTTGGTCGGGAATCCTTTGGCAGAAATGACTGCTTCAATGCGGCGTGGCATGGAGGCAATCAGCCTGTGACACTGCTGAGATGTTATGGAGGCCCAGGATGCTTCAATAGCGGCCTTAAGCTCATCCAGAGTGTTGGGTCTTGCGTCTCTCAACTTTCTCTTCACAATATCCCACAGATTCTCTATGGGGTTTAGGTCAGGAGAGTTGGCAGGCCAATTGAGCACAGTAATACCATGGTCAGTAAACCATTTACCAGTGGTTTTGGCACTGTGAGCAGGTGCCAGGTCGTGCTGAAAAATGAAATCTTCATCTCCATAAAGCATTTCAGCCGATGGAAGCATGAAGTGCTCCAAAATCTCCTGATAGCTAGCTGCATTGACCCTGCCCTTGATGAAACACAGTGGACCAACACCAGCAGCTGACATGGCACCCCACACCATCACTGACTGTGGGTACTTGACACTGGACTTCAGGCATTTTGGCATTTCCTTCTCCCCAGTCTTCCTCCAGACTCTGGCACCTTGATTTCCGAATGACATGCAAAATTTGCTTTCATCAGAAAAAAGTACTTGGGACCACTTAGCAACAGTCCAGTGCTGCTTCTCTGTAGCCCAGGTCAGGCGCCTCTGCCGCTGTTTATGGTTCAAAAGTGGCTTTACCAGGGGAATGCGGCACCTGTAGCCCATTTCCTGCACACGTCTGTGCACGGTGGCTCTGGATGTTTCCACACCAGACTCAGTCCACTGCTTCCTCAGGTTCCCCAAGGTCTGGAATCGGTCCTTCTCCACAATCTTCCTCAGGGTCCGGTCTCCTCTTCTCGTTGTACAGCGTTTTCTGCCACATTGTTTCCTTCCAACAGACTTACCATTGAGGTGCCTTGATACAGCACTCTGGGAACAGCCTATTTGTTGAGAAATTTCTTTCTGGGTCTTACCCTCTTGCTTGAGGGTGTCAATGATGGCCTTCTTGACATCTGTCAGGTCGCTAGTCTTACCCATGATGGGGGTTTTGAGTAATGAACCAGGCAGGGAGTTTATAAAAGCCTCAGGTATCTTTTGCATGTGTTTAGAGTTAATTAGTTGATTCAGAAGATTAGGGTAATAGGTCGTTTGGAGAACCTTTTCTTGATATGCTAATTTATTGAGACAGGTTTTTTGGGTTATCAGGAGTTGTATGCCAAAATCATCAGTATTAAAACAATAAAAGACCTGACAAATTTCAGTTGGTGGATAATGAATCTATAATATATGAAAGTTTAATTGTAATCATTACATTATGGTAAATAATGAAATTTAACACTATATGCTAATTTTTTGAGAAGGACCTGTGTATATATATATATATATATATGTACATATATATAAAAACACACCCATATATGGTCAGACATAGCATTAGTGAAACCTCGCTGGGACCCATGAGGTAAGGGGGGCCATTTCTACCTCTACCAGCTAACGCATATGGAGAAGGGTGCAGCCCCCACCCCAATGCATGAAAGAAAATCCAGCCAAGCAGGACCTCCAGCCTACCCCTTATTGCAACTCCCATCCGGCCAAAACATATAAAACTCAAAAAGAGCGAAAAGAGTGTGAAAGTGGGATCAGATCCCATACATATTACCTGAATGTGCTTCCTGCAGTAACAGCCTCGTGGCACGCTGAAGCTCTGTTAACCCCGACGCGCGTTTCGCATCTGCTTCCTCCTGGGATCTGATCCCACTTTCACACTCTTTTCGCTCTTTTTGAGTTTTATATGTTTTGGCCGGATGGGAGTTGCAATGAGAGGTAGGCTGGAGGTCCTGCTTGGCTGGATTTTCTTTCGTGCATTGGGGTTGGGGCTGCACCCTTCTCCATATGCGTTAGCTGTGGGTGATGTCTCTGTGATATGGCCAGGTTATTACGCGGCTTTGAGGCTTAGGAGTATATAATAGGTGTACTATATCCTATGTTGGGGCAATTGCCCTGTCCAACGGAGGAGTAATTTATTTTTCTATTATGACTTGTCCTGGCCTCACCAAGAGGGGATAGGAATTTATAGCATGCTGTGGCGCTTCTAGGTGGTCCCCCTGATACACAATTTCAAGCCCATCCCATGGAAAAAATTCAAGAAAATCAATCTGGACAAAGATATAATCATATAAAATATAATTTTTATTGAGTTCCACATATAAAATTAATAAGAAAAAAGATAACAATAATTAATACTATATATATGTAAACGATATATTACAACATGCCCCAAAAATTCCTGGCTATTATAAATTAGATCTCTGTAAAAAACTCTCAATCTTACTGCCTCCTGAAAAAATCAAAATATATATAATAATGTTAAAGTTGAATGAAAAGTGCAATGTGCAAAAAGTGCCAAGGTATATGTTTATACTTGTAAGTGGAATACCGATAATAAATAAAAGGACAAAAAGGTGCTATATAAAAGTGCAGATGCAGGAAGGATATACAGATAGAGGTAAGAGAACACTTACTCAGATCAATATTTGCAATATAGTCCACAGTGGGCAGCCAGGAAGAATTGGGGGCACCCCGACGCGCGTTTCGGACGCACTTGCTCCTTCGTCAGGGGATACCTGACTTTCTTGAATTTTTTCCATGGGATGGGCTTGAAATTATTTAACTCTTTGTAGTGTCTCACTACAACATTTATACACCATCTCTCAGGGGTTATCTTATAACACACAATTGGGTATAGATATAGAAATTGTTTTTAATATAATATACTTTTACCCTGATTAAGATTTGTGTATTTTTACTTTACTTACCCCCCTGATACACAGCCTGCATTGTCACTCGTTTAAAATAGAATCTCTTGGCCTTACCAATTTGGGGAGAAACATATGTTACGTACATTAAACAACATTGATGTTATCTGGATGTGTTTTTACCTGCTTTTCTAGCTGATCTCTGCTTTATTTCACCAATTGTGATTGTGAGGCATGTTTTAACTGTTTGTGTTTTTATGTGTTAATAAAGATATTGGTTTATGATTTAACGCTTCATGACTTGGTGGAGTTTAATAATTCCACTGTCAGTATGTTTTCAGTAGCTTTGGAGTGTTGCCCATCCTTGATATAGAGGAAATGGGCTTGTGCGTTGTGCTTACAATATATATATTGCCACTGTGGTAATAATAATAGTTTCAATATTTTTCACACAATGAAACAATATTTTGCAATGTTGTCTGCACATTCTGCAAATCGCCATCACAAAGTAAAGGACTGACCTTCTTCTTTTTCGTCACAGGACCTTCAGATTCCTCCTCGGGCAGCTTCTTCTTCTTTTTCTCTGATTTCTTGTTTTTTGCCATTCTGCATTATAAAAGTGTGAAATTAGACCCATCCCTGCTCCTGATGCGTTCGTTCTCATATGAAGGCTAAAACGCTCTACTTTCATACAGAATTATACAAGATTTTTTTTTTTTTTTTTATGCAAAGTGCATCTAAAAAAGGTGTACATGCGTGTGACCGCTGCAGTCAATCACTGGCCTCTTGAAACCAATGATTGGCTGCATGGCCACCAGGATGTATCTGACATCGTCAGTGCAGGGAAGAAAAAACAACTGTGAACGGCTGATTGATATATTTTCTGCTTTTAGACAAAATTATTAAAGCCCTGAAAAATCTTGATGATCACAACCGCCCCTATACACATGCACGCTCAATTCAGCAGAGCACGCACGTGTTCTTAAAGGGGTTGTCCCGTCCGACAGGAAAATATTCTTTTTAGGCCTAGATGGTTTTAAAATAAAAGCTGGAGGCATATTCACCTTCCAGCAACCGCATGGCTCTAACACAGGCGGAAGCGGTGTCTGATCTGATCTGTTGGCAGAGCACGGCTGCAACAGTCAGAGCACGGCTGCAACAGTCAGAGCAAGCAGCGCTGCAACAGTCAGAGCAAGCAGCGCTGCAACAGTCAGAGCAAGCAGCGCTGCAACAGTCAGAGCAAGCACCGCTGCAACAGTCAGAGCAAGCACCGCTGCAACAGTCAGAGCAAGCACCGCTGCAACAGTCAGAGCAAGCACCGCTGCAACAGTAGGAGCAAGCACCGCTGCAACAGTAGGAGCAAGCACCGCTGCAACAGTAGGAGCAAGCACCGCTGCAACAGTAGGAGCAAGCACGGCTGCAACAGTCAGAGCAAGCACGGCTGCAACAGTCAGAGCAAGCACGGCTGCAACAGTCAGAGCAAGCACGGCTGCAACAGTCAGAGCAAGCACGGCTGCAACAGTTAGAGCACCGCTGCAACAGTCAGAGCAAGCACTGCTGCAACAGGCAGAGCAAGCACGGCTGCAACAGGCAGAGCACCACTGCAACAGTCAGAGCACGGCTGCAACAGTCAGAGCAAGCATGGCTGCAACAGTCAGAGCACCGCTGCAACAGTCAGAGCAAGCACCGCTGCAACAGTCAGAGCAAGCACCGCTGCAACACTCAGAGCAAGCACGGCTGCAACAGTCAGAGCAAGCACGGCTGCAACAGTCAGAGCACCGCTGCAACAGTCAGAGCAAGCACGGCTGCAACAGGCAGAGCACCACTGCAACAGTCAGAGCACGGCTGCAACAGTCAGAGCAAGCATGGCTGCAACAGTCAGAGCACCGCTGCAACAGTCAGAGCAAGCACCGCTGCAACAGTCAGAGCAAGCACCGCTGCAACAGTCAGAGCAAGCACGGCTGCAACAGTCAGAGCAAGCACCGCTGCAACAGTCAGAGCAAGCACGGCTGCAACAGTCAGAGCAAGCATGGCTGCAACAGTCAGAGCAAGCATGGCTGCAACAGTCAGAGCAAGCATGGCTGCAACAGTCAGAGCAAGCATGGCTGCAACAGTCAGAGCAAGCATGGCTGCAACAGTCAGAGCAAGCATGGCTGCAACAGTCAGAGCAAGCACCGCTGCAACAGTCAGAGCACAGCTGCAACAGTCAGAGCACAGCTGCAACAGTCAGAGCACAGCTGCAACAGTCAGAGCATGGCTGCAACAGTCAGAGCACAGCTGCAACAGTCAGAGCAAGCACCGCTGCAACAGTCAGAGCAAGCACCGCTGCAACAGTCCTATGACCTCCGACACTGAATCTGGACTCAAAAGTGGGCCGTGATGGCACTGTTGGGGCGCTGGAAGGCGACTATGTCTCTGGATATTAGGAATCAAGGCTGGACTCCTACTGATCCACTGATACATTGTAGCAGATGGTCAGCTCAGGGGTCACAGATCTGGCTGGAAATATGGACCACAAATATTACAGTTATTAAGAAATCTTATGTTTCCTTGCAGCAAGGATACTCAGATCATCTGAAGTCGGCTGATATAGGACATCACACAATCCAAGACCAGGGACAGATACACAACCGAGGAATCTACTGCTCCATCATACAAAATCCCTTATCACACGAAGGACTGACAACAAATAATCCCACACGTGAATATCCCCGTGTTGTCACCCACGTTGTCCTTACTGTGAGCACGAACTTCCGCCTCCTCCACGCCGCAAACCAGCACAGATCTCCGCCTATTCCCCAGAGTGACCGCCAGGGGCGCACGGAACCAAATCTCTGGGGTGAACGTGCGCGTGCGCGGCTTTGGAACGTTCGGCCGCTTGGAACGTTCGGCGGCGCTGGTTGCTAGGTTACGGCTCTGCATGATATAAATATTTATTGGGATTTCTTCTGATGGCTGCAGGAACAGCAGGAAGTGTTCTGGCATCTCAGTGTTGTACTGTACTGATAAATAAGGCGGATAGCTGCTATCTGTGATTCTGATGTTTTATTTTACTGTAATACTAGATTGAGTAGCTTTAACCCAGGGGTACACAGGTTTTTATTTGCAGCTGGTCACCAGGTGAATTTATGACACAAAAACACCCCTATGACTGAAAGCCTGAGGCTGCCAGGAGGAGTAAAGTTAATTTGCGCCACAGCAATTAATTGTCAAATTAACCCCATATTGGCTCACACTAGGCTGACCCTCGGATCAGAGTTTCGTCTGTCTCATTAGCATAATCAATCCCATTATTTCGGATGAGCGAATATACCGTTGTGTGACCCTAGCCTAGAGAAAGTGACTGTTGTTAAGTGCACAGATTATCACCACATGGCCTATAATAAAATAGGGACTAGTACACACAGATTATAAATGTATGTATTTAACCCCTTAATGACCGCCAATACGCCTTTTAACTGACCTGAGATATAAGAGAATAGCCTCCCCATACAGGTGACAATCCAGCATCTGTCAGTTTTACACTATAGCTGACAACTTGCTGTACCAGCCACGATCAGTATTTGCACCATCTAAGGCCATGTTCACACAGTGCGTTTCTTACCGCGGAACCGCGGCGGTTTTGCCGCTGCGGTTCCGCAGCTGTTTTCCATGCAGGGTACAGTACACTGTACCCTATGGAAAACAGGACACACTGTGCACATGGTCCGGAAATTGTTAAAAAAAAGACGCGCTGAATAGCTCCCGGAAAAAAGAAGGAGCATGTCAATTCTTTTTCCGGAGCCGCAGCGGTTCTGCACCCATAGACCTCCATTGTGAGGTCCAAACCGCAGTAAAACCCGCAGATCAAAAATATATCTGCGGGTTTTACTGCGATTTGATGTGCAGAACCGCTGCAGCAGGAAGTGCGGGGAGCGGGCGGAAGTGCGTGGGCGGAGTGTGGCTGCCCCCCCCGTGTTCCGATCCCGCCCCCCCGTGCTCCGATGCCCCCCCCCCAGTGCTCCGATGCCCCCCCCCAGTGCTCTGATGCCCCCCCCGTGCCCTAATCTCCCCCCCTTATACTCACCCGGCGTCCCGGTGTCCGTCCGGCCGTCTTCTCCCTGGGCGCCGCCATCTTGCAAAATGGCGGGCGCATGCGCAGTGCGCCCGCCGAATCTGCCGGACGGCAGATTCGTTCCAAAGTGCATTTTGATCACTGAGATATAATCTATCTCAGTGATCAAAATAAAAAAATAGTAAATGACACCCCCCCCCCTTTGTCACCCCCATAGGTAGGGACAATAAAAAAAATAAAGAATTTTTTTTTTTTTTTTTTCACTAAGGTTAGAATAGGGGTAGGGGTAGGGTTAGGGGTAGGGTTAGGGGTAGGGTTAGGGGTAGGGTTAGGGGTAGGGTTAGGGTTAGGGTTAGGGGTAGGGTTAGGGGTAGGGTTAGGGGTAGGGTTAGGGGTAGGGTTAGGGGTAGGGTTAGGGGTAGGGTTAGGGGTAGGGTTAGGGTATTTTCAGCCATTTTAACCCTAAAAAAATTCCTAGAAAACACACAGACTCTGGCTAGAAAACTGCATCAAAAAAACGCATCAAAAAACGCATCAAAAAACGCATCAAAAACGGACCAAAAAAGGACCAAAAAAAGGACCTGCGTTTTCTGCCAAGAGCTGCAGTTTTTTAAAAAACAGGAAAAAAAAAAGGATGGAAATCCTGAACGTGTGAACATACCCTAAATCTGTTTAACCCCTTAGATGCTGCTGTCAATAGTGACTACATCATTCTAAATGGTTAACAGAGCGTGGGGGCTTCTTCTTTGTCCCAATTGGTACCCTCATATCATGATTTTGTTGTCCTGATGTTTGCCATGGCAATTCATGACCAAATAGCGGCCTTAGAGTCTGATGGCTGTAGTAATCTGTTTAGAAGTTAGAGACATTTAGGTGGTAAAAATACACATTTTCATTCCTATCATACCACTTTGTATTAATTCCTGTAACGCACCTGAAGGGTTAATAAACTACCTGACCGCAGTTTTTGATATGTCAGGGGGTGCTGTTTTTTAAAATGGTATCACGTTTGGGGGTTTCCCAATATATGGGACCCCTAAAGTCACTTCAAACATGGATAAGTCCCTAAAAAAATAAATTTTGTAAATTTCTTTGAAAAAATGAAAAATTGCTGCTACATTTTTAAACCTCCTAAACTGCTAACAAAATAAAATAATATTTTACAAATGGTCCTGATGTAAAGCAGACATGTGGGAAATGTTATTTATTAATGGTTTGCTGTTGTATGACTATCTGGATTAAAGGGATAATCATTCAAATTTAGAAAATTGCTAATTTTTTAACATTTTTCTCAAATTTTTGATATTTTTTATAAATAAACACAAAAAATGTTGAACAAAATTTACCATTATCATAAAGTATAATGTGTCACGAAAAAACAATCTCAAAATCACTGGGATTTGTTGAAGCGTTGCAGAGTTATTACCACATAAAGTGACACTGGTCAGATTTCAAAAATTTGGCTCGGTCACTAAGGGGTTAAATGTGGAACGTCTCCCTCTAGTGGACAATGCAGATTCTGCAGGTAATGAAATAACACGTTATTAACTGTCTTTCACGTTATCACCGCCAGAGGGCGACTTACAACGCTCACACCCACAGAGCTGCCGGTAACGTAACGTGAGCGCCCGCGGCTGCAGCAGCGCCAGTCACGTGATGTTCACAACGGACAGAATTCAATGTAAATTTCTATCAGACGAGTACGCGGCTTTCTGGGGACGTGTTCTCCCTTTTCCCTCGCGCCAATCACTGTGCCCAAAGGTAAAATGGCGCCTCGATGCTGAGGTGGACGTTTCCTGTCACTTCCGCTTCCGGCGACCTTCAGAGCATGTGTTTTGTGTAGCGCGGCTGCCGGTGTGCGCCCTCTGTCCATCAGGGAGGAGCAGCACCATGTACCGGAGCGTGTGCACTAGGACTGTGCGCAGGTAACTGAGGGGGGGCAGGGCTGCAGCCCCAGGAGTCATTGCGCCATCCTTGTGGGGGCACTGGGTCCACGCTCCAGGCCCTCTTTCCGGGGGAGGGGGCACCGGGCCCACGCTCCTGGCCCTCTTTCCGGGGGAGGGGGCACTGGGCCCACGCTCCTGGCCCTCTTTCCGGGGGGGGGGGGCACCGGGCCCACGCTCCTGGCCCTCTTTCCGGGGGGGGGGCACCGGGCCCACGCTCCTGGCCCTCTTTCCGGGGGAGGGGGCACTGGGCCCACGCTCCTGGCCCTCTTTCCGGGGGGGAGGGGGCACTGGGCCCACGCTCCAGGCCCTCTTTCCGGGGGGGGGGGGCACCGGGCCCACGCTCCTGGCCCTCTTTCCGGGGGGGGGGGCACCGGGCCCACGCTCCTGGCCCTCTTTCCGGGGGAGGGGGCACTGGGCCCACGCTCCTGGCCCTCTTTCCGGGGGGGAGGGGGCACTGGGCCCACGCTCCAGGCCCTCTTTCCGGGGGGGGGGGGCACCGGGCCCACGCTCCTGGCCCTCTTTCCGGGGGAGGGGGCACTGGGCCCACGCTCCTGGCCCTCTTTCCGGGGGGGAGGGGGCACTGGGTCCACGCTCCTGGCCCTCTTTCCGGGGGGGGGAGGGGGGCACTGGGCCCACGCTCCTGGCCCTCTTTCCGGGGGGGGGGGGGGCACTGGGCCCACGCTCCTGGCCCTCTTTCCAGGGGAGGGGGCACTGGGCCCACGCTCCTGGCCCTCTTTCCGGGGGGGAGGGGGCACTGGGTCCACGCTCCTGGCCCTCTTTCCGGGGGGGGGAGGGGGCACTGGGCCCACGCTCCTGGCCCTCTTTCCGGGGGGGGGTCTGGGGGTGGCACTGGGTCCACGCTCCTGGCCCTCTTTCCGGGGGGGGGGGGGGCACTGGGTCCACGCTCCTGGCCCTCTTTCCGGGGGGGGGAGGGGGCACTGGGCCCACGCTCCTGGCCCTCTTTCCGGGGGAGGGGGCACTGGGTCCACGCTCCTGGCCCTCTTTCCGGGGGGGGGGAGGGGGCACTGGGTCCACGCTCCTGGCCCTCTTTCCGGGGGGGGGGGGGGGCACTGGGTCCACGCTCCTGGCCCTCTTTCCGGGGGGGGGAGGGGGCACTGGGCCCACGCTCCTGGCCCTCTTTCCGGGGGAGGGGGCACTGGGTCCACGCTCCTGGCCCTCTTTCCGGGGGGGGGGGAGGGGGCACTGGGTCCACGCTCCTGGCCCTCTTTCCGGGGGGGGGGGGAGGGGGCACTGGGCCCACGCTCCTGGCCCTCTTTCCGGGGGGGGGGGGGAGGGGGCACTGGGCCCACGCTCCTGGCCCTCTTTCCGGGGGGGGGGGGGGGGGGGGGCACTGGGCCCACGCTCCTGGCCCTCTTTCCGGGGGAGGGGGCACTGGGCCCACGCTCCTGGCCCTCTTTCCGGGGGGGGGGGGTCTGGGGGTGGCACTGGGTCCACGCTCCTGGCCCTCTTTCCGGGGGGGGGGGGGGGGGGTGGCACTGAGTCCACGCTCCTGGCCCTCTTTCCGGGGGGAGGGGGCACTGGGCCCACGCTCCTGGCCCTCTTTCCGGGGGGAGGGGGCACTGGGTCCACGCTCCTGGCCCTCTTTCCGGGGGGGGGAGGGGGCACTGGGTCCACGCTCCTGGCCCTCTTTCCGGGGGGGGGGTGGCACTGGGTCCACGCTCCTGGCCCACTTTCCGGGGGGGGGGGGGGGGGGGGTGGCACTGGGTCCACGCTCCTGGCCCACCTTCCGGGGGGGGGGGGTGAGACTGGGTCCACGCTCCTGGCCCTCTTTCCGGGGGGGGCACTGGGTTCACGCTCCTGGCCCTCTTTCCGGGGGGGGGGGAGGAGGCACTGGGTCCACGCTCCTGGCCCTCTTTCCGGGGGGGGGGTGAGACTGGGTCCACGCTCCTGGCCCTCTTTCCGGGGGGGGGGGAGGAGACTGGGTCCACGCTCCTGGCCCTCTTTCCGGGGGGGGGGGGGGGGGTGGCACTGGGTCCACGCTCCTGGCCCACTTTCCGGGGGGGGGGTGAGACTGGGTCCACGCTCCTGGCCCTCTTTCCGGGGGGGGGGAGGAGGCACTGGGTCCACGCTCCTGGCCCTCTTTCCGGGGGGGGTGAGACTGGGTCCACGCTCCTGGCCCTCTTTCCGGGGGGGGGAGACTGGGTCCACGCTCCTGGCCCTCTTTCCGGGGGGGGGGGGGGGGGTGGCACTGGGTCCACGCTCCTGGCCCTCTTTCCGGGGGGAGGGGGCACTGGGCCCACGCTCCTGGCCCTCTTTCCGGGGGGGGGGAGGGGGCACTGGGTCCACGCTCCTGGCCCTCTTTCCGGGGGGGGGGGGGGGGGGGTGGCACTGGGTCCACGCTCCTGGCCCTCTTTCCGGGGGGGGGGGGAGACTGGGTCCACGCTCCTGGCCCTCTTTCCGGGGGGGAGGCACTGGGTTTCACACTCCTGGCCCTCTTTCCGGGGGGGTTACTGAGGTGCAAGACTGGTAACTGTAGAAGGGATATTAGACCTTGTTCGCTGTGTACTACATTGGTTTCCCCCAATACTTTTGTTCCACTACCATTATATATTTTACCACTTGGGCTTCTCCACCTGATGAGGGACTACACCTCCCAGCAGGGTAACACTACTTTTTGGGGGATGAACGAGGCCTCTTCTGGTTTTATTGAAAGCTCTCCATGTGCCTGTATGATTCCAATGCTCTGTAGATTTCTGATCCAGACCTTCATAGCTCTGCTTGCTGCCAGTGAGCGGTAATGTTCTCTATTACATCCGTCCATGTTCTGCAGGCGGTTTGTTACAGTGTATCAGCGCGTTCGTGGTGTGATTTGTGCAGACTTCCTGAGTGTAAATCGTCATGTCACCGATATCTCCTGGCAGGACGCCCCCGGATGACGCTGCTTCTTCTATATTTCAGAGTTTTGCAGCCGTCGCTTGTTACTTACAGAACTCGAGAGCTTCATCTACAAAACCGTCCGGACTGCACAGAGGAGAAAGAAGACGACCGGCCCATAAAGTTCTCTACAAGTAAAGGCAGCCACCGGCGATGGACTGTGGCCCAGTCGTTTGGCAGTGACCACCAGCGGCCGTGGTGGAAGGTGCTGCCGCTGAGCCTCTTCCTCACCGCCGTGCTGGTGTGGGCGTACTTTAGGGAAGAAACGGAGATCGATGAAATCATCTATAGACCCATATCTGAACTGCTGGGAGAGATTGACAGAAACGAAAAAAAGGATAAAAATGAGTAAACGTTGCTAAAACTTGAGACATGGCGATGTTATAATGTCCGGCTGACCATGGATATTAATGGCTGCCCTCAGACTGGTCTACAAGGATTATTCCAGTATGAATGCCTCAAAATGATCTGCTGGCCCTCTTATGGGGGGGGCGGTGGGCCCTGTGGCTGGCCCTCTTATGTGGGGGTTCGGTGGGCCCTGTGGCTGGCCCTCTTATGGGGGGGGGCGGTGGGCCCTGTGGCTGGCCCTCTTATGGGGGGGGGGCGGTGGGCCCTGTGGCTGGCCCTCTTATGGGGGGGTTTGGTGGGCCCTGTGGCTGGCCCTCTTATGGAAGGGGGGGTTCGGTGGGCCCTGTGGCTGGCCCTCTTATGGAAGGGGGGGTTCGGTGGGCCCTGTGGCTGGCCCTCTTATGGGGGGGGGGGGGGTTCGGTGGGCCCTGTGGCTGGCCCTCTTATGGGGGGGGGTTGGTGGGCCCTGTGGCTGGCCCTCTTATGGGGGGGGGGGTTTGGTGGGCCCTGTGGCTGGCCCTCTTATGGGGGGGGGGTTTGGTGGGCCCTGTGGCTGGCCCTCTTATGGGGGGGGGGGTTTGGTGGGCCCTGTGGCTGGCCCTTATGGGGGGGGGGGTTTGGTGGGCCCTGTGGCTGGCCCTCTTATGGGGGGGGGGGTTCGGTGGGCCCTGTGGCTGGCCCTCTTATGGGGGGGGGGGGGGGTCGGTGGGCCCTGTGGCTGGCCCTCTTATGGGGGGGGGGTTTGGTGGGCCCTGTGGCTGGCCCTCTTATGGGGGGGGGGGGTTTGGTGGGCCCTGTGGCTGGCCCTTATGGGGGGGGGGTTTGGTGGGCCCTGTGGCTGGCCCTCTTATGGGGGGGGGGGGTTCGGTGGGCCCTGTGGCTGGCCCTCTTATGGGGGGGGGGGTCGGTGGGCCCTGTGGCTGGCCCTCTTATGGGGGGGGGGGGGTCGGTGGGCCCTGTGGCTGGCCCTCTTATGGGGGCATGGGAATGCATCACCACCGTGGGCAGGAGCGCTCTGTATACCGGAGGAACTTGCTTCCTGTGGATCTTCTGTATTCTCCGTCCTATTTTTTAATAGGAGGAAATTAACTTTTTTACAGCACAAACTTGTTGGCGACAATTGGTTCTGACCAATAATGAGTGAACGTGCTGGGATGAGGTGTTATCTGAGCATGCTCAGGGGCTAACCGTGTGTCTTCAGCGTTCTTGAAAAATATGAGTCCTCGCGGCCATTCAACACCTGCGACACATACAAGGATTGCCTCGAACATCTTTTTATAGCACTCCAAAGACACTGTTAGCACCTGAGCATGCTCAGATAACACCTTATCCCAGCACGTTCATTCATCACTAGCTGTGACCGCAGAGAACACAAGCAGTGATCAACTATGTCATGTATTAACTATATACAAGTTCTCAGATGTTTGTAAGGGAATGATTGCATTATTTGTATACCCAAAGCTTGTGGATAAAGAGCCAGGAGGTGTCGATCAGTGATGGGGGGGGGGGGGGGTCTCCATATTTAGACACCAGTTTATGACCACGTTCAGTGTTTGTAAGCCAAAATCAAGTGGATGACTACTGCAGAAGTGGTGACGTGTTTCTATTAGGGCGAGTTCACACTTGGCGGTATTGGTGCGTTTTTGTTTTCCATTCAATTTAGTGGGTGATAATTGGTGAAAAAAACGCTGAAAGTGACATGCTCCATTCTGCAAAAACGCACAACTAAGGTGTGCGTCTGAGACTTCTGACATCTCATAGACTTCGCTTGTACTGTGAAACGCAGCTGAAATTTGCATTAAAATAAACGCAACGTGTGAACATATCCTTAAAGATACCAAATTCATTGAGGGGCGCACGCCTGCTAGTCCTGCACTCTGTTCATCACGTGGCTCGTGTGCAAGGTTTGTGACTGAAACCTTTGTGGACTGCGTCGGCACCTTTGAAACTGTTCAAGAAAATGAACTATTTCTCCCAGAAAATTATTGCAAATGTGCGTTTTGTTATATGCAAATTGGACATAATTTCACAAAAAAAAATGAAAACGCCAGGGGGTGAGTATAAGTAGGGTAGGGTCAGAGACTTTAATGTTTAAAGCAGCACTCCAGTGCTGTAAAATTAATAAAGCTTCAATTTTATTTATTTTTTTTAAGCAAATGATGGTTTCCACAGGACCAGGTTCTGCAGTCCCCTCTCCTTTGTGGTGTCCCCAACAGTGCATTTTTTCCCCTCATATTTCCCCATTTCTAGCAAACCCTGGAATAAAAGTAGATGCCACCAATTTTACCCCCCTTTGAATTTTTCTAAATCTTTGTTGCCCCCAGAAGTCCCACAATTGATTTCCCAGCACACACATTTATATGCCCGACAATATATTTCCCAGAAACCCATCCCTGCTGATATACTCACAAATGTCCCTGAAATATATATATATTTTTTTTAAAGTTTGACCCTTACCCTAAAAAAAACCCTCCATACTGCAAATACAGGGGCCTGTGAGACAGAAATAACAGAGTGGGTTTTCCATATCTATCACAGGTGGTGTCCAGGCATTTGGAGAAGGGGGCGTCATTCTTAAATGCAAGTGACCGACTTCTAACAGTGTAAGATGTCTGTATGCGGACCACGCTGCACGCGGACCCCACTGTGACAGACGGGCATCACCAGCGACAGGCAAAAACCGGTCTGCGTCCTGGGTTATAATTTATGGAGGGGGTTGTCCGGGTGCTTCAGCCGTACCTGGTGAAGCGGAAGGCCATGAGCCTGGTATAAAAAGGTAGCGCAGTCTCCTTCATCCACAGCTTTGTCCTCTACAAGGAGGCCTCGCGTTCCTCCAGTTCCAAAAGAAAATTGTCGAGTGTTTTCTATGCGATTCTTTGGCTCAGAATCTAAACATTTGGCGCTCCAGAGACATGCAGAGCGCCATTTTACTTGACACTTTCACCTAAAAGTATCCCTGAAAAAGATGCCAGGTTTGGAGTGATTCCTGGTATTATCGTCGCGTGTGCCCATCATCATCAGGCCTTCGTTTTGAGACCACATCCTACAATTACTAAATTGCCATGAATTACACCAAATCCTGACGGGGTCTTTTTTTTTTTTTTCAAATACGTTTTTTTGTTTAGTGGGCCTCAATAGAGTAATTTTTATGGAACAAGTAATGAAAAGAATATTTTCATCAGTAAGACACGTAACCCCAATTTCACAATTAATTCTTGAAGTCAGGTCATCTGACAATTTCCAGGACTTGATCACTCGCAAACATTTTTGACCCTTCATCTTAGTGCGACTGTTTTTACGATTATGTCTTGGTTCTCATCTTGTTTTGATTTATATCACTCATATATTATTTATACTGGCATCATCACTTTATTGGAGAATCTACTAACGAGGCTGCTCCTTATACAGTATAGTGCCGATCCTCCTGTACCAGACGATACTTTTAGAATTCTGTAATTGTTTTGCGCACATAGCGGTTCCCACCTTGGCGGGCAGGAGCCTGTTATGGGGTACCAAGTCTCTTAAATAGGGATTGATGGAGCTAAATGGATGTTGTAGAACTAGTCTCTTTGAAAAATAAACCTGTCGTTCCAGCCTTGCTGATGATCTTTCATCTTTGGAACAAACTCCATGTTGCCACATAGTTGGCTGCATTTTCCTCCTTATTTTGAACATTTTACCTTTCACGCTTTTTTTTTTTTTCTTGCTACAATATTTGCAAGTGTTTTATTAGCATGACCAAGTTTTATATTCCGCAAATGTGTTTTTAGGAGCATGCGAGTAATGATTCTTTCATTGAAGCTTTCAATGGTTCCTGGAAATCCATCAACTTTACCCTGAAGACCAGAATTGTGCACCATCTGTGTGGCCAGTACTCACATAGGTGAGATATTGGATGTATAGATATCTGAACACTGGAAAAACTTCAGGAATAAGATTTTTTTTTTTTCTCTCAGAACATACAAAAAAAATAAAAGGTGAAAAAAATGTCAATTGTAATTTTTCAAACTAATTTTTCAAACTTGTAATGCATCACAAAGGTGATATCAAACTACTCCCTACCTCCCTAGGTAAATACATTAGAGGGTAGAATTCAACAAAAAAAAAATACACTTATAGGGGTTTTCTGTTCTTGAACCCCAAGAGCTCTGCAAATATGATGATCTATTTCAAATAGTCAAATTTCTTTCCTTCCGGTCCTGGCTCCGACGCAAAGGCGTATCTAGGGTTTCTGGCACCCGGGGCAAGAATTCATTTTGGCGCCCCCCTTCCCAAGGACATATGCAATTTGCACACTTAGGCTACTTTCACACTAGCGTTGTTTTCAATACGTCGTTTAGGGGGAAAAAACGCATCCTGCAAAGTTGTTTGCAGGATGCGTTTTTGCCCCATAGCTTAACATTAGCAACTCATTGACACACGTCGCAAGCGTTGTGCGACGGTTGCGCTGTTGTGGCGGTCCGCCGGGAGCAAGAAAACGTTACATGTAACGTTTTTTGCTGCCGACGGACCGCTTTTTCCGACCGCGCATGCGCAGCCGGAACTCCGCCCGCACCTCACAATGGGGCAGCGGATGCGTAGAAAATCTGCATCTGCTGCACCCGTTGTGCAGCGCGAACAACGCTAGCGTCGTTGCGTCTGCACGACGCTAGTGTGAAAGTAGCCTAAGTCATGTACCGACGAGCTCCTCTCCCTAATGCTCTCAATGTTCAGTGAAAAACTGAGAGAAGCAGAAGGAAAGCTCGTTGTCACAGGACCATAAGTATGAAAGTCACATATGAGTGACGTGTCCATGTGACGACTACTGGAACCTGCAGAGCTGAATCCTGACATCACAGCTACTGAAATCTCACAATGAATGCACTGCACACTTTTAGGATTCTGCCTGGCTGGTGGACGGTCATGTCAGCACAAGCATGTGATTTGTATACTTCTGACCACATTCAGACTAGATGTGCCCGGCCTCGCTCAGTTCGTTTCCATTGAGGCCACACGTCTAATCAGCACATGACCGCATGTATGTAAATCGCCAGCACGAGAGAATCCTGACAGCGTGCAGTGCGCACTGTGAGAAGGCTGTAGTCACAAAGAATGACTGCAGCCTCATCACAAACCTGGACATCCCCTTTAACCCCTTAATGACCACCAATACGTCTTTTAACTGACCTGAGATATAAGAGAATAGCCTCCCCATACAGGTGACAATCCAGCATCTGTCGGTTGTACACTATAGCTGACAACTTGCTGTATCAGCCACGATCAGTATTTGCACCGTCCAAATCTGTTTAACCCCTTAGATGCTGCTGTCAATAGTGACTACATCATTATAAATGGTCAACAGAGTGTGGGGGCTTCTTCTTTATCCCAATTGGTGCCCTTATATCATGATTTTGTTGTCCTGATGTTTGCGATGGCAATTCATGACCAAATAGCGGCCTTAGAGTCTGACGGCTGTAGTAATCTGTTCAGAAGTTAGCAACATTTAGGTGGCAAAAATACACATTTTCATTTCTGTCATGCCACTTTGCATTAATTCCTGTAAAGCACCTGGAGGGTTAATAAACTACCTGACAGCAGTTTTCAATATGTCAGGGGGTGCTGTTTTTAAAATGGTATCACGTTTGGGGGTTTCCCAATATATGGGACCCCTAAAGTTACTTCAAACATGGATAAGTCACTAAAAAAATAAATGTGGTAAATTTCTTTGAAAAAATGAAAAATTGCTGCTACATTTTTAAACCTCCTACAATGCTAACAAAATAAAATAACATTTTACAAATGGTGCTGATGTAAAGCAGACGTGGGAAATGTTATTTATTAATGGTTTGCTGTTGTATGACTATCTGGATTAAAGGGATAATCATTCAAATTTAGAAAATTGCTAATTTTTTAACATTTTCCTCAAATTTTTTATATTTTTTATAAATAAACACAAAAAATGTTGAACTAAATTTACCATTATCATAAAGTATAATGTGTCACGAAAAAACAATCTCAAAATCACTGGGATTTGTTGAAGCGTTGCAGAGTTATTACCACATAAAGTGACACTGGTCAGATTTCAAAAATTTGGCTCGGTCACTAAGGGGTTAATGCTCCGAACATAAATAATAACATGTTAGGTAGTATCACACATAACATTTATATCCAGGTACCTGATAAGATGACGTCGCCTCTGGAGCCGATGATCTTTTCTTCATCTTGTCCAGATCCCCATGATGGGTTTTCTCATCCACAGCCGTCTCTGCAGACTTCCATCTTCTCCGCTCTTTTTCAGAAAATCTCCACATGACGCCCTTAACCCCTATCTGACCTTGGACGGGATAGTACGTCCAAGGTCAGATCCCCCGTTTTGATGCAGGGCTCCGCGGTGAGCCCACATCAAAGCCGGGACATGTCAGCTGTTTTGAACAGCTGACATGTGCCCGTAATAGGCGCGGGCAGAATCGCGATCTGCCTGCACCTATTAACTAGTTAAATGCCGCTGTCAAACACAGCGGCATTTAACTACCGCTTCCGGCCGGGCGGCCGGAAATGATGTCATCGCCGACCCCGTCACAGGATCGGGGGTCGGCGATGTGTCTCCATTGTAACCATAGAGGTCCTTGAGACCTCTATGGTTACTGATCGCCGGTGGCTGTGAGCGCCACCCTGTGGTCGGCGCTCACAGCACACCTCCATTTCTGCTACATAGCAGCGAACAGCAGATCTGTTAACAACGTACAGACAAGGAGGCCCACAACCCGACAGGCCCTTCTGGCATTTGCCAGTCCGGCCCTGTTAGGGGCCCTGCAAATGTGACCTGTGTTCTATACTTCAAATATTGCTCCTCCTGTTCTGAGGCCTGTGAAGTTTCTGACCACGTGAGGTATCAGCACGCTCAGAAGAAACTGGGTAACAAAGTGTGACTATTTTGTTGTACTATCCCTTGTAAGTGTGAAAAAAAAAATTGGAGCTAAAGCAACATTTTAGAGGAAAAATTAAAAATATATATATATATTCCACTTTGCATGAATTCCAGTGTAGTACCTGAATGGTTGAGGTGCAGCTTTTAAAAATGGTATATGTTTAAGGAGTTCCAATATAGGCCCCTCAAAGTCCATGTAAATCTGAATTAGTCCCTAGAGAAAGGTTTTGTAAATTTCTTAAAAAAAAAAAAAAATTGTTTTTAGCTCCCCTCCTTCCCAGAGCCATAACTTTTATTTTTCTGCCAATATGGCCATGTGAGGACTTGTTTTTTGTGGGATGAGTTGTATTTTTGAATGACACTACTGGTTTTACCATGTTGTGTATTAGAAAACAGGAGGGGGGAGGAGGGGAGGGGAGAATTCTAAGTGCAGCGACATTGCAAAAAAAAAAAAAGTGCAATCCCACGCTTGTTTTTTGTTTGGCTTTTTTGCTAGGTACACTAAATGCTAAAACTGACCTGCCATCCTGATTCTCCAGGTCATTAGGAATACATAAAAAAAAATAACCTAGACATGTTTGGGGTTTATCTAAGTGGTGAAAAAAAAAAAAAAAAAAAGCTAAATTCCGAGACCCATAGCGTCTCCATTTTTTGTGATCTCGGGTTGGGTGAGGGCTTATTATTTTGCGTGCCGAACTGCTGTTTTAATGATACCATTTTTGGTGCCGATATGATTAAAAAAAATAAAGTGGTGATTGTTTTTTTTTTTATCGCCATGTCATTTAGTGATCAGGTTATTTATTTTTTAATCGATTAGGCAATTCTGAATGCGGTGATACCAAAGGTGGAGGTTTTATTTTGAATGGGGGGGGGGGGGGCGATTTGAAAGCATTAAGCTACTTACTGGTAGCGGCATTTTTCGGAGGCCCATGACAGCACACGAGAGAGAGGGGATCCGCCCTTAAGGAACAGGAAACCTACAGATACAAAAGGGCGGCACCTCTCCCCATGCATCAGTTGTATTTCAGAGCCTGAGAGGACTGCCGCGGTTAGTGGTACACAAATATACAATATATACATTATATACATTTGAAACAAAATAACCCATTATTGTAATAAGACACCATACGTGAGATTTACATATTACGCTATATACATATCAGGAAGTGCTACCCCCACGTGAATAGGGAGGGAACTAAGGGTGCTGTCATGGGCCTCCGAAAAATGCCGCTACCAGTAAGTAGCTTAATGCTTTATTCGGACTCCCATGACAGCACACGAGAGATTTACAGAGATGTAAGCTACCTTAGGGAGGGACTATAGATTGTAGCACCCTTAACCCAAAGGAAAGATCAGAGGAGGACCCCAAATCCAACCGATAGTGTTTAAAGAAAGTGGAAGGGGATGACCATGTGGCCGCCTTACATATCTGCTCCACTGACACTCCAGACCTTTCTGCCCAGGATGACGCCATGGCCCGGGTGGAATGTGCCTTTAGGTTCTGCGGAGCTGGCCCCCCACCTGCTGTATAAGCTAGAGAGATAGTTTCCCTAATCCATTTAGCCAGTAAATATTTCGATACTCTAAATCCTTTCTTTGGACCTTGGAAGGAAAGAAGCAGTGCCCCATCCTTCTTCCAATTATCAGTAGCTGAAATATACTGAAGAAGAGATCTCCTGACGTCTAACGTATGAAGCTCCTGCTCTTTAGGATTAGAGGGATTAGGAATAAAGGACGGCAAAACTATCTCCTGTGATCTATGGAACCGTGTCGCCACCTTTGGCAGATATGCTGGGTCTGGTCTAAGGACTACTCTGTCTGACAAGATTTCAGTGTATGGAGGAGCTCTGGAAAGTGCCTGTATATCCCCTATCCTGCGAGCTGAGGTTATGGCGATCAGGAAGGCTGTCTTAAGTGTCAACATTTTGATCGAGGCCTCCTGCAGAGGTTCAAAGGGGGGTTTAGTTAGAGAGGACAGAACTAAATTTAAATCCCATGGAACTGTTCTGTCTTTATGCAGTGGTGTAGATCTACTAACTGCCTTCATAAACCTCGCTATCCAGTAGTTATTCGCTATATTACAGGAAAACAGGGCACCTAAAGCTGAGACCTGTACCCTAAGGGTACTAGGAGAGAGTTTCAACTCGAACCCCTTCTGTAGGAACTCTAGGATTTGTTGTACTGGCACCCCGTCTTGGATATTAAACTTTGAACAAGACAAGAACTTTCTCCAAGTCCTAGAGTAGATTTTCGTAGTTATTTGCTTTCTACTCTTTAGGAGCGTCTCCACCAAGTTTGGAGAGAAGCCTTTCCCCACTAATAGTGACCGTTCAAACACCATGCCGTCAAATGGAGCCCCGTCACTTGTGGATGGGAGATCGGTCCCTGCGAAAGCAAGTTCGGGATCTCTGGCAGTACCCAGGGGACCGCTACAGACATTGTCTTGAGCCAGGCAAACCAGGTTCTTCTGGGCCAAAAGGGGGCGATAAGGATGACTTTCGCTCGATCCTCCCTGATTTTCCTCACCACTAGAGGTATCAGGTTCAGTGGTGGGAAAGCATAGGCTAGTGGAAAATCCCATTTTATGAGAAACGCGTCTACCGCCAGGGGATTCTCCCTGGGATTTAGGGAGCAAAAAAGTTTTACTTTTCTGTTGTTTCTGGTGGCGAATAGATCCACCACTGGTTGACCCCATCTGCGGACGACAAGATTGAAAATGTCCTCGTTGAGAGACCACTCTCCCTGTTTTAACACATTTCGGCTGAGGAAATCTGCTGCCACATTTTCTTTTCCTTTGATGTGAAGAGCTGTCAAAGATAGAAAATTGAGCTCTGCCACCTGGAACAACCGATCCGTGATCTGCATTAAAGTTTCGGAACGAGTTCCCCCATGCCGGTTTATGTAAGCGACCGCCACTCTGTTGTCCGACAGAATTCTGACGTGCTGGCCCTGCAGATATACGAGGAATTTTTTAACAGCCAGTTCAACCGCCAACAACTCTCTTTGATTTGATGAAAATGTTGTGAAGGGTTCCCACTGTCCCTGGACCACCATGTCCCCCATATAGGCTCCCCACCCTGAAGAGCTGGCATCCGTGGTTATCACGTGGGTGACATCTATCATCCAGGGAACCCCTGCTGATAAATTTTGTTTATCTAGCCACCATCTAAGGGAATTCAATGTTATCGGCCTCAATGTCAATTTTCCATTCAATGCGCCTCCTAAGGCTCTGTCATGGAACAGGACTTCATTTTGTAGGGACCTGGTGTGGAACTGAGCCCACTTAACTGCTGGGATGCAAGATGTGAGTGACCCAAGTAGAGACATTGCTTGCCTAAGTGTCATGGAAGGTGTATTGATTGCTCTTAATACAAAACTCTGAATTTGGTCCATTTTCTCTATAGGGAGGAGACACTGCTGTGTCACTGAATTCAACATTAACCCCAGGAATTTTTGAACATTTAGGGGCTGTAATTTAGATTTTTCAAAGTTTATGATCCAACCCAACCGTTCTAGTTTGGTTTTAGCAATCTCCCATTGTGACAGACAATGATCTACCGAGTTACCTACAATGAGGAAATCGTCTAAGTAGGGGACTATAAGGATATTTGACTCTCTTAAATGCGCCATAACTTCCGCAATTATTTTAGTAAACACCCTAGGTGCCGAGGTGATCCCAAAGGGGAGCGCTCTGAATTGAAAATGTCGAATCCTACCCCCCATTAGTATCGCTACCCTCAGGTATCGTTGGAAATCAGCATGAATGGGTACATGATAGTAGGCATCTTTCAAATCCACTACTACCATGAAACAGTTGTTGAAAAGCATTTTTATTGCCGAATTGATGGACTCCATTTTGAAAGTATGTTTCACCAAAAACTTATTGAGACCCTTAAGATTTATAATGGTCCTGTAAGATTTATCAGGCTTCTGGATTAGGAACAGGGGAGAGTAAAACCCTTCCCCTGCCTGAGAATACGGCACTTCTACCAAAACATTTTTGGAACAAAGAGTCCTCACTTCCTCTTCTAGGGCGAATTGTTCAGTGGGAGATGAGCGCCAGGGTGTTAACCTAAATTTGTCCTGTGGAATATGAACAAATTCCAGCTTGAGACCATGGGAAACAGTGTCTTTTATCCAAACGCTGTTTGTGATTTTCGACCACTCTGCCGAGAAATGCAATAGTCTCCCTCCCACTGGAATTGCCAGTCATTGGTCTTGTTTTTTATTTTCCGTCTGGTTACGGCGAAACATGAGACCTGTACCTCGCTTTCGCCTATCCTCCCATCTGGGACGATCTCTCCCTGGTGAAAAGGCTCGCTTTCCTCCCCGGTTGAACCTTCTTTTGTTGAAGGGACGACGGTATGGATTGAACAGGTTGGGAAACTTTTTCTTATCATCTCCTGCTTTCTCCAGGAGTTCATCCAGGGTAGGCCCAAATAAATATTCGCCTTTACAAGGGATAGCGCAGAGCTTCGCTTTTGCCTGCATATCCCCCGGCCAGCATTTCAGCCATAGGGCTCTCCTTGCAGCATTAGAAAGTCCTGCTGCTCTAGCTGCCAACTTTACGGAGTCAATTGAGGCGTCTGATAAAAAAGCCGCCCCCTCCTGGATTACAGGTAATGCTGAGAGAATGGACTCTCTAGAGGCCCCTTGTTTTAATTGGGTCTCCAACTGGTCCAGCCAGACCATCATTGACCTTGCCGTGCAGGTTGAAGCTACCGCAGGTCTTAAGGAGCCAGCTGCCATCTCCCAGGTTCCCTTCAGGAAGGTATCCACTTTCCTATCCAGGGGGTCTTTAAGTGTTCCCATATCTTCAAATGGGAGAGAAGATCGTTTAGCTACCTTGGCAATTGCTGCATCCAGCTTGGGTGCTTTCTCCCAGTTACCTACTGCTGGGTCATCAAAAGGGTATCGGCGTTTTTGCGCAGGTGGTAAGGAGCCTTTTCTCTCAGGTTTCCTCCATTCCCTATTAATAAGATCTTGTATTTTCTCATTTAAAGGAAACACTCTGCGCTTCTTTTGCTCCAATCCACTGAACATCATTTGTTCTTTGGATAGTTGAGGCTTGGGTTCCGATATACCCATTGTGCCTCTGACCGCCTTTACCAATTTGTCTATCCTTTCTAGGGGTAGGCAAAACCGAGCAGCGTCTTCTTCCGAAGAGGAGGATGATGCTGCTGAATTGTCTGATTCTTCGGACTTGTCCTTTTCCACAGACGAATCAGATGCCCACTCAGTTCTCTGCCTAGAACCTCCTGACTGTGAAAGGTTTTTAAAGGACTCTTTAACCTCCATTCTAATCATCTCCTTGAGACTGGCCGTAATAGAGGAGGATTCTTCGGCTACCTACGGGGATAAGTAAGGTAGACTAGAGTGTAAAATCTACATGCTATACCCCCTCCCCTCCTTCCAGAACCTCACCGTCTGCTGGATACAGGGGTCACATAGTTTTTTAGGGTGTGAGTCAGGCAAGGGAACCCCGCAGATGGCACATTCCCTATGCTTCGCCTTACTGACGTTTTTCCTTCCCTGCATAAAACACATGAGGGGAGACTAGTCACTAAGTGAACTTTCTCGAAGATCACTTACCAGTGGCTGCTCACACCCAGAAATACCGAAGCACGAGGGGGATCCTTTTTGACGGACCCTCCAGACCCCTGTCTGGAGGAGCTTCTGCGGCCCGAACCATCGCTCCTTTTTTCATGTTCCTTCTCCTTGGGTTTCTGGGATGCTTGTTCCAGCAGCACAACCTGCTGATCCTGATCTGAATCCATTTTCAGTAAATTGGAGCCAGAACCCGGGAACATGCTGCTGGAGCCGCCTTATAAGGCCCCTCCTTCGGTCAGCGCACCTTGCCCAGCTTGCTTGTTTAATTTTCCCGCCCCCCCGCAGCTGTGGGGAATCAATCGTCGCTCCGGAGGGATTGCGGCATGATCCCCGGTGGGCGCCGCCATCTTGGAGCCCCCGCGCATGCGCAGGAGCTCACCGATCCGGAAGACGTCGCCGGCTCCGCCCCCGACGTCACCACAGCTTACAGCGCTTCCTGTCAGCGCTGCAGCTCTCGTGGAACGCCGAGGCCGGCCAGCTACGATCCGATCGGCGCCCCCCAGATGCCGCCGCGCTCCCCCAGATGCCGCCGCGCTCCCCCCTGCTCCAGAGAGACCCACAGCCCACGGGAAGGGCGACTTACCAGACGCTGGCCCCGGAGACCGGACACCCCCTGGCGACCGCTCCTCGCTGCCTAGTCACCGCCGTGCCGCCCTGCCAGGGCCACCGTGACTACTTCAGGTACCCGCACCGGCCGAAGTGGGAGACCCTCTCGCCACCAGAATCGGTCCGGCCGGCCTGGACTCCTGTAGTTTCTATAGGCATCCAGTCCCTTCAGGAACAGGAAACCAACTGATGCATGGGGAGAGGTGCCGCCCTTTTGTATCTGTAGGTTTCCTGTTCCTTAAGGGCGGATCCCCTCTCTCTCGTGTGCTGTCATGGGAGTCCGAATAAATTTACCATTTCTTAAAGCTTTTCTTTTTACCATGGAGGCTATTGTCCATGGGAGGTTAGAAGCCGGCATAGCCTGATCAGCTCTGCTACATAGGAGCGATGTGAGCATTGCTCCGATGTAGAACTGCATTGCTATGAGCACCGACCATAGGGTGGCGCTCACAGCAATCTGGCATCAAGAACCATAGGTCTTCAGGAGACCTCTGGTTATTATGCCAACTCATCGATGACCCCCGGTCATGTGATTGGGTCAGCGGTGTGCACATTTCCATCCCGATGGCCAGAAGCGCTTGTTAAATGCTGCTGTCAGTGTTTGACAGCAGCATTTAACTAGTTCATAGCAGCGGGTGGATCGCGATTCCGCCTGCCGCTATTGCGGGCACATGTCAGCTGTTTTGTACAGCTGACATGTCCTGGCTTTGATGCGGGCTCATCTGCACCTCATCAAAGCAGGGGGATCTGCCATTGGTCGTACTATTCCATGCAGAGAACCAGAAGACCCCCGTCTCGTATCCACATCCTGGATGCCAATACAGTTAAAAGCAATGATTGAAGAAGAAAGCTGCCATCTCAGTGGAACAGAAGTGATGTCACCATTTTGCTCCCCTGTCCCAGACTGAAGATTTAGGGCGCTCACTGCACAGAGCCAAACAGTGAGTTTTTTTTGTGGAGCCCATTCCTCTGGACAGAAAACCATGATGGGGACCATAGTTAAGGTATCACCATACTTTCCAGTGACATTGAGGGGTGGAAGGGGCACAGTAAGCTTCAAAGGCATTTGGAGGAAGTCACTATAAGGGTATCATCATTTGGAGGCACCTTTGTTAGCACACTATTGGGGTAATCAAAGGCTTCAATAGGGCTTTGACCGTATTTGCCAACACTTGTGTCAGGGTGCTGCCCCTCACTGTAACACAAGATAAATGACTTAAGCAGCCAAATCAAGTTTGAGTGGGGTCCAAGATGACTTCCCCTGTAGAAAATCAGATCAAGACCTGCTCACCCCTAGTTTAGACGTGTCAGAAATGTTGCACCGTACATTGGCTGTCAACTAGTTTGGAGTCCTTGTTATTATTCAAGAATAGTGCTCAGATCTTTGAGTGTTGTGAACTAAAGTTACAGAGCACCAATCACATTGTTTAGGCAAGCATGCATTGGAGCGGCTTAAGATGTTGTGAGAACATTGGCTGTTCACTTGTTGCATTTTCTTCTGTGCAATTGTCAAAGGATTTCCTAGCAAGCCAAGTAAAAACGATTCCTGAAGCCTCATGCACTTTTTTTCCTTGCAGATTTAGATCAGCATGTCAGTTCTTTCACACATACTAATGAATGAGTGGGGAAAGCTCTGCACAAAAAAAAACAAAAAAAAAAAACACGCTACTGATTGTACACAGCACTTTTCCTGTTTTAGGCTGTGTGCACATGTTGCTGTTTTTCCCGATAAAAACGCTATAAAACTGCAAAAAAAATGCATACAATAAGCATCCCATCATTTAGAATGAATTCTGCATGTTTTGTGCACATAAAGCTTTTTTTTCAGCGGAAAAAACGCAGAATGTTGATTAATTTAGCGTGTTTTTTTTTTTGCAGATTTCCCACTACAAAATGCATTGGGAAATGTCCGGGGGAAAAAACGCATCAAAAATGCATGCAGATTTCTTGCATAAAGTTTCAGGTTTTTCTCAGGAATTTTTTGAAAGAAATCCTGAACGTGTGCACATAGCCTTAAAGATGCAGAACTTTCTGCTGCACATACAATTAGGCAGGTTTTAGGTAAGCAGGTTTATTTTCAGGGGGGAAAAAATATATATATAATATGTAAGCTTTACAGTAGTGAAAACAGCTTAGATCTTAAGGTGTTACAGTTTGTATTTATTAGAAAGTCTGTACCATTACATTGGCTTCCCTATACAGCAGCTGAAGGGTAAACACTTATGACCCCTGTATTACCCTCAATGCTCCTAAACTGCTTGTTAGAAAGATAAGAGCTCTGCACACATTGAGGGAGCAGTCAGATGGCTGTATGCCGATTGCATGGACTGGAAGCCCTCCCAGCAGCATGTCTCTCTATGTAGCCACAACTCAGGTCAGGAGAGCCTCCGGCCAGTCCCTGCAATGCAAGTCTGTTTAACAGCAGTCTGACTGCGCCCTAATAGTGACCATTTATCACAGCCTCCAGGTCACCAATGGATTACCATCCCTAATCCCAGGTAAGGACTGATACAAAAAGAGCTGCCTGCAACATAAGTCACATTATTAGTCATCCAAGCCAATCACAACTTGATTAGGAGAAATGAACACTGATATTATCTAGCCTTAAGAGGAAATAGTCACCAGATTCTCTATATAAGCCAAATCCTCAAGTTATAGCATCTTGATCAGTAACCTGTTCACAATTGCCCAGCTCCCCAGCATAACCAACGACCTTTTACAATACTTGTTTTATGCCAATTTCTAGCCTGTACTCCACACCTGTCCCTTCTGCCTTGATCGATGTGGCCATCTCCTACACAATTTTAGTGTCAGGAGGTGCAGAGTAGACCAGGGACCCCCACTGAACTGATTAGCACATTAAAGAGTGTTTAAGAATACCGTGGTGGACTCTATATAGACAAGACCTCAGATAATGTTCTCTATTGTAAACTAAATTAACTACCTTGCCATAATGGCCGCTACACACATTGAGTCAAGAGCCTTGGATCTTCATCACTAGGCTAACCACAGACATGTCAATGGACGTTTACCTGACCCACATGTCAATCTAAAGACCATGAAGACCATTGAGGTAGTGGAAAGTTTATTTACAATGGAGTTACACTTAAAGATACCAAAGTATGGAGAGAATTGAGGCATGCAGACTCTGAAGAGGGGAGGTCACAGAAGACTAGCTGTAGATACAAATTTTTCTGAAAAACCTGAGGATTGAGGGAATGTCATATAAAATGTGTACTACCCATTTACTGTCAACTACTCTACAGTTAACAAACCCTTTATAAAATAAAGAGACACCACACTTGTGTACAGTTTGTAAAAAAAAAAAAAAAAAAAAAGAAAATTTAAGATCAAAAAACAAATTGCCCAGCAAAATTAAGCACGTTCTCCACGGATTCTTCTTGCTAGCTGGATGTCCTTGGGCATGATGGTTACTCTCTTTGCATGGATGGCACAGAGGTTGGTGTCCTCAAATAGACCAACCAAGTAAGCCTCACTTGCTTCCTAAAAATTCAAAAAATATTGAGAAGTCAATAGGCAGCAATAAACAAAAATCATAATTCTGTGTTATGGGAAAGGGGGGGGATGAGTTTGTTGCATCTTTGTTACAAAAATGGGGCAGTAACCATTTGTATACTAGTGCAAGCTTATGCATGTAATGCCATCCATGGTTTTCAATAAAAATTTTTTTTTTTTTTTTTTTTTTTTTTTAAAATCAAATATTTCCTAATTCGAGACACCATTAGCCTACCTGCAGAGCACCAATGGCTGCACTCTGGAACCTCAGGTCAGTCTTGAAATCTTGGGCAATTTCCCTGACAAGACGCTGGAAAGGAAGCTTGCGGATCAGCAACTCTGTTGACTTCTGGTACCTCCTGATCTCTCTTAAAGCCACAGTACCAGGTCTGAAAGAAAAAAAAAGTTTAAATAAATGATATAAGTAGAATTGCATATGGTCTTAGGCTGTGTGCACACGATGCAGATTTGGTGCAGAAAAATCTGCTGCAGTTCTGCACTAAATCTGCATCTCCTGGCAGAATCTGCAGGTGCGTTTTTTATGCGTTTTTGTGCAGAAACATGCACAAAAACGCATCAAAAACACACCTGCAGATTTCTATTATGGAGGGGTGCAGAAACGCTGCAGAACTGCACAAAAGTAGTGACATGCACTTCTTTGAAATCTGCAGCGTTTCTGCGCAGATTTTTCTGCACCATGTGCACAGCTTTTTTTTTCACATTGATTTACATTGTACTGTGATCACAGTGCTGTTCTGCAGTGTTTCTGCTGCAGAAAAATCTGCTGCAGTTCTGCACTAAATCTGCATCGTGTGCACATACCCTTACAGTTCAGATATCAATGTAAACTGATTATGCATTTCTTATGTGAATATTTTTCTGCCCAATGATGACCGAAGTATTCTAGGAGTGATATTATTTTCTGGTTAGCCAATAAAGGTATCACTCCTAGAATACTTCGGTCATCATTGGGCAGAAAAATATTCACATTGATTTTTCTGGCTAACAGTACCACAATACAATTTATTGTACATCATGCATTTCTTATGTAATTGCACCCATGACCCTGACTAACCAGTCCCAATGGAGAGAGGGTCAGTGCCGGGGGTACAGAAAAAGCTCTAATCTTAACACAACACTCCATGACTGAAACCAAAACACTACAGGGGGGAATAAAGTTCATTTTCTCCCTGCAGTGTTCAGCATGTTAGTAATGCCATTAACCTGCAGATTAAACTCATAACTGCAGGCTCATTGCATTTTTTGCTGGTGACAAGTGCTATATGAATAAAATAAGTAGAGTTGGTTAGGTTTCCATGTTCCGTAAAGGCAGTGCTTTGGATGCAGCAAATACCTGCTCTATCCAAAGTGCTTCCAGCTTTTGTACACACAGTGATCCTGCAGGTGTTCATTGAACACATGCAGAATCACCACATCCTATACATAGGACGGTGCTATTTACCTTGTGGAGACTGAGCATCTCTTCGAGAGAAAAAAAAAAAAAAAAACACTGACTAACATCCACACATAAATCAGGTCTAAATAGGTGCTTACTAGAGTCGCCAACTCATACAACCAAACAGATAAGGCAGCACTCTGTAGTGCTAACAAAATATGAGAATCGAATAATCGAATTACTGCACTAGAAATGTGAAAAATTGAGAAAACTTTGTGCATAGACTGGCCAATTCATGTGTAACTGGCAGCCATGTTAAAGGGAAGGTACCGCGTTTGTAGGTCATTAATAAATCACTAATGTAGCATAACATGCTGCTATAAGCAAGTTTGAAATGCATGTGAAACAGATTTCATGTGTTATACGAGTTTAAAGAATGCACTGGGGGCTGACATCTTGGTTTTGCAGCAGTAGCAGGGCACTATCAGTGTCAGATTACGGCACCCCATGGACATAGGAGATAATAGACCAGCACGGACCCTATCTGTAACATTGCAGCAGCATTAGCAGCGTGAGCTGGGTACGCCTCTGTGGGCTGCACAACTCACTGCTGTAGGTGTGACTAGCTGACATTTTATTATAGCTCTGTGCTCTCTATCACAGGACAGAAGAAGCCCTCACTGCTCCTCTGTACTCCAGGCAGGCACATCCTCTTCTCCCCACAAGCTGCCCTGTGTGCTTCTCCTGCTGTGTCTCTGCCTCCCCCTCACACACAGTCCCTGTGATCTCCAGTAAGCTGCACTCACAGCCTGCAGAGAGGGAGGTGACACCTGAAGAGAGAGCAGGGCGGCTGACAGGACAGGGATTAAGGTGGGGGAAGGGGGATGGCAAGAATGTTATTCACAAAAAATGCTGCTGAGCCCACTGTGTTCTGCTCCTCTAAACAAGCTGTGCCTCTGATGCAGTAACTGCTGGTGATAGCAGGTCACAGGGCAGTCACACACAAAATGGCTCTGCCCTGTGATGCTGCTCTTCATTCTTACTGTTAGCAGAAAAATTGGGGCAGTAACTGCTGACATCACCATTTCCCTCCCCTTTTGGGTGTTCTAATATCCCTGGGGCAGAGCTGCTAAATCTTACTATAGCTGCTTGAGGTCTAAAACGGAAAATGCTCCCCCTAGTGGTGAATATGTATATTTGTAGAAAAATATATCATTTTCATATAGAAATGTTTGCAGACAGTGCAAACATTGCATTAATTCATTTTAATTACTATTTTAAGCTTAATTTCACAAAAAAAACAAAATACAAGAAAACTGGTGGCACCCTCCCTTTAAGGCAGTTCTCATTTGCCAGGACCTAATGCAAATCCTCTTAGACAGTCTACATCTCTGGGAACCCAATATGAATCCTCCCTTGGATTAAAGTCTATCTCTGGAGGGGTAGAATCCTCCTGCAATTAAAGACACCAAAGGCTAAGAGGCAGAGCTCAGTCTGAAGGCCAATACATACAAATAGCAAAAAAAAAAATCTGACACATCCAAAACAAAATCAGGTCTGAACATGGAGACTGTCAGGTTTTTTTTAAGATTTGTTTGTAGCCTTCTGAGGATTCATATTAGGTTCCCAGAGAGATGTAGACTGGCATTACGTCCTGACAAACAAGAAACCTTAAAAAGGGAAGGTGCCATCAATAGTATCATTTGTTTATAATTTAGTAAAATATGAAAAATAATTTTAAAAGGTTTGGCGTTTCCACTTTAAGGGTATGTTCACACGTTCCTGATTTCCATCCTTTTTTTTTTTCAGGACTGAAACCGCAGCTCTTGGCAGAAAACGCAGGTCCTTTTTTTGTGCATTTTTTGATCCCTTTTTTTATGCAGTTTTCTATGCAGAGTCTGTGTTTTCTAGGAAGTTTTTTAGGGTTAAAATGGCTGAAAATACCCTAACCCTACCCCTAGTGGAAAAAAAAAAAAATTCTTAATTTTTTTATTGTCCCTACCTATGGGGGTGACAAAGAGGGGGGGGGGGTGTCATTTACTATTTTTTATTTTGATCACTGAGATATAACCTCTCTCAGTGATCAAAATGCACCTTGGAACGAATCTGGCGGCACCCAGGGAGAAGACGGCCGGACGGACATCGGGAGGCCGGGTAAGTATAAGGGGGGGGGGGGGAAGGGGGGGAATTAGGGCATGGGGGGGGGCATCGGAGCACGGGGGTGGGGCATCAGGGCAGCCACACTCCGCCCACGCATTTCCGCCCGCTTCCCTGCACTTCCTGCTGCAGCGGTTCGGCACCACAAGCCGCAATAAAACCCGCAGATATATTTTTGATCTGCGGGTTTTACTGTGGGTTTGACCTCACAATGGAGGTCTATGGGTGCAGAACCGCTGCGGCTCCGAAAAAAGAAGTGACATGCTCCTTTTTTCCCGCAGCTATTCAGCGCGGCTTTTTTTTTTTTTTTTTTTTAATTCAGGATCATGTGCACAGCGGTTCCTGTTTTCCATAGGTTACATTGTACTGTACCCTGCATGGAAAACAGCTGCGGAACCGCAGCGGCAAAAACGCTGCGGTTCCGCAGTAAAAAACGCACTGTGTGAACATGGCCTTAAACACTAGGGGGAGCAGCTACTGAAATTTCCCAAAAACCTAGTGTACAACTAGCTCACATTACTGCACTGCAGTAAATATGGGCTGAATGCTGACATCACTCCTCTCCTCCCCTTCTGGGTGTTTGCTAAGAGATGAGAGGATGACATTTAGGAACACAGCAAGGAGCCATTTCATTGGCGATTGCAAAGTTATACTGACAAGTAGAGTCACCAAGAATGGCAGGCAGCAAGGATTCTGTTAGTTGGTGCAGCTCGCTGTATCAAGCAGACATGCAGGAGGGAGAAGCGTGCATAGGAAGGAGAGCAACCAGGCACAGGGGAGATAGACATGGTAGGTGATAGATATTATATAAAACACATATATACGGCATATATAAAGGCAGGTGAATGGGGGAAAAAGAAAAAAAACTTTCCTTCCGTCCCAGGAAGTGCTGCATCCTCTTCAGAGCAGTGCAAGGATCTCCCTGCTGTGCTTGGAGCAGGTCAGCAGTGATTGCAGCCTGTACTGTAATACCAGTTACAGGCCAAGAGCACTGCTCCCTGCTACAGATACTTAACCCAGATCCTCATTTCCCAGCAGCTCCTGTCATTGCACACAGTGAGCAGTATGCAGTGACAGGGGAAAATAAAGCACACAGCATACTATGTGGGCTACAACAAAGTGGCCTTGATATCCTCCCACAGCTGTGATCTGGACAGCCCAGTGGGCATGCCCAGGTCACAGCTAAGAGGCAGGAGGAGCAGCCATAGAGATTTGGTCAGAGTCCAACTGCAGTCTCATGGCTGCTGAGAGGTGTGCAAGTCTCGTGCCCAGACACTTACGCCCACACTAAAAATTGCAGCCTCAAGTTGCTAAAGTAAAAGTTAACTAATAAGACTATGAAAGTAGTTCATTAAATTTTGTATTAAAAGTGACCAAAAATTATTAATACATAAATTAAAGTCACAGCACCTTCCCTTTACAGTGGCTGCCAGGTACACATGAACTGGCCATTTTAGGTGTTAAGCTTTCTTAATTTTTCATATTTCTAGTGCAGTGATGCAATTCAATCATCATTTTATGTTAGCATGATATAGTGCTACAGAGTGCCACCTTATCTGTTTGGTTCCACAATATAAATAGACATGCTGCGGTCTATAGACACACACATGAGTATATGCAAGTCTGCCACCTGCATCTGAACGCATAGTGGAGAGGAGATTTCATAAAATCCCATCCACTATGCTGTAACATCTGGATGTTGCAGCTGTACGCAGCATCCAATCTGCAGCAAATACTGAACGTGGAAACATACCCTAAACGCTCAACGCTTACGACTAATATTTTTATCCATTACCTGTATCTGTGAGGCTTCTTAACTCCTCCAGTGGATGGGGCACTTTTCCTTGCAGCTTTGGTGGCCAGCTGCTTCCTAGGAGCCTTTCCTCCAGTAGACTTACGGGCAGTCTGCTTTGTACGAGCCATTGTTTAGGAATGTGATCTAAAGCAAAAAAATAAAGTTTTCTTCAATGTTAATTTTTAAAGTCAACCTTATCCTCATTAGAAGGCATTTTAGTTTGGTGATATTTTAGTTAGTATTAAACGGTTATTCTCTACTGCAACAAATTTGCATTTAGAAGACAAGATTACTGGCGACAACCTAAAGATTCAGTAACTGCAGATCTAGAGGCTGAACACAACTGGTTATAAGCAATGAAAGATGTGGGCAGCTGCACATCTGACCCGAAGAGACCCCTGCAGGAGAAGTGTAGAATTACATTTGAATTAAGAGTCTGGAGCAGAGTATGACAGGCATATGCACTGCAGCATCAACAGCAGATTGATTCTGTGGATAAGTAAAAAAATTAAAAAAGACACAGGATCACTATTCTAGTGAGATCTTATTAAAGTCATTGTGGAAGCCAATAGTGTCCTCCGCTTGGGGCCAGTGTACAAAGTGGCTGCAAAGACCATTTCACATCAAGAAATTGGAGATAAGTCACATAGGGAATAAACAATAAAATTGGATGTCAGCCTAGTGACACATGACATTTTAAGGATAAGTGTAAGGGGACAGATTACCCTGGAGTGGTACAGCACAAAATCTGAATGTATCCTATAGATTCTGCCACCTCTTACACCAATTGCTTACTGTCAAGAGCTCCTTTTCACTTAAAAAAAAAAAAAATTCCTCTGCTTGTCTCTAAATTGCATATACTTGGAATAAGCAATCAGATCAGTGATCACTTCTGGCAGAGTCCTAATAAACTGAAGAAACTGATCAGTGACCACACTGGTACTGTAGCTCACCTGTTATTTCTGGAGCTACACTGAGTAGTAAACTGGAACCTGGCACTGTCCATAAGAATAAAGCCACTGGGCGCAAGCCAAAGAGAACAAGGGTTTAACCATTTAAGTTAAATGAAGAATGAATTTGAGTGGAAGCTGATGTGCAGTGGCTGAGAACAGCAACTAAACCCTGTAAACAGTGTGGGGTAACATCGCCCCTCCAGAAAATCAGCTGTAAGATCCGAGGACCTCTAGGGCAGGCCATATAAAATAGTGGAAAACCCATTATACAACATCACCTTATCTGCCAATTGTAGAAACCCACTTTAAGATGGAGGCAAAAAAAATAAAAAAACGCATGTATCAAATACATAGTTGAAATTGTGCACCCAGTATGTTCACCTGAAATGCTGTAGCTGCATACTTCTCACCTCCCATGTAGTTATGACAAGGAGCCCAATCAGCACTGGTGTCACTGTCCCACCTTCGGATGTATATGCAATAGAGGAAATGGGAGGTATGGCCGTCCTCGCTTCCCCTTGATTACCAATACGTCCAAAAGAAGAGTGACCAGCACCGACTGGGCATTTGGCTCATGTGAGTCACTGTCACCACACAAATTGAACATGGACGGGAAGCCAGGGGGCCAGCTCATCCTGGATTTCCCCTTCATTTTGAGTTCAGCAACACCAGCGCTTATTAGGGGATGGGCATCACATGTTCCACCGCATCACAGCCCCAGGACCGTGAGTGATGACACTGCCGAAACAGAGCCAGCACAGGAGGAGGAGTATAGGCTTTACTACTTTATTGGGACAAACATTTAGCTTAAGAAGACGTGGTTATCCTGGTAGTGGACAACCCCTTTAAAACATGTTCTCTGAAATGTAGTAGTGTCTGCATGAAACATACAGATATTGACTGCGCTGCTGTAGAAATCACAATCCCAGTATATGGATAAAGAAATTGGTATTATATTCACACAAGAATATTGAGAAAATAGTGAATAAAATAGCATTTTCTTTATCCATAAACTGGGATTGTGATTTCTACAGCAGAGTGGTCAATATCCACGTTACCTTCTATCTGCTATTGTGAATTGGTCTAATGGTTTGACCTGTGGATCTGCAGCAGCTGTTGGCTCAGAGTCCTATGGGCTTTTATAATATGGAAGACTAGGTGAGTGCAAACTGATATTTTGACACCATTATCAGCTAAGACCTCATTTGCACTTTTTCTCCTAGTGTTCTATGGAACATACATGGCAGATATCATGCAGCTTGTCTGATGGTACATTGTGTCTGAATTGGGCAGGATGTATCAGCCACCAGGTTCCCCTAGTATGCGTGACATCAGAAATCTTCATATTAACGTATTGGGGGCCTTTTAGGAACCCATGCAAATCATATGGAAAAACACTTATAACTTTAACAAGTTTATTTTAAAACGGCTAAATAAAATTTGTAAACAATTTTAGTTATAATTTTTCAACGAACACCAAACATTTTTTCAAACATATGAAAAATAAAAAAAAATAAAAACAAAAAATCACAGAAATCTATACCAAAATAGCTGCAGCTACATTTCTATTGTTTCTTTTCTATTATATTAGTCTTCAAAACAATTTTGACAAGTTATTTTTTCGGAAGAATGTTCCTTGCAGACATTTTCCTTAAAATTGAACAAACTCTGTTTTCCTTTCTATGTTTCTTGGACACATGAAACCGCGCTCTCTTTTTCTCTCCTGGCCCTGAAATCATCTGAAACTGTACGCCACACTGTTTCATTGCTTTAGTTTGCTTTAGCAAGCCTTTCACATTGCTTCGCTGTATCATGTGAGTGCATTACAAGTTCATGACAAAGGGCCTTCAAAAATAGGAGTCTCCTGTCCTTCCTCCGTGCATGGAATTCTGGATGAGTTTTTTTGAATGAATGAATGGCTGCTGCATCAAGCATATTAGAAAAAAAAAAAAAAAAGTACTACAGGCCATCGTTTTGTTTGCCTCTTGCATGAATATTCTCCCACCATCTCATCCATTTTCTGTACACCTTTTGTTTTATTGTAATGCAGGATGATTTCTGGTTTTAATTTTCTGTTAATACTGCAATTGTGATGCATGGTACTGAGTAAGGCTACGTTCACATTAGCGTTTTGCGTATTTGCGTCGGGTGACGCATGCGTCATGCGCCCCTGTATTTAACATGGGGGACGCATGGACATGCGTTGTGCGATGCATGCATATTTTTTGCCGCAAGCGTCGGGCGCAGAAAACGCAACAAGTTGCATTTTTCTTGCGTCCAAATTTCGGCAAAAAACGACACATGCGTCGCAAAACGCAGCGTTTTTATTTGCGTTGCCGACGCAGTGGCGCACAACGCAAATGTGAACGTAGCCTAAAATCACTGATTTCTCCTTCGCTTTGCAAGATACCAAAGTCACTTTGTTATTGAATCCAAAGACACTCAAAGTGCTCGCTGACGATTGTGTTTCAGTGCTTCTGGAATTTCTCATCGGTTTGGCTTGATAGTACCAATAAGTGTAATAGCTTTTTGAAGCAGAAAATTGCCTAGTTCAACATTGGTGAAATAACTGTCCATGGTAATGTTTATACCTGAATTGAATATTGACAATGTTAGACCGCAGATCCTTCTGTACTGGTGCACCAACCTTTGCTACAGTAGATTATGCCATTTATGCCATAATAATTTGCAGAATCACACATCCAGAAGATTTTGATTCCATATTTGGCTGGCTTGCTGGGCATTGTATGAACTTGCAGCATCCTCTGAACGGTACAAGTCGCTCATCTACTGTAACATTAGTACTAGGATTGTAAAGTTTGGTGCAATTTTTGATAAATATGTTCCAGATATAACCGATAGGGGCTAATCTGTTTCAAACCTCAATGCACGTGTTCGCTTATCAAATAGAGTGTCTTCTAATTTCCTCATATCTGTCCACTGACATTGTCGCCTTATAGTGTGGATCAGAAAATTGGTCCAGAAATAATTCTTGTATTGGATCATCATATGATTTTGACACCCTGCCAGCTATAAAAGTCCAATGTATGCATAAAGTTCCTCTTTTGAGATATTTTTCCAGGACTTATTTTTTGCAGAAGCGATACATCTTCCTTCTAGGTTTGAACATAAAAGGACCTCTTCTGCAATATTGTCCAAAAAAAATGGAAAGTATGTCTTTAGGGGAAAAGTAACTGGGACTTCCCACAGCTCCTTGAGTCTGTCTCGCAATATTATGGATTGCAGTACATACAACTAATGTAGGATTACTGTCCCAAAAAACATTCGTTTTGGATGTTCTACTTGTCACTTCTTGAGGATCCACTATATTCACTTCATCAGAAGAATCACTTGAGGATGTCATTCTCTGGTGGCAGGTACTTGTCATCGGACAAAGTTAAGGTACCTTCACACAACGATATCGTTGCTTTTTGTGACGTAGCAACGATATCGTTAATGAAATCGTTATGTGTGACAGCGACCAACGATCAGGCCCCTGCTGGGAGATCGTTGGTCGCTGAATAAAGTCCAGAACTTTATTTCGTCGCTGGACTCCTGCTGACATCGCTGGATCGGCGTGTGCGACACCGATCCAGCGATGTCTTCACTGGTAACCAGGGTAAACATCGGGTAACTAAGCGCAGGGCTGCGCTTAGTAACCTGATGGTTACCATCCTAAAAGTAATAAAACAGTACATACTTACCTACAGCCGTCTGTCCTCCAGCGCTGTGCTCTGCACTCCTCCTGTACTGGCTGTGAGCGTCGGTCAGCCGGAAAGCAGAGCGGTGACGTCACTGCTCTGCTTTCCGGCCGCTGTGCTCACACAGACAGTACAGGAGGAGTGCAGAGCACAGCGCTGGAGGACAGACGGCTGTAGGTAAGTATGTACTGTTTGTTTTTTTTACTTTTAGGATGGTAACCAGGGTAAACATCGGGTTACTAAGCGCAGCCCTGCGCTTAGTTACCCGATGTTTACCCTGGTTACCGGCATCGTTGGTCGCTGGAGAGCGGTCTGTGTGACAGCTCTCCAGCGACCAAACAGCAACGCTGCAGCGATCCGGATCGTTGTCGGAATCGCTGCAGCGTCGCTTAATGTGAAGGGGCCTTTAGTTCACTTTCATCATCACTTTGAAACACAATTGCATCAATCTCTTCGTCAGATGCTTGGAGGAAAGGTACCTTCACACAACAATTTCGTTAAGGATATCGTTGCAACGTAGCAACGATCCTGCTAACGATATCTTTATGTGTGACAGCGACCAACGATCAGGCCCCTGCTGGGAGATCGTTGGTCGTGGGGGAATGATCAGGACCTTTTTATGGTCGCTGGATCACCCGCTGTCATCGCTGGATCGGCTTTGTGATGCCCATCCAGCGATGTGTTCACCTGTAACCAGGGTAAACATTGGGTTACTGAGTGCAGGGCCGTGCCATTGTAAAAGTAAAAAAAAAAAAAAAAAAAAAAAATATATATATTCTGCACAGATGTGGTTTTCACCAAAAAAGCATTGTTACACTGAAATGCCTATGAAAAAAATTATATGAACTGGATATTATAGGGCAGCACGGTGGTGCAGTGGTTAGTACTGCAGCCTTGCAGTGCTGGAGTCCTGGGTTCTAATCCCACCCAGGACAACATCTGAAATAAAAAATAAGGAATTCACACCCCTACTTTATGACAAAGCCAGCACCAGTTTTCCCCACTCTAAGGCTATGTGCACACAATGCGGATTCCACTGCAGATTTTTCCGCAGCGGAATTCCAAAATCCGCAGTGAAAACCAGTCAGGGTTTTTCCTGCGGTTTCTTATGCAGATTTTTATCTGCAGTTTCTTATTGGAGCAGGTGAAAATCAGCAGAAAAGTAGTGACATGCTGTGGAATGTAGTCAGCAGCGTTTCTGCGCGTTTTTTTCCGCAGCGTTTTTTGTTTCCCATAGGTTTACATTGCACTGTAAACTCATGGGAAACTGCTGCGGATCCGCAGCAAAATCCGCAAAGTGTGAACATAGCCTAAAGGTACCTTCACACAACGATTTTGTTAACTATCATTGCAACGTCACGCTTTTGGTGACGTAGCAACGATCCCACTAACGATCTCGTTATGTGTGACAGTGACCAACGATCAGGCCCCTGCTGGGAGGTCATTGGGGAATGATCAGGGCATTTTTTTGGTCGCTGATCACCCGCTGTCATCGCTGGATCGGCGTGTGACGCCGATCCAGCGATGTGTTCACTTGTAACCAGGGTAAATATCAGGTTACTAAGCGCAGGGCCGCGCTTAGTAACCCGATATTTACTCTGGTTACCATTGTAAAAGTAAAAAAAAAAAAACCAGTACATACTCACATTTCGATGTCTTTCACGTTCCCCGTCAGCTTCCCTGCACTGACTGTCAGCGCCGGCCGTAAAGCAGAGCACAGCGGTGACGTCACCGCTGTGCTCTGCTTTATGGCCGGCGCTGACAGTCAGTGCAGGAAGCTGACGGCGGGGGACGTGACAGACACTCACATTCCGATATGTACTGTTTTGTTTGTTTTTTTTAACTTTCACAATGGTAACCAGAGTAAATATCGGGTTACTAAGCGCGGCCGTGCACTTATTAACCCGATGTTTACCCTGGTTACCAGGGGACTTCGGCATCATTGAAGACAGTTTCAACGATGCAGAAGTCGTTCCCCTGATCGTTGGTCGCTGGAGAGAGCCATCAGTGTGACAGCTCCCCAGCGACCACACAACGACTTACCAATGATCACGGCCAGGTTGTATCGCTGGTCGTGATCGTTGGCAAGTCGTTTAGTGTAACGGTACCTTTAAAGTACTGGTTCTCTCTACTTGGTATCCAGAGGTTTTAGACAAATAAAAAAAAAACTCCTAGTCTGCAGCAATGATTTCAATTTGATACATTTTTGCACATTATTAACACTAGGACTACTGGACTCGTGACCCCGCCTAGAACTACTGAAAGGAGTCATTTTGACTCCTTGCTTGTTTTTGTTTATTTTTAGAGTTTCATTTGTGGTTATTTATTAATAATTATATTTTTTGTAATGTATTATTATTGTGAGATCCAACAGTAATGCTTTTGATTGTTTTTTTTCTGCTTTTCTTATTTTTCTACAGAAAAGCATTAAGCTACTTACTGGTAGCGGCATTTTTCGGAGGCCCATGACAGCACTACGAGAGAGGGGATCCGCCCTTCAGGAACAGGAAACCTACAGATACAAAAGGGCGGCACCTCTCCCTATGCATCAGTTGTATTTCAGAGCCTGAGAGGACTACCGCGGTTAGTAGCACACAAATATACATTATATACAGTTTATGTACAAAAATAATCCATCATATTGAACTATATACCACACGTGAGATCTATCTCATTATATATACACACACTATAGGAAGTGCAACCCCCACGTGAACAGGGAGGGAACTAAGGGTGCTGTCATGGGCCTCCGAGAAATGCCGCTGCCAGTAAGTAGCTTAATGCTTTATTCGGATTCCCATGACAGCACTACGAGAGAATTACAGAGATGTAAACTACCTTAGGGAGGGACTATAGCTTGTAGCACCCTTAACCTGAAGGTGAGATCAGAAGAGAACCCCAAGTCCAACCTATAGTGCTTGAAAAAGGTGGAAGGGGATAACCACGTAGCTGCCTTACATATCTGGTCGATCGACACTCCAGATCTTTCAGCCCAGGATGTAGCCATGGCGCGGGTGGAATGTGCCCTCAGATTCTGCGGATCGTGTACTTTGAAACTGTAAGACCTTTCCTGGGACCTTGGAAGGATAGAAACAACACATCCTCTCTTCCAAGCATCAGTGACTGATATATATTCTAAAAGACATCTCCTAACATCTAATGTATGGAGTAACTCCTCTTTGGAATTAGAAGGATTAGGGAGAAATGACGGTAACACTATCTCCTGAGATCTGTGAAAATCTGAGGCCACTTTTGGTAAATAAGCTGGATCTGGTCTGAGGACTACTCTGTCCTGTAGAAATTCTGTATAAGGGGACAGCCTAGAAAGAGCCTGTATGTCTCCTACCCTACGAGCAGATGTAATTGCCACCAAAAACGCTGTTTTGAGGGATAGTAATTTAAGTGAGGCTGAATGTAAGGGCTCAAATGGTTCCTTAGTCAAGGCTGAAAGGACTAGATTGAGATCCCAAGGCATTGACCTATTCCTGTGTATAGGTCTGGATCTACTAGATGCTTTGGTAAACCTTGATACCCAATAATTACCCGCAATATCTTGAATCACCGGAAGCGCATTTAGAAAAGAACTTCTGGAAGCGCCTTCTTTAAGCTGGGATTCCAACTGTTCCAGCCAGACCATTAGGGATCTGGCTGTACAAGTCGCAGCCACTGCCGGTCTCAAGGATCCGGCTGCCATCTCCCAAGTACCTTTAAGGAAGGTATCCGCCTTCCTGTCAAGAGGGTCTTTAAGGGATCCCATGTCCTCGAAAGGTAATGCGGCTCTCTGATGCCTTTGCCACCGCGGCATCTAATTTAGGGGCCTTGTCCCAGGTATCCAGTCGTATCCTCAAAGGGATACCTGCGTTTTAAAGCTGGTGGTAATGAGCCTTTCTTCTCCGGTTTCTTCCATTCTCGGAGAATCAGGTCTTGAATTTTATCATTCACCGGGAAGGATCTACGCTTCTTGTATTCCAAGCCACTGAACATTAGCTCCTGACGGGAAAGCTGAGTCTTAGGTTCTTCTAGGCCCATCGTACCTCTGACCGACTTAACTAATTTATCCACCCGGTCCAGAGGCAGACAGAATCGGCCAGATTCCTCTTCTGATGACAAGGAAGAGAGATTTGAGCCATAAGAACCTTCCTCTTATCTTCCTCTGACAAATCAGAGATCACCGAGGCTCTCTGTTTTGAACTTCCCGCCTGGGACAGACCGCAGGGATTCCCTTACTTCTGTACGGATCATCTCACGTAGATTAGCCGTAGAAGCAGATTCTTCCGCTACCTAGGGGAGGAAAATAAGGGTGATACCATCTATCTAGCCTGATGTCACTCAACCCCTCCACTCCTGTAGACCTCACCGTCTGTTGTATACAGGAGGCGCATAATTTTTTAGTATAAGAATCTGGTAACGGGACTTCACACAGGGCACACTCCTTATGTTTCGACTTTGCACTTTTCTTCCCCTAGAATGACAAAGTATAAGGGGCCCGCGTCACTGAGTGAGCATTCACGTAGATCTCTTACCAGTGTACGCCAACAAAGGTATCGGAACACGAGGGGGTTCTTTGCCAGTCGATGCTCTAGATCCCTGCTTGGACGAGCTTTTACGGCTGGACTGGTCACTCCTGGCATGCTCCTTCTCCGTGGGCTTTTGTCGCACCTCCTCCGACAGCTGAAGCTGCCGCTCACCATCACTCTCCATGATGTGGATGTGACCAAAGGCAGAGCTCTAAATCCAGCTCCTGCTTAAATCCCCCTCAGATCCGGTCAGCAGGCTGCCTGGCGCCACTCTCATTGGTTCCTGCTGATGAGGCTACAGCTGGGGGGTCAGCGCAGTGTGTGAGGAGTCCGGCGTTCAGGATCGATGGGAGCCGCCATCTTGGATGACGGCGCATGCGCAGTTCCCCAGTGACCTGGAAGCGCCTGCTGACTGCCCCCTCGACGTCACTGCACCCGGAAACGCTCCAGCTAACGCTGAGAGCGATGCAGGATGCCGAAGAGCACGCAGCAGCGCTCCGGATAGCGTTCCCCTCCTGGCACCACTACCTCACCACCGCGCTGCACCACCACATGAACCGAAGGAGCGCGCTATACTTACCGGCGCCGAAGGAGATCAGGAATCCTCCGGACTCTGCTCCCTGCTGTCTACGTCACTGACGTGCAGTCCAGCCAGGACCACCGTGACGTCTTCCAGGGGCTTCCGCACCGGCCGAGGTAGGAGACCCCCCCCCGCTACCTGATTCGGTCCGGCCGGCCTGGGATCCATTACGAGATTCATCTGTAGGATCCTGTCCCTTCAGGAACAGGAAACCAACTGATGCATAGGGAGAGGTGCCGCCCTTTTGTATCTGTAGGTTTCCTGTTCCTGAAGGGCGGATCCCCTCTCTCATAGTGCTGTCATGGGAATCCGAATAAATAACAATAATTATAATAGACGTTTTTCAAACTTTTTTTATTCAAGTGCACACATATAAACAACAACTGAAGAACAAAAAGCAGAGAAAATTTAGGTGGAGGAGCATAAAAATGAAAATATGGCGCAGAATTCACCTTCTAAACATTTGGTGTTTCGCATTTTAGGCATTGCCTTTGATTTATGGCAGTACATTGCCCGCACAAAGACTTACCACAAGTCTTACAATTGCCGACAGATCTATTTTTCTTGCACTTTTCTTTGATCTGGCAAAATTTTGTTTGAACCATCACTTCTGAACATGTAGAAACTTGGGACGTGGAACCCTTTTCCCTATCTGTGACATAAGGACCACTCAACTCTCACAAGCGTTTGCAAAAATGCCTTGCGTGACATTTTTTGGTGGGTAATCTCCTTGAATATTATACATGCATTTATACCCGCAAAGTCTAAGGCATTTTCAAATGCATGAACAGGCCATCTCCTTGTGGATGTTCGTGTGGTATATTTTCGTGCCATCTGATCCACTACATCTACTCCATATTTTGTTTCATTGTAAAATTTTTTTTTACTATAATTATCGGTTGTAACATTGCAACCTTTTTTCAAAAACGGGTCCAATAACTTCATTACCACATGGTCAGCTAAACGGTCCTCAGCACGGCGTGTGTCATCTTTGCCTAGATAAGGGAAGCCATTTGCCAGATATTTGCTCTCCTTATCAACAGCTAGCCAATATTTGTGGCCATATTTATCTGGTTTGGAAGGCATGTACTGCGTGAATGGACACCTAGTTTTGCTTGGGAAAAGTTGCTCAACCACCGTTATGTATGGGCCAGGTTTGTAACACGCAATACAATTTTCAATAAACCTGTCCCACACAGTAGAAAATAGAGCAAACTTGTCCGTTTGCAGTCTCTCCGATCGAGTAGATTTCTCATCAAATCTGAGAAACCTCATAATTTCAACAAAGCGGTCCCTAGACATTGTCGCTTTGCAAAACGGTATTCCCCAGTCATTACACCAAATACTGCTAATCGAGTGACGGTTCGTGCCAGATATTCCACAAGCATAGAATATCGCAATGAATGCATCTAGCTCCTCATCAGATAGAGTAAACTGTAAATTATTGTTCCTGCATGCTTCTGCAAGCGTACAGTTCTTTATATGTGTCAATATATATGAATCAAAAAATAAACGCCATGCGCTCAAAGGACTATCGATGATATTTCTTCTGGCGTATCCTGTAGGGCCAGGTGCTTCTCGAAGAATATTTTGGCTGTCACGCCTACCAGGCAAGTGTTGTCCAATTTCAACAGGTTTCCATTGAATACCATCCGCTGAAACAAGTATTCCTTCAGATTCTCCTTCTCTGGTGTTTGTTGTTGCATTACCTTCGCCGCCATCGTTATCTGTTGTTCTTTCATTTCTGGGACGTTTTGCTGATTTTTTCTGTCCACGACCAGGAGGATGGTCACGAGGCAACATAACTGCATGAGCCCGATCCCCAGTTGATGTGCTTGGAATATCTGGAGAAAAAGTTGATGAATATTTAGAATTTTTGTTTTGTAAGGGTCCGTGCACACTGGCTGGATTAGCGGCGGAATATCCGACCGGATATTCTCGCCACAATCCGGCCCGTACCTGCCCGCTCAGGTACAGAGTGGAGTTTCATACCTGAAGCTCCGCTCCGAACCCCGGGCTGGAGCCACTGTCTGGGACGGAGCCGTGCTCACGCGTAAGCAAGCGCTGCTCTGTCCCTGACAGCGGCTCCAGCTTGGGGTTCGGAGCGGAGCTTCAGGCATGAGCGGGCAGGTACGGCCTGTATTGCGGCAAGAATATCCAGATGGCTATTCAGCCAGAATTCTGCTAGTGTGCACAGGCTTTAACTCAGTGTGTGGAAGAACAAATAAATACACATAACTACTTACCTTCTGGATTTGTTCCTTCTGAGTCTTCAGATTCACTCGATATGTTCTGAGGAATGAAATCTTCATCACTGTCAGAATCAAATACATGTTCCTGCAATTCGGATTCAGATTCATCCTCCGGTATGGATTGCAAAGTAGCCAGAATATCCTGAGGCTTTATCAAACGTCTTCTCTCCATATTCCTCACAAATTCCATAATTCTATATAGTTCCCTGCTGAAAAATAGAAATGAAAACTAAAAGAAATAACTGTTCTGCCACCTTCAAAAGTAGGTGGGCTGAATCAGTTGACAGACAGCAAAACTATTTCATAACAATTCATACCTGTATGAGTCTTCAGAGCTCGTATGTCTGCGTCTGTTCTCTGTCTCTTCAGCTGAACTGAAAGTAAAGTTACTATCCAGAATACTGTCTCCTGCTAGGACCTTAAGGTACCGTCACACTTAGCGACGCTGCAGCGATACCGACAACGATCCGGATCGCTGCAGCGTCGCTGTTTGGTCGCTGGAGAGCTGTCACACAGACCGCTCTCCAGCGACCAACGATGCCGGTAACCAGGGTAAACATCGGGTAACTAAGCGCAGGGCTGCGCTTAGTAACCCGATGTTTACCATCCTAAAAGTAAAAAAACTAAACACTACATACTTACCTACAGCCGTCTGTCCTCCAGCGCTGTGCTCTGCTCTCCTCCTGTACTGTCTGTGTGAGCACAGCGGCCGGAAAGCAGAGCGGTGACGTCACCGCTCTGCTTTCCGGCTGACCGACGCTCACAGCCAGTACAGGAGGAGAGCAGAGCACAGCGCTGGAGGACAGACGGCTGTAGGTAAGTATGTAGTGTTTGGTTTTTTTTTACTTTTAGGATGGTAACCAGGGTAAACATCGGGTTACCAAGCGTGGCCCTGCGCTTAGTTACTTGATGTTTACCCTGGTTACCAGTGAAGACATCGCTGAATCGGTGTCACACACGCCGATTCAGCGATGTCTGTGGGGAGTCCAGCGACGAAACAAAGTTCTGGACTTTCTTCCCCGACCAGCGACAGCACAGCAGGGGCCTGATCGCTGCTACCTGTCACACTGGACGATATCGCTGGCGAGGACGCTGCAACGTCACGGATCGCTAGCGATATCGTCTAGTGTGACGGTACCTTTAGAAAAACACCATCCTTCATTAACATAAGATAAGAGCCTAGAGTAAACAAGCCATTTTGTTCAGCATTACACAGTAATACAAGCAGGTAAAACACAAGGAAAATGTGAAAAGTTGACATGTAAATTGAACTACATCTATATGAACATCAGGGTAAATAAGACAGAGTGAAAAAATTATGCACAAAACTTTATAGCAACATTTAGTGACAAAAGGACCTCAAAATATAGTAGGGAGTCAAAATGACTCCCTTCAGTAGTTCTTGGTAAATTTTGAAAAAACGCGCAAATATTTTACCAATTCTCACAAAATCTTTTTTCACATCATATTTGAGGAAAAGTCACCGAGTTTCAAGCCGGAATTCTGAAAAATGTAGTCACAGAAGAGAAATAAAAAACGAAAGGAGTCAAAATGACTCCATCAGTAGTTCTAGTGTTAAAAAGGCATGGTAACTGCAAAAAGTAAAGACAAAACACGACTACACCAAATAAACAGTATGCACCAAATTGAAAAATGGTGCAAAATGTCCGTGATCATAAAGTCTATCTACCGTATATACTTAACCCCTTAGTGACAGAGCCAATTTGGTACTTCATGACCAGGCCAATTTTTGCAATTCTGACCACTGTCACTTTATGAGGTTATAACTCTGGAACGCTTCAACGGATCCCGCTGATTCTGAGATTGTTTTTTCGTGACATATTGTACTTCATGTTAGTGGTAACATTTCTTCGATTTAACTTGCGATTATTTATGAAAAAAACGGAAATATGGCGAAAAATTTTAAAATTTTGCAACTTTCAAACTTTGTATTTTTATGCCCTTAAATCAGAGAGATCTGTCACGAAAAATAGTTAATAAATAACATTTCCCACATGTCTACTTTACATCAGCACAATTTTGGAAACAAATTTTTTTTTTTTGTTAGGGAGTTATAAGGGTTAAAAGTTGACCAGCAATTTCTCATTTTTACAACACCATTTTTTTTTTAGGGACCACACCACATTTGAAGTCATTTTGAGGGGTCTATATGATAGAAAATAATGAAGTGTGACACCATTCTAAAAACTACACCCCTCAAGGTTCTCAAAACCACATTCAAGAAGTTTATTAACCCTTTACGTGCTTCACAGGAACTGAAACAATGTGGAAGGAAAAAAATCAACATTTAACTTTTTTTGCAAACATCTTAATTCAGAACCATTTTTTTTTTATTTTCACAAGTGTAAAAACAGAAATGTAACCATAAATTTTGTTATGCAATTTCTCCTGAATACGCCAATACCCCATATGTGGGGGTAAACCACTGTTAGGGCGCACCGCAGAGCTTGGAAGAGAAGGAGCGCCGTTTTACTTTTTCAATGTAGAATTGGCTGGCATTGAGATCGGACGCCATGTCGCGTTTGGAGAGCCCCTGATGTGCCTAAACAGTAGAAATCCCCCACAAGTGACCCCATTTTGGAAACTAGACCCCCCAAGGAACTTATCTGTGTGGTGAGAACTTTGAATGCCCAAGTGCTTCACAGAACTTTAGAATGCAGAGTCGTGAAAATAAAAAATATATTTTTTTTTTTAACAAAAAAGATATTGTAGCCCCCAAGTTTTTATTTTCACAAGGGTAACAAGAGAAATTGGACCCCAGAAGTTGTTGTCCAATTGATCCCGAGTACGCTGATGCCCCATATGTGGGGGTAACCCACTGTTTGGGCGCACGGCAGAGCTCAGAAGGGAGGGAGCACCATTTGACTTTTTGAGCGCAAAATTGGCTGTCGTGTTTGGAGACCCCCTGATGTACCTAAACAGTGGAAACCCCCCCAATTCTAGCTCCAACCCTAACCCCAACACACCCCTAACCCTAATCCCAACCTGATCCATAATCCTAATCATTAACCCTAACCATAATCACAACCCTTACCCCAAAACAACCCTAATGTCAACCCTTACCATAACCCTAATCAAAACCCTAAATCCAACACACCCCTAATCCTAATCTCAACCCCAAACTCAAACCTAACCCTAATCCCAATACACCCCTAATCACAACCCTAACCTTAACCCTAATCCCAAACCTAACCCTAATCCCAAGCGTAACCCTAATGCCAACCCTAATACCAACCCTAATCCAAACCCTAACCCCAGCTCTAACCCTAACTTTAGCCCCAACCCTAAGGCTACTTTCACACTTGCGTCGTTTGGCATCCGTCGCAATCCGTCGTTTTGGACAAGAAACGGATCCTGCAAATGTCCCTCCCTATGGGAGGTGGAGCCACATATTCATTACTGTAATGAACGGTACCATGTGACCGCTCAGTACAGGAAGAAGCTGAGGCACCTGGGAACCAGGGACAGCACCAGGAGCAGGCGAGTATAATTAGACAGGCCCCGCTCCCCTGCAGACCCCTGGGTATGACTTGAGTATAAGCCGAGAAGAGCACTTTCAGCACACAAAAAAGGCTGAAAATCTCGGCTTCTACTCGAGTATATACGGTATCCATCTATTGTGGAAGGCAGCCACATGCAAGAAGTGATAACTTACAGATTGCTGTGACTTCCACTACAGTCCACGGTCTATGCAGGCTTATCTTATCTGCCCTGTTGAGGGCAGAACAAAGTACGGCAGTGCGCAGGCGCTGGGTCTCTGACCTTTCCCAGCGCCTGTGCACTGCAGTACTTTGCTCTGCCCTCAACATGGCAGACAAAGTACGCCTGTGCTGCAGCGTGAAGACCACAAGAGGACGTCATCGTAAGATGGGAGGCCCCGGACCGCAATGCCCATCAGATCAGACGGCCCGCCCAGGTGAGTATAATCTAACCTTTTTATCTCATATTTTAGGATATCAGGGGGCTTATCTACCATTTTGCCAGATGGACCCGTTGAGCCCCAATTTAACCATGAGGGGATTTTTTTTTTTTTTTTTAACCTTTTGATAACTAAAAAAAAAAAAAAAAGTTAGTTATGAACTGTCCATGAGCCACATGGCAAAAATACATCAGTGATTACACACCAAGCCATGTGACCCAAAGGAAATGACAGATAGTGACTAAGGGCGGAGGAAAAAAAAAGTTTCTTTCCTCTTGACCCAGCTCTGAGGAGTTCCCAGGCTGCCGCTCATTAACCCCTTCACATCAGCCGAGCAGCAGCACATGTCGCATTATAGTGGTGCTCCGCTCTGCCCCCGGCGGCCGCTCGGCGCACTGCACCTCAGACACCCGCCATTATGTGATCTTTATCATCCGGCACAAAAAAAAATTCACACAAACAAATGTAGAAATAAGAGAAAAGAGCAGAAATCCGGCACCGCGGACAGAAGACGTCTCCATTTACGGCAACGGCGCCAGAGTCACAGCAGCCGGGCCGGTCACGGCGGATTTCATTGTGGGGCTGTCAGTCCTCACCAGGGAGGGAGAAAAATGCGGGAGCCATTACCGAGCGGAGGAGAAGCTGCTGCCGCCGCCGTGTACGGGGCCTGCCCCGGGGGGGAATCACGGCACCACACGGCGGGAGACACCTGCGGGGGCGGCACACGGCGGTGCCCGGGGTCCCCGCTCCTCCCGGGGCGCCGGCCTCCATTACACGGCAGCTTCTCCTCACGTCCTGCCTTCTCTTCCCCCACAAGCGACGAGACAACATGGCGCCCGGCGAGCTCCGGGAAATTAGTGGGGGAGGGGTGAACTTACCGCCCGACCTTTCCACCGGAAAACCGCCAGACTAAAGATTTTCCAGTCACCGCAATAACGACTGCTGACGTAACTAACCGTCAAAAAAAATGGCGGCTACCGGATATTAACGGTAACATACCGAATCGGTACAATGACGTCACCACTACTAACCTAAGCCCAGTAAAAATCGTACCCCATTGACTAAACAGCCGCAAATCGTTACCGGATGAGTTAAAGGAGGAGGACGTAAAGAGACACTTACCGAACGATGGCGGAGCGCGAAACCAACACAACCGACGAGGCGAGTAATAACGTCCGTCTGCGCCCGCCGCCCCGCTTTATATAGTCTGCGCCACGTCACCCCCTGATTCGTCGCCTTTGTTTCCCTGGGAGCGGATGGTGATTGGGTGCGGGGCAGAGAGGCGAACGGTGATTGGTAGGTTAGAAAAAGGCGGGGAAACATGCCCCCAGCGCTGTGTGCGCGCGCGGTCCGTCTCACAGGAGCACAATGTATCCTAAGAAATGAGATGAGCGCGGGGCGGGCGTGTGAGGAAAGCCCGGCCATAACAATAATACCCCGCACATGTGGAGGGAAACACGCCGATACCGGCACCCAATAATAAACGTACTCGCCATGTATGGCCTCTGTATAGTCACTGGACACAGTAGCCACCATAAATCCACTCAGGGTGACAAATGGCTTCCGTTTACTGTCGCTGCTCGCTCATAAGACTCTAAAAACAAATAGGGGTCACACGACTTGTTGCCGTGTAGCCCCCCACAGCCTTACGGTCACATTCCTGGTAGTCAGGAGCCGGCGTCAATGATAATAAGTCGTGAGCGAATCGTCCGAAATTTGTTTTCGCGAAGATTCGACCACCAGATTCAATCCAGTCTGACTAAAACCGGTGCTCGGATTTCTGGAAAAGTCAAAGCATGACGGAAAGGGGTTAATAAAATATATATATATATATATAAAATACAGGATTATCACTGGGCCTTATGGCGCTCCACCATGTGGTTACGCGCGGCACTCCCTGTGTGACCACCTAAGGCTAGTCATCGGGGGGCTGCAGGACGGGGCCTAGGACAGGGGACAAGGAAGGAAAATTAGTATTCATCCCCTTCCCGGGGAAGCAAAATAGCAACCTGCTTTTCCTTTATGTCCTCCATCTTGGACGGAGTTTGGGGTGCACAGATATTATCGTATGATTCATGAATTGCGTCTTTTTGAAAAGTTACAGCATCACCGCAGTTTTTGACGTCTTTGCGGAGGCTTCGCTGCCGGGGTCTTGCACCCTAGAGAGCGGACAGTCTCCGAAGTGAAGAAACCCAAAGATTGAGCACCTCACTTTTTTTTTTAACACTTCCGTACCCCGAGGCGGTAAGAAGAAGCGGCATACGACGTGTGCACAGCCGTGTGGCTTTTTCCATTGTTTCCATATGTTCCTATTATGTGGCACCTTTTCAGTCTGAAAAAGCCAGGCTCTCAAAATGCATTTTTTAAAGGAGGATTTGGAGAGTTCTGATCAGTTCCCGCTCAAAAAAAAAACACCTCAGAATGAACATCCCCTAAAATGAGCAGTTCGGAGCAACTCACTAAAAGGGGTCCTACACACGACCGATTTTCTCGGACAAGTGCTATTTGTGGTTTTCACAGAAAGCACTCCTACCTATGATATTTTATGGGGTACCACTTTTTCTTCGGACCGAATGATCCACGGTAAAAATAAAAATCAAAGACATGTCCAATTTTGATCTGAGTGTTGGATCAAAAGCGGCAATGCATGTCAAGGGGTCCGTGGAGAAAAAAAAAAAGCCATATTTACAGAATGCTAATGCCCATGATAAAGGCGGGGGTCACTTAGGTGCAAAATACTGATAAATGACCACTCACACCATGACCACCCATGGGGAATATGGTCGCCTAGTATTATTAATGCGTAGAGATGAGGCTTGTATAGGGCACCAGTCACACAGGTACGTATAGTGCACCATGCCGGCTTACAGACTATTGGTCAGGCCCATAATATTCGATCAGGTGAGCTGCCCAGTACTATATAAGTGCAGATAGCCAAAATTCTTCCCGCCAACCCTAAGGGCCCATGGATTGCGAGATTGTGTGTTTGCGCCAAAATATCAATGCGTTTTTTTTATTACATATTTTTGTTGCACATTATTTTCTTTTTTTTTGCGGGATGTAGTCTATGTGTTGTAAGGGTGTGACAGGGAACCGTTATGCGCCTCTCCCCTGAAAACAAAGTCTGCAAGAAGAAGTATATTTAAATATGTGATTTTATTGTATTAGCAGTGTAAAATGTAAAGTGCATGGAACCTTATAGGCACTAATGTATGTGGTTCTTCTAATGTACGGTAATTAATGAACAATATTGTTAAGGTGTAGTGTATAGGGAGAGAATAAAGATAGGTTTAGGATATAAGGTATAGTATAGGGTTTTATAGTTCAGATTAGGAAAAGAAAATATGCAGAGGTGGGCATATTAGTTGCAGGAAGTAGTACACAGGGTTAGATACGGTTAATATGTTTGGGACCAGTCCAGCATGGGAGGGGGTTGGTTATATAAAAAGGGGAGCACCTCCTGGTTAGATTAGATTGAGAGATAAAGTTTTAGTACGAGTTCTGGAGGGCACGAGAAGTACGCACTGTTCTGGCGGTATGAGAACATCGGTGACTGTCTTCAATTGACTTTTCTGTAATGTCCGGGGGTTACGGCCCGAAACTAGGCACTGGATAGTGTGCCTTATTTCCTTCTAACAAGTGGAAGCCGGACGGGAAAAGCCGAAGGGAGACAGGACGGGTCTTGTGAGTGCTGCGGAGCCGGACAGAGTATCTCGGGGGCTGAAGGAGCCAGTAAGCGAAGGGATAGCTCAGGGTGAATATTAGGAAAACATGGCAACGTACTGTGCTTTGTGATCAATTCAACTCAGGCTGTTAAGTAAAGTTGAACTGGTTGTTAAGAAGTGCGAGTGTCCCCCGATTTGTGTGCGGCTGATAGTGGAACAAAGGAGGTGGATGCAGCAGATGCATCCAGCCTAAAAGTGACTACACTGCATTGTATACAGCAAAACATTGATGGACAGGAACACTGTTTATTTGTGTGGTCCTAGGGCATAGGAACACAGCCCCTCAACCATGACCACCGCCCTGTGCCCCTTACAATGTATCCACAGCAATTCACCAGTAATTACAGTGTGAGCTATTATATTCATTAGCTCAAAGATTGTCCATCTCTGGGGACATTGGCCTGTGCTCAAAAATTGTTTTTGCAATTTTATTACAAATATGGCATCGTTTGGCTTTTGCAGGTTCTTTACTTTCCCGCACATTCTGCTTGGATGTGGTCTGCTGCGGCCATAAGCAGCTGAGAGGCGCTCAGAAAAAGACAAATAGTGTTTATAAACCCTCTTACTGGAGTGTCAGAACCTGATCACTGACAGATTCTCAGTTAGCCCATTCAATAGCCAGCAATACACAGGGCTACACAAAGGTTATGGTGGGCAAATGATGCAACATTTTTAATGAAACCTAAATACAAGAATGATTTTTAGCTAAAAACACATGCTTTAAAATAAGAGAAAAAAAAGGACATCCATCATAAAGGCCAAAAAGCACATAAACAAACTCTTAAAAGGATGTTTATCTTATGTAAACATGTCAGCCAAAGAAGGCTCACCAGATCACATCCTTTATGTGGCCTAAGATCTTTGTCGTCTTTGTAAATAGGCATTCACATACAAAGTAATAGGGTCTTTTTCATTGTGAAGGGGGGGGGGGGAGGCTCTAAAACTGAAGAGAATGGACCTTTTCATTTCTATGCAAAAATGGATTCATATGGGTCAAGTAGATTAGGTGATGGGCATTTGTTTAACGAGGGAGATGAGGTCTAATTATAACAAATAAACGATTTTCCAGACGACTCTTAATTAAAATATTTCAAAAATTTTATTCCATATCATAAATATTGGCACTCACAATAAATCCAAGCATGATGAGGTTTCCTAATGATACAATGCCCTTTATCAAGGTGGGCATTAGGCCGCTTGTTTTCTTCAGGAAAATGGGCCAAAAAAAAAGAGTTAACTGACTCTGACAAGTCAAAAATTGTGAAAAGTCTTACAGAAGGATGCAGCACTCTGGAAATTGCTAAGCGATCACAGAACTATCGAGAAGACTTGTTGCAAATAGAGACAAACGGGTTCAAATATAGAGACTCAATAGATGTTCGAAGGCTCAAATGTGGAGTGACCAGGAAGCCAATATCCTCTCTTAGTCCAGAGATGCAACATCTCTGGAGGGCCTAGAAGTACAAGGTGCTCAAAGACACGGCCGAGGTAAGGAAGGAAGAAACCAGACCACCACTGAGCAAGACACAGAAGGACAAGGTGTTCAGTGCTCAGAGACACAGCCGAGGTAAAGAAGGCAGAAACCGGACCACCACTGAGCAATACATAGAAGTACAAGGTGCTCAGAGACACGGCCGAGGTAAGGAAGGAAGAAACCGGACCACCATTGAGCAAGACACAGAAGAACAAGATGCTCAGAGACATGGCCGAGGTAAGGAAGAAAGAAACCCGACCACCACTGAGAAAGACACAGAAGTGCAAGATGCTCAGAGACACGGCCGAGGTAAGGAAGGAAGAAACACAACCACCACTGAGCAAGACACAGAAGTGCAAGGTGTTTAGTGCTCAGAGACATGGCCGAGGTAAGGAAGGAAGAAACCGGTCCACCACTGAGCAAGACACAGAAGTACAAGGTGTTCAGTGCTCAGAGACATGGCCAAGGTAAGGAAGGAAGAAACCCGACCACCACTGAGCAAGATACAGAAGTGCAAGGTGCTCACAGACATGGCCGAGGTAAGGAAGGAAGAAACCCAACCACCACTGAGCAAGACACAGAAGATCAAGGTGTTTAGTGCTCAGAGACATGGCCGAGGTAAGGAAGGCAGAAACCGGACCACCACTAAGCAAGACACAAAAGTGCAAAGTGTTCAGTGCTCAGAGACACGGCCGAGGTAAGGAAGGAACTGGACCACCACTGAGCAAGATACAGAAGTACAAGGTGCTCAGAGACATGGCCGAGGTAAGGAAGGAAGAAACCGGACCACCACTGAGCAAGACATAGAAGTGGAAATAACAAGACTAGGCCAAGAAATATCTGAAGACAGATTTTCCAAAGGTTTTATGGATTGATGAGATGAGAGGGACTCTTGATGGACCAAATATATGGACCCGAGGCTGGATCAGTAACGACATAGACTTCCACATCAGCTCAGAAAGAACTAGAAAGAACGAACGAACGAGAACAGAAGTTGTGAGGACTATTCCGAATGCTCAGCAGGGTAGCACTACAACACACAGGCGCTAGTGGTAGCCAACGATTTCCACCTGCAAAGGGAACTCTGGATGTGCCCATCGGACCGGCCGGTCTCTGATAGCCCTGTTAACCGTGCTCTGGATTGCGGATCCTGAAGTCTTCAGTAAAGAGGTAAAGAGACTGCAACCTGTGGCCCTGTGTCTGGGGGTGATCTAACTGATCATCATCTCCCCCAGCAATCAGCTGGCCGGCAACCCAATGCACATTAGAGGGTCGGCCAAATCCATCGATATTGTTAGGCGCGGCCGAAAGTGGTCTAATGTGTATGACTTCAACTCCAAGTGATCCTACAATGTCAGAACTGTGCATATACAAAGCAGATAAAATTCTATTTTTTTTAGGATGCAAACAGACCTTCTAGGAAAACAGTCTTAGTTTATCTAGGATACTTGCTTAAAGGGGTTGTCTGGCTTTAGATTTGTGGGGGTTCGACCAACCGATTGCCAAAATGGTGATCTTTTATCCCTTTAAGAATAGAGCATGCCCAACCTCGCCTCCATTCATTCCCTGTATTCGGCTTTCTCCTGCGATCCTGCAGGGATTGAATGGTTCCTGCACCTCTCCATGTCCCGTGTCAGATCCAATGGAAGAATGGATTTAGAGGGGCCCATTAATGTCTGAGCACAGCGTAGCATTTGCTATCATTCTCTGCACAGATATACTATGTGACACTCTGAAGGGAATTTCTAGTTTAGTAGTAAATCCCGCTGACGTAGAAAGACCGCTATTTGCCAAGTATCTTTATTGCTGCTGGCGTGGTTCCACCATTCTGAGAGCGATGCAATAAAGCGCGCTTTACTCCAGTTCTGTGCTCCTGGTGAATTAATTACAAGGGTTATAGAGCACACCGCTTACACCAGGGACGGTGTTCATTATCAAGGGGGAAGACTGGAGGATCTGAAACATCACACAGAAGGGGCAAAACAAGCAACACCGGATCCCTACGGGCAGTGAGATGCAACGAAGGAAAGAAAAAGCAACAACGTGAGAAAAGATCCTGGTAATACAGCCCTGGCGTAGATTCGGAGCCATAGGCCACGTGCACACTGTCAGTATTTGGTGAGTTTTTTACGTCAGTATTTGTGAGCCAAAACCAGGAGTGGGTGATAAATAGAGAAGTGGTGACGTGGTTCTATTATACTTTTCCTCTGATTGTTCCACTCCTGATTTTGACTTATAAATACTGATGTAAGATACTGACCAATTACTGACCGTGTGAACGCGGCTTTAGAAATACAGTATCAGCCTTCACACACAATGATTGATGCCGTCCTGTATACATGTACATACTCATGCAGCTATTATAGGGGTTGACCTAAGATTGTAAGCTCTCTCTTGTCCATACGGTAAGGGATATGACTTGCTGATACATCTTGTCATATGCCTCTATGTTGTGGAATGGTGCACCATCCTGTCACCAGTTTTGGCTACCCCATCTGAGAGCAGTATTATGAGGGAGAAAAGATCCCGATTTCAGCGATGTCTCACTTACTGGGCTGCTTGCTGGAGTTTTGATAAAATCGTTGTTTTATCTGCTGCAGATCTAGCAGTTCTCTGAATGCTGAGCTCTGGTATAATCCTGCCCACACCACTGATTGGCTTTCTGTGTACACTTTGCATAGGCAGAAAGCTGCCAATCAGTGATGGGGGCAGGGTTAGACTATCTGGCAGCAGGCCAAGTGGTGCTCCGATGATAATCTCCTGCTGATAAAACAGTGATTTTATAAAAAAATTACACTAAGTAGTCCAGTAAGTCACACATCACTGATATCAGGGTCTCTGCCTCTTTACATTATGCTGCTGTCGGATTAGGTAACAAAAACTGGTGACAAATTCCCTTTAAGGCCCCACAAACATTGAATTGATCCATATGCTGTTGATATTGGTCAATGCTCTGATGGTTATGGGGCCTCCAGACTGTACAGTGACAGATGATATTGGGAAGATAAGAATTGGGTGGTTTGAATTCAACGCCCTGCCCTTTTATTTTTTTTTGAGAGATAAGAGAGGAGCCTGCCAGCAGCTTTCTTGCTCTCCATTGAATATACGTGAGCGACGGCAGAGACAGATATTCATGTGCATGGTGGGATAAGCCAGAGATAGACTGTACTCAACAAGGGGGGTGGCACTTTACACATAAAGTCCCATCTCCGTTCTGGTCGTAACATCAAGGGCGGACATATCATTGATGCAATGTGTGCGGCCGCACGGGGGCCCAATAGCTAAGGGGGCCCATTTCTAACTCCACATCAGGTGCAATTTTGCATTTTTATGAGTTCTTTGGCTGCAAAGGGCCCATATATTGTTCTTGCACAGGGGCCCTTTTGTGCCCACCAGTGATTAACATTATATTGTGGATTAAATATCTGTTTCCTCCACATTTGTGAAAATAATTATAAAGTGTCCGCAGCAGTCACAAGTCCATTACTGTGAGGGACGCTGGGTGACGCCTTTAAGCATCAAGGGTTTAAGCAGGATCTCAGGAACCCAAACAAGACTTTTATTGGTTCATTATTAGAAACTAAAGAGATGGAGAGAGGAGAGAAGATTATAGACCACGACAATCCACTTAAGACCCCCAAACACAGACTAATGTTGGCATGATCAACGGATTCTATTGACACGCTAATGTGTATGGGGGCGCACCCAACTGGTCATCGGGGAAATATCGATCGGGCATGCCCAATTTTCGGAATGTGATTGCTTTGTTCTGGAGATAAGGCATGGATAGACATGTCTCGCAATGGCTCTCATGGGCGCTACTGGGTATAGAAGAGTCCACTGAGATATTATCCTTTCAATAGCACAGTAGAGGTTCTGGCACATTACAGAGTCCTACAGAAAAGGAAAGCTTTTCCATATTTGTGGACACATGAAAAATAGTCTAGGAGTCTACAGGTGGAATCTAATTATCATCCATTCATTGTTAATGTCCCCCCATCCCAATCCCCGCTAACGAGATAAGATACACAACACTGGAGTTTTTATTTCACATCTTCTGGATATCTATGTGTCTCGCCCTCTTTTATGTATATTGTAGCTAGGAGATTCTGCATAAGGCCTCTTTCACACTTCCGTCGGTACGGGTCCGTCGCTATGCGTCGGGCCGACGTACCGATGGACGTTGTGAATTTACTGCACGATGTGGGCAGCGGATGCAGTTTTTCGACGCATCCGCTGCCCATTCTGCAGTCCGGGGAGGAGGGGGTGGAGTTTCCGCCGCGCATGCGCGGTCGAAAATGGCGGACGCGACGTACAAAAAAGGTTACATTGAACTTTTTTGTGAAACACGACGGATCCGTCGCACGACGGACGCAAAGTGTGGCAATCCGTCGCTAATACAAATTTATGGGCAAAAAACGCATCCTGCGAGCACATTTTGCAGGATCTGTTTTTTGCCCAAAACGACAGATTGCGACGGATTGCAAAAAACGGAAGTGTGAAAGAGGCCTAACTATAAAAACAATTCCTAAAGAATATAGCACTGAGTAGTTGCTCAAGGAGGGTCCAAACACCAACCCAATACAAAGGGTCCAAACACCAACCCAATACAAAGGGTCCAAACGCCAACCCAATGCAAAGGGTCCAAACACCAACCCAATGCAAAGGACAAACTTGGGCACTCAGAATTGGGAAAGTTCTTCTTTTGCATTATCCAGGTAATAGCCTGATAAAGAGTGTATTTAGAATTAACCAGTGTCAGACTGGAGAACATTGGGCCCACCAGAGGATTTGACTCGGAGGGCTCACATTTCTCCCCCACTGAAGAGCCCCATACCAGCTGCAAGGTTTGCACTATGAACTCTTCTGAAGGAGAAGCCAGGGCCCTCCAGTTCTCTGGTGGGCCAGTCCAACCCTGGAATTAACTATTGATCATAAAGCTACTGTATATGTTTTAATTAAAGGATGTTAAGATTTTATTTTTGCATTAAGCTGCATTACTTGGATACTAAAATTAAATTTACTGAGAACCATCAATACATGAATATGTCACCAGAATCACCATCAGCTTTGTGCAAGCTGTATTTGTTGCATGAAGGACGCAAAAACCATCAGATGTATCCCTTTATTTACAATGGGGGTCTGTTTATTTTCCATTAGAGTATTTGACAAATTCTGGACACCTTAATTGAAGCCAAACAGACCCGATTATAAAAAAAAAGACCAATACTATTAAAGCTGTGCAATAATTGGGGGCCCTGTTAGAGCTTTTACATTGGGGTCCATGAGTTTCAAGTTACACCACTGACCCCACGGTCAAACATTTATGGTAAAACCAATTGATATGCCACTTGTGTGATTCTTTTGTTAAGGGGAATTACCAGTCAGAGACCACCCCTCGCAATGCCCCGTACATTGGTCTATACTGATGGATTCAGCTGACAGTACAATTTGTACGGTGCTCCCTGACAGATGATTTTGGAGGTAAATAAATATCTGGTGTGTCTGATTTCGGAGTGACAATCACTCTGTTCTCCTTGAGATAAGCGGCCGCCATGTCTGGCAATGGCCCTCTCAAAGGGGACACAGGAGCACTTGACAGAGTGAGAGCTCCCTTGTGTGGGAGGATCTGATGAGATCGCAGCTGGGCGAAATATTGGGCACACCAACGTTTGGCCGATAGTTATCTAAATACTGTGGGAGGCTTTAGGTTTAAGCTGTTGGGGGAAGTCCGGGCCAGACAGCACATCTATGAAATACAGATGGTAAAAGTCTGTTCTAACATATTATTGATCGTTATGGCTCGTAATGGGGGCCGGTAGTATTGCCCCTTTATGGCTGGCAGAGGGGGCCAGGAGTGTTGCCCTGTTTTGGCTCATAGAAATGGCCATTATGGTTCCTCCGTTATCTCTCATAGAGGGGGGCGGTAGTATTGCTCCATTATGGCTTGTAGAGGGAGTCAGGACTATTGTTCCATTATGGCTTGCAGAGGGGGACGGGAGTGTTGAGTTGACCTGTTTCGATTCATATAGGGGGCTGGGAGTGTTGCCCTGTTATGGCTCATAGAGGGGGCTGGGAGTGTTGCCCCGTTTTGGCTCATAGAGAAGACCAAGAGTGTTGTTCTGTTATGGCTCGTAGAAGGGTGGGAGTGTTTTCCCATTATGGCTTGTAAAGGGAGCCGGGAGTATAGCCCTATTATGGCTGGTAGAGGGGGCCGGGAGTGTTGCCCCATTATGACTGGGTAGAGGGGGCTAGGAGTGTCTCCCTATTATGGCTCGTAGAGGGGGCCATGAGTGTTGCCCGGTTATAGTTCTTAGAGGAGGCAAGGAGTTTTGCTCCATTATGGCTCATAGAGGGGGCCTAGAGCATTACGCCGTTATGGCTCGTAAAAGGGGCCTAGAGTGTTATGCCGTTATGGCTCGTAGAAGGGGCCTAGAGTATTATGCCGTTATGGCTCGTAAAAGGGGCCTAGAGTATTATGCCGTTATGGCTCGTAGAGGGGGCCTAGAGTATTACACCGTTATGGCTCATAGAGGGGGCCTAGAGTATTACGCCGTTATGGCTCATAGAGGGGGCCTAGAGTATTATGCCGTTATGGCTCGTAGAGGGGGCCTAGAGTATTACACCGTTATGGCTCATAGAGGGGGCCTAGAGTATTACACCGTTATGGCTCATAGAGGGGGCCTAGAGTACTATGCAGTTATGGCTCATAGAGGGGGCCTAGAGTATTATGCCGTTATGGCTCATATAGGGGGTCTAGAGTATTACGGCGTTATGGCTCATAGAGGGGGCCTAGAGTATTATGCCGTTATGGCTCATATAGGGGGCCTAGAGTATTACGCCGTTATGGCTCAGAGAGGGGGCCTAGAGTATTACACCGTTATGGCTCATAGAGGGGGCCTAGAGTATTACCCCGTTATGGCTCATAGAGGGGGCCTAGAGTATTACACCATTATGGCTCATAGAGGGGGCCTAGAGTATTACGCCGTTATGGCTCATAGAGGGGGCCTAGAGTATTACACCGTTATGGCTCATAGAGGGGGCCTAGAGTATTACACCGTTATGGCTCATAGAGGGTGCCTAGAGTATTACGCCGTTATTGCTCATAGAAGGGGCCTAGAGTATTACACCGTTATGGCTCATAGAGGGGGCCTAGAGTATGACGCCGTTATGGCTCATAGAGGGGGGCCTAGAGCATTACGCCGTTATGGCTCATAGAGGGGGCCTAGAGTATTACGCCGTTATGGCTCATAGAGGGGGCCTAGAGCATTACGCCGTTATGGCTCATAGAGGGGGGCCTAGAGCATTACGCCGTTATGGCTCATAGAGGGGGCCTAGAGCATTACGCCGTTATGGCTCATAGAGGGGGCCTAGAGCATTATGCCGTTATGGCTCATAGATGGGGCCTAGAGTATTACGCCGTTATTGCTCATAGAGGGGGCCTAGAGTATTACGCCATTATGGCTCATAGAGGGGGCCTAGAGTACTATGCCGTTATTGCTCATAGAGGGGGCCTAGAGTATTACGCCATTATGGCTCATAGAGGGGGCCTAGAGTATTACCCCGTTATGACCCATAGAGGGGGCCTAGAGTATTACCCCGTTATGGCTCATAGAGGGGGCCTAGAGTATTACGCCGTTATGGCTCATAGAGGGGGCCTAGAGTATTACCCCGTTATGACCCATAGAGGGGGCCTAGAGTATTACCCCGTTATGGCTCATAGAGGGGGCCTAGAGCATTACGCCGTTATGGCTCATAGAGGGGGCCTAGAGTATTACCCCATTATGGCTCATAGAGGGGGCCTAGAGTATTACGCCGTTATGGCTCATAGCGGGGGAATAGAGTATTACGCGTTATGGCTCATAGAGGGGGCCTAGAGCATTACGCCGTAATGGCTCGTAGAGGGGGCCTAGAGTATTACCCCGTTATGGCTCATAGAGGGGGCCTAGAGTATTACACCGTTATGGCTCATAGAGGGGGCCTAGAGCATTACGCCGTTATGGCTCGTAGATGGGTCCAGGAGTGTTCCCCCGTTATGGCTCATAGAGGGGACCTAGAGTATTATGCCGTTATGGCTCATAGAGGGGGCCTAGAGTATTACCCCGTTATGGCTCATAGAGGGGGCCTAGAGTATTACACCGTTATGGCTCATAGAGGGGGCCTAGAGTATTACACCGTTATGGCTCATAGAGGGGGCCTAGAGTATTATGCCGTTATGGCTCATAGAGGGGGCCTAGAGTATTACCCCGTTATGGCTCATAGAGGGGGCCTAGAGTATTACACCGTTATGGCTCATAGAGGGGGCCTAGAGTATTACACCGTTATGGCTCGTAGAGGGGGCCTAGAGCATTATGCCGTAATGGCTCGTAGAGGGGGCCTAGAGTATTACCCCGTTATGGCTTGTAGAGGGGGCCTAGAGTATTACGCCGTTATGGCTTGTAGATGGGTCCAGGAGTGTTGCCCCGTTATGGCTCATAGAGGGGGCCAGAGTTTTGCCCATTATGGCTCGTAGACGGGTCCAGGAGTGTTGGCCAGTTATGGCTCGTAGAGGGGGCCGAGAGTAGACCCTCTCTAGGATATTAATGTGTGGACTTTATCAGTAATTTTGTACCTAGATCACTCAATATTTTACCATGGTCTGATTAATAGAATATATTGCAGTGCAAAGATGATACAGGAATAGAAAAAGAGCCAGAATCTGCAGAAAGACCACTTTCAGATTATATCTTGCCCCCACTTCATGTACAATGTTTTCTCACTTTTGCAGGCAGGATTTATGGCCTGGCAGTATAAAACATAGATAGTTCTGAAGGTCTCTTTGATAAAACATTATTTCCTCCTGTCATTTGTGCATCCCATAGTCAGAGAAGTGTGCTTCATAAAGCTCTAGGCACAGAAATCTTTGTGCTGTCGCATTGTTCTGGGAGAACGGGGGTGATGTTTAACAATGGAGGGGGGTAATGTCTGGCAAGAAGTGAGAATAAGATCTGCTGGGGTCAGAGCAGGCGGAGAAGAGAAAAGGGTGGGAATGTAAAGTAGAAGGGTATGTAACAATAGAGGAGCTGGAGGCAACATGGAGGCGGAGAGGCGTACCACAGTATTGGAGGAGTGGCGTCTCTATGTGTCAGGGATAGGGGAGTGATTGAGGCTGTGGATTCCCAGACATGTGAATATAACCAATGTCAGTAATTGTGCCACCAGCATACTCGTACCGGATTACTCCTCCATTGTTGGCAAAGCCGTCCGCGCGCTGGTCAATTTGCCTTTGATTTAAGAAGCGTGCCGTCATGGCAGCTGAAAAACGGAGTACAAGACAGGGAGCGATGCATCACAACGGCGCCCGCCGGACACTACTGACTACAATGAGATCCGCCAGGTTTCCTTCTTGGATTCCGTAATTTCAAGGGAAGACGTAGTGTTGCACTACTTTATTTCATGAATTTTTAGCAATCTGTAACGGAACCTACAACACAGGTGTGAGCGAAGCCATTAATGTGAGCCTCCTTATTCCCCCCCGACAGATGATGTCGGTGTAGAGAAGGATTCAATCTGCTAAATTTCAGCAACCGCAGCAATAATCCTCTACCACCAAGGTCTGCCAGCTGCTCTCTCCCTCTGAGAGTTCCTGTGTATGGAGGAGTCGGGACAGATAGTTGTTGGCTAGACGTTCAGCCGACAACTAACTGAATCTGTATGGCTACTTTCACACTAGCGTTGTTTGCTGTACGTCGGAATGCGTCGTTTTGGAGAAAAAAACGCATCCTGCAAAGTTGCCCGCAGGATGCGTTTTCTCTCCATAAGCTTGCATTGGACGTATGGCCACACGTCGCATCCGTCGTTCCATGTAACTTTTTTGGGCATCGTGTCCGCCATTTCCGACCGCGCATGCGCGGCCGGAACTCCGCCCCCTCCTCCCCGCTCATCACAATGCAGCAGCGGATGCGCTGAAAAACTGCATCTGCTGCTCCCGTTGTGCAACATTAACACACTGTCCGTCGGTACATCGGGCCGACGGTTGGCGACGGCCCGTACCGACGGACTAGTGTGAAAGTAGCCTATGTCCTGCATGTGGAATATTTTTTTTTTTTTCTGTTGGATTCTGTTGAAATCTGGAGCAAAAAAAAATATTGTGCCATGCTTTTTGATGCCAAATATTCTGGATAAACTGGTGTAAATATATAAATCATTCTGCCTGGTGGCAGATTTACGTTATGTGCCCATGGAGTTTTTGGAGCAGCAAATGAGCAGAAATTCTCCAAATCCTTTTAAAAAATCAAAACATTGGAGTTTCCCACTTGTCTGTGTTCCAAAAATTCAGCAAAAAAACTCAGTGTGCATGTACCCTAAGGCTCTGTGCACACGTTGCGGATTTTGCTGCGGATCCGCAGCATTTCCACAGCTGCGGATCTGCAGCAGTTTCCCAGGAGTTTACAGTACAATGTAAACCTATGGGAAACAGAAAACGCTGTGCCAATGCTGCGGAAAAAAACGCGTGGAAACGCAGTGGATTATTTTCCACAGCATGTCAATTCTTTGTGCGGAATCCGCAACGGTTTTACATCTGCTCCAATAGAAAACTGCAGGTGTAAAACAGCAGCGGAATCCGCAGTAGAAAACGCGATAAATCCACAGTAAAAACCGCAGCGGTTTTCAAATGCGGATTTATCAAATCTGCAGAGGATCATTCTACGTGTGCACTTACCCTTATATCTCTCCTTCCTGCTGTATCTCTTCTGGCTTTGATTTAAAAAAAACTGCACCGCAGGTTTGTTGGGTGGATTTGCCTGTGGGTGGAATTAAGGTGACAGGAAATGGAAAAATTAGAAAACAAAAACAGAAACAAAAGTGGATAAAACAAACAAACAAACAAACTGTTCTTAATTGGTGTTTTATATTTCACTATTGGCTTCTATCAAACACTTGGCAAAAACAATGCTGCAAAAAATGCTGTGGGTGAAATCTGCAGCATTTGTGCAACAAAATCAGGTGCTTTTGCAGTTGCGGAAAATCCGCAGCAAATAATGTCTGGGTGTCTCCCCCCAAGGGTGTCTATTCTATACATGAGGTGCATTTATGAGGGGTCAGTCTGCTGTGGGTTTTGCCACAAAACAGTGGCAAATCTGCAGTAAAATCCAGATGTGAGCTTTCCTGCTGATTTAACCCTGTGCATTAGTAGAAATCTGTCATGGATTCTGCACTAATGATTGTCAGGCTGTGGATTTCTGCACAGAAAGAAGTTCTGACTCTCTGGATCACACTGGGATCTATGGGTGAGCCACAAGTCACTTTCACAATGTAAGTCTATTTAGCATGAGAACAAGGCGCCATAGACTTACATTACAAAAGTGACTTCTGCCTTATATATAGACCCCAGTGTGATCCAGAGAGTGGGGGAAAGAAGAGGAGCGGAAAGGCGCTGTAAATCAGTGAGTATATTAGTACCCCCACATTGCATACACATTCACAGGTTTAGTCCATATAGTTATTTTTTTTTTATGAAAGTGCTCTTTTAAAATAGATCTGTCACCAGATTTCATAATACAAACTGCATATGTTATTATTACACATGGCTTTCAGACCTGATGAGGCTTGTGTACTCACTTTGAAAATTCATGTTGGAGTGGTTGCATAATCGTAAAATTAAAGGGGTTGTCCGGCCTTGGAGCCCAAGTCTGCAGTCTCTCTATGTGACCCAAGTCTGCAGTCTCTCTATGTGACCCAAGTCTGCAGTCTCTCTATGTGACCCAAGTCTGCAGTCACTCTATGTGACCCAAGTCTGCAGTCACTCTATGTGACCCAAGTCTGCAGTCTCTCTATGTGACCCAAGTCTGCAGTCACTCTATGTGACCCAAGTCTGCAGTCTCTCTATGTGACCCAAGTCTGCAGTCTCTCTATGTGACCCAAGTCTGCAGTCTCTCTATGTGACCCAAGTCTGCAGTCTCTCTATGTGACCCAAGTCTGCAGTCTCTCTATGTGACCCAAGTCTGCAGTCTCTCTATGTGATCCAAGTCTGCAGTCACTCTATGTGACCCAAGTCTGCAGTCACTCTATGTGACCCAAGTCTGCAGTCTCTCTATGTGACCCAAGTCTGCAGTCTCTCTATGTGACCCAAGTCTGCAGTCACTCTATGTGACCCAAGTCTGCAGTTTCTCTATGTGACCCAAGTCTGCAGTCTCTATGTGACCCAAGTCTGCAGTCACTCTATGTGACCCAAGTCTGCAGTCTCTCTATGTGACCCAAGTCTGCAGTCTCTCTATGTGATCCAAGTCTGCAGTCATCTATGTGACCCAAGTCTGCAGTCTCTCTATGTGACCCAAGTCTGCAGTTTCTCTATGTGACCCAAGTCTGCAGTCATCTATGTGACCCAAGTCTGCAGTCACTCTATGTGACCCAAGTCTGCAGTCTCTCTATGTGACCCAAGTCTGCAGTCACTCTATGTGACCCAAGTCTGCAGTCTCTCTATGTGACCCAAGTCTGCAGTCTCTCTATGTGATCCAAGTCTGCAGTCACTCTATGTGACCCAAGTCTGCAGTCTCTCTATGTGACCCAAGTCTGCAGTCTCTCTATGTGATCCAAGTCTGCAGTCTCTCTATGTGATCCAAGTCTGCAGTCTCTCTATGTGATCCAAGTCTGCAGTCTCTCTATGTGATCCAAGTCTGCAGTCACTCTATGTGACCCAAGTCTGCAGTCTCTCTATGTGATCCAAGTCTGCAGTCTCTCTATGTGATCCAAGTCTGCAGTCTCTCTATGTGATCCAAGTCTGCAGTCTCTCTATGTGATCCAAGTCTGCAGTCTTTCTATGTGATCCAAGTCTGCAGTCTCTCTATGTGATCCAAGTCTGCAGTCTCTCTATGTGATCCAAGTCTGCAGTCTCTCTATGTGATCCAAGTCTGCAGTCACTCTATGTGACCCAAGTCTGCAGTCTCTCTATGTGATCCAAGTCTGCAGTCTCTCTATGTGATCCAAGTCTGCAGTCTCTCTATGTGATCCAAGTCTGCAGTCTCTCTATGTGATCCAAGTCTGCAGTCTCTCTATGTGATCCAAGTCTGCAGTCTCTCTATGTGATCCAAGTCTGCAGTCTCTCTATGTGATCCAAGTCTGCAGTCTCTCTATGTGACCCAAGTCTGCAGTCTCTCTATGTGACCCAAGTCTGCAGTCTCTCTATGTGACCCAAGTCTGCAGTCACTCTATGTGACCCAAGTCTGCAGTCTCTCTATGTGATCCAAGTCTGCAGTCTCTCTATGTGACCCAAGTCTGCAGTCTCTCTATGTGACCCAAGTCTGCAGTCTCTCTATGTGATCCAAGTCTGCAGTCTCTCTATGTGATCCAAGTCTGCAGTCTCTCTATGTGATCCAAGTCTGCAGTCACTCTGTGACCCAAGTCTGCAGTCTCTCTATGTGATCCAAGTCTGCAGTCTCTCTATGTGAGCCAAGTCTGCAGTCACTCTATGTGACCCAAGTCTGAAGTCTCTCTATGTGAGCCAAGTCTGCAGTCTCTCTATGTGACCCAAGTCTGCAGTCTCTCTATGTGACCCAAGTCTGCAGTTTCTCTATGTCACCAGTCTGCAGTCACTCTATGTGACCCAAGTCTGTAGTCTCTATATGTGACCCAAGTCTGTAGTCTCTCTATGTGACCCAAGTCTGAAGTCTCTCTATGTGAGCCAAGTCTGCAGTGTCTCTATGTGACCCAAGTCTGTAGTCTCTATATGTGACCCAAGTCTGCAGTCTCTCTCTGTGATCCAAGTCTGAAGTCTCTCTATGTGAGCCAAGTCTGCAGTCACTCTATGTGACCCAAGTCTGTAGTCTCTATATGTGACCCAAGTCTGCAGTTTCTCTATGTGATCCAAGTCTGCAGTCTCTCTATGTGATCCAAGTCTGCAGTCTCTCTATGTGATCCAAGTCTGCAGTCACTCTATGTGACCCAAGTCTGTAGTCTCTATATGTGACCCAAGTCTGCAGTCTCTCTCTGTGACCCAAGTCTGCAGTCTCTCTATGTGACCCAAGTCTGCAGTCTCTCTATGTGACCCAAGTCTGCAGTCTCTCTATGTGACCCAAGTCTGCAGTCACTCTATGTGACCCAAGTCTGTAGTCTCTATATGTGACCCAAGTCTGTAGTCTCTCTATGTGACCCAAGTCTGCAGTCTCTCTATGTGACCCAAGTCTGCAGTCATTCTATGTGACCCAAGTCTGCAGTCATTCTATGTGACCCAAGTCTGCAGTCACTCTATGTGACCCAAGTCTGTAGTCTCTCTATGTGACCCAAGTCTGCAGTCTCTCTATGTGACCCAAGTCTGCAGTCACTCTATGTGACCCAAGTCTGCAGTTTCTCTATGTGATCCAAGTCTGCAGTCTCTCTATGTGACCCAAGTCTGCAGTCTCTCTATGTGACCCAAGTCTGCAGTCATTCTATGTGACCCAAGTCTGCAGTCTCTCTCTGTGACCCAAGTCTGCAGTCTCTCTGTGTGACCCAAGTCTGCAGTCTCTCTATGTGACCCAAGTCTGCAGTCTCTCTATGTGATCCAAGTCTACAGTCACTCTGTGACCCAAGTCTGTAGTCTCTATGTGACCCAAGTCTGCAGTCTCTCTATGTGACCCAAGTCTGCAGTCTCTCTATGTGACCCAAGTCTGCAGTCTCTCTATGTGACCCAAGTCTGCAGTCTCTCTATGTGACCCAAGTCTGTAGTCTCTCTATGTGACCCAAGTCTGCAATCACTCTGTTACCCAAGTCTGTAGTCTCTCTATGTGACCCAAGTCTGCAGTCTCTCTATGTGACCCAAGTCTGCAGTCACTCTATGTGACCCAAGTCTGCAGTCTCTCTATGTGACCCAAGTCTGCAGTCACTCTATGTGACCCAAGTCTGCAGTCACTCTATGTGAGCCAAGTCTGCAGTCACTCTATGTGACCCAAGTCTGCAGTCACTCTATGTGACCCAAGTCTGCAGTCTCTCTATGTCACCAGTCTGCAGTCATTCTATGTGACCCAAGTCTGCAGTCACTCTATGTGACCCAAGTCTGCAGTCTCTCTATGTCACCAGTCTGCAGTCACTCTATGTGACCTGTTGTGAATTCTGTGGCTGAGTTCACTTCTGTGGTCACAAGTGGTATTGCAGTCTCTGGGCTTCCTCCCTCAGGTGTTTTGGTGAGCTCGTTGGCTGCCTTGCTATTTAGCTCCACCTGAGTCTGTCTTCCTTGCTCCTTGTCAATGTTCCAGTGTTGGATCTGAGCTACTGCATCTTTCCTTTGGCCTGCTGCTCTGCTAGATAAGTGCTTCTAGTTTGTTTTCTGTTTTTTTCTGTCCAGCTTGCTATTAACTTTTGCTGGAAGCTCTGAGAAGCAAAGGGGTGCACCGCCGTGCTGTTAGTTCGGCACGGTGGGTCTTTTTGCCCCTTTGCGTGGTTTTCGTTTTAGGGTTTTTTGTAGACTGCATAGTTCTCTTTGCTATCCTCGCTCTGTCTAGAATATCGGGCCTCACTTTGCTGAATCTATTTCATTCCTACGTTTGTCTTTTCATCTTGCTAACAGTCATTATATGTGGGGGGCTGCCTATTCCTTTGGGGTATTTCTCTGAGGTAAGTCAGGCTTGTATTTCTATCTTCAGGCTAGTCAGCTCCTCAGGCAGTGCCGAGTTGCATAGGTAGTGATAGGCGCAATCCACTGCTGCTTATAGTTGTGTGAGGATAGATCAGGTACTGCAGTCTACAGAGATTCCACGTCTCAGAGCTCGTCCTATTGTTTTTGGTTATTGCCAGATCTCTGTATGTGCGCTGATTACTGCACGCTGTGTTGCCTGATTGCCAGCCATAACAGTACAAGGAGCCACTCCAATGATTCCCAATAGAGGGAAAAAAGAAATCCTGACATTTTTTTTTCTTAGCTCTGTCTTCAGTCTTTTTTTTTCCCCTAGACATTAGAGTGCTTCAGGACACAGCTGTGGACATGGATATTCAGGCTCTGTGCTCCTCAATGGATAATCTCGTTGTAAATGTACAAAAGATTCAAGATACTATTGATCAGAAATCGATGCTAGAACCAAGAATTCCGATTCCTGATTTGTTTTTTGGTGACAGAACTAAGTTCCTGAGCTTCAGAAATAATTGTAAGCTATTTTTGGCCTTGAAACCTCATTCTTCTGGTAATCCTATTCAACAGGTTTTGATTATTATTTCTTTTTTGCGCGGCGACCCACAGGACTGGGCGTTTTCTCTTGCACCAGGAGATTCTGCATTGAGTAATGTTGATGCATTTTTCCAGGCGCTGGGATTGCTTTACGATGAGCCTAATTCAGTGGATCAGGCTGAGAAAAATCTGCTGGCTTTATGCCAGGGTCAGGATGATGTAGAAGTATATTGTCAGAAATTTAGGAAGTGGTCAGTACTCACTCTGTGGAATGAATCTGCACTAGCGGCTTTGTTCAGAAAGGGTCTCTCTGAAGCTCTTAAGGATGTAATGGTGGGATTTCCTATGCCTGCTGGTTTGAATGAGTCTATGTCCTTGGCCATTCAGATCGGTCGTCGCTTGCGCGAGCGTAAATCTGTGCACCATCTGGCGGTATTGTCTGAGAGTAAACCTGAGCCTATGCAGTGCGACAGGACTATGACTAAAGTAGAACGGCAAGAACACAGACGTCTGAACAGACTGTGTTTCTATTGTGGTGATTCTACTCATGCTATTTCTAATTGTCCTAAACGCACTAGGCGGTTCGATAGCTCTGCCGTTATTGGTACTGTACAGTCCAAATTCCTTTTGTCCATTACCTTAATGTGCTCTTTGTCATCGTATTCTGTCATGGCGTTTGTGGATTCAGGCGCTGCCCTGAATCTGATGGATTTGGATTATGCTAAACGTTGTGGGTTTTTCTTGGAGCCTTTGCGGTGTCCTATTCCGTTGAGAGGAATTGATGCTACACCTTTGGCCAAGAATAAGCCTCAGTACTGGGCCCAGCTGACCATGTGCATGGCTCCTGCACATCAGGAAGTTATTCGCTTTCTGGTACTGCATAATTTGCATGATGTGGTCGTGTTGGGGTTGCCATGGCTACAAACCCATAATCCAGTATTGGATTGGAACTCTATGTCGGTAACCAGCTGGGGTTGTCAGGGAGTACATGGTGATGTTGCATTTTTGTCTATTTCGTCATCCATTCCTTCTGACATCCCAGAGTTCTTGTCGGACTTTCAGGATGTATTTGAAGAGTCCAAGTCTGATGCCCTACCTCCGCATAGGGATTGTGATTGTGCTATCGATTTGATTCCTGGTAGTAAATTCCCTAAGGGTCGTTTATTTAATTTGTCCGTACCTGAACACACCGCTATGCGCAGTTATGTGAAGGAGTCCCTGGAGAAGGGACATATTCGCCCATCGTCGTCACCATTGGGAGCAGGGTTCTTTTTTGTAGCCAAGAAGGATGGTTCGCTAAGACCGTGTATTGATTACCGCCTTCTTAATAAGATCACTGTTAAGTTTCAGTATCCCTTGCCATTGATTTCTGACTTGTTTGCTCGGATTAAGGGGGCTAGTTGGTTTACTAAGATTGATCTTCGTGGTGCGTATAATCTGGTGAGAATCAGGCAGGGAGATGAATGGAAAACGGCATTTAATACGCCCGAGGGTCATTTTGAGTATCTGGTGATGCCGTTCGGACTTGCCAATGCTCCATCTGTTTTTCAGTCTTTTATGCATGACATTTTCCGTGAGTATCTGGATAAATTCTTGATTGTTTACTTGGATGACATTTTGATCTTCTCTGATGATTGGGAGTCTCATGTGAAGCAAGTCAGAATGGTTTTCCAGGTACTGCGTGCTAATTCCTTGTTCGTGAAGGGATCAAAGTGTCTCTTCGGTGTGCAGAAAGTTTCATTTTTGGGGTTCATCTTTTCCCCTTCTACTATCGAGATGGATCCGGTTAAGGTTCAGGCCATCCAGGATTGGACTCAGCCGACATCTCTAAAAAGTCTGCAGAAATTCCTGGGCTTTGCTAATTTTTATCGTCGCTTCATCTGTAATTTTTCTAGCATTGCCAGACCATTGACCGATTTGACCAAGAAGGGTGCTGATTTGGTTAATTGGTCTTCTGCTGCCGTGGAAGCTTTTCAGGAGTTGAAGCGTCGTTTTTGCTGTGCCCCTGTGTTGTGTCAACCTGATGTTTCTCTTCCGTTCCAGGTCGAGGTTGATGCTTCTGAGATTGGTGCAGGGGCGGTTTTGTCACAGAGAGGTTCTGGTTGCTCAGTGTTCAAACCATGTGCTTTCTTTTCCAGGAAATTTTCTGCTGCTGAGCGTAATTATGATGTGGGCAACCGAGAGTTGCTGGCCATGAAGTGGACATTCGAGGAGTGGCGTCATTGGCTTGAGGGTGCTAAGCATCGCGTGGTGGTTTTGACTGATCATAAGAACCTTACTTATCTTGAGTCTGCCAAGCGCTTGAATCCTAGACAGGCCCGTTGGTCGTTATTTTTTGCTCGTTTTGATTTTGTGATTTCATACCTTCCGGGCTCTAAAAATGTGAAGGCGGATGCTCTGTCTAGGAGTTTTGTGCCCGACTCTCCGGGGTTATCTGAGCCGGCGAGTATCCTCAAGGAAGGAGTCATTGTGTCTGCCATCTCCCCTGATTTGCGGAGAGTGTTGCAGAAATTTCAGGCTAATAAACCTGATCGTTGTCCGGCCGAGAAACTGTTCGTCCCTGATAGGTGGACTAGTAAAGTTATCTCTGAACTTCATTGTTCGGTGCTGGCCGGTCATCCAGGAATCTTTGGTACCAGGGAGTTGGTTGCTAGATCCTTCTGGTGGCCGTCTCTGTCACGGGATGTGCGTGCTTTTGTGCAGTCCTGTGGAATTTGTGCTAGGGCTAAGCCCTGCTGTTCACGTGCCAGTGGGTTGCTTTTGCCCTTGCCGGTCCCGAAGAGGCCTTGGACACATATTTCGATGGATTTCATTTCTGACCTTCCCGTTTCTCAAAAAATGTCGGTCATTTGGGTGGTTTGTGATCGCTTTTCTAAAATGGTCCATCTGGTGCCCTTGGTTAAATTGCCTTCCTCCTCTGATTTGGTGCCTTTGTTCTTCCAGCATGTGGTTCGTTTACATGGCATTCCTGAGAATATTGTTTCTGACAGAGGTTCCCAGTTTGTCTCGAGGTTCTGGCGAGCCTTTTGTGGTAGGATGGGCATTGACCTATCTTTCTCCTCGGCCTTCCATCCTCAGACTAATGGCCAGACCGAACGAACCAATCAGACCTTGGAAACATATCTGAGATGTTTTGTTTCCGCTGACCAGGATGATTGGGTGTCATTTTTGCCGTTGGCTGAGTTCGCCCTTAATAATCGGGCCAGCTCGGCTACCTTGGTCTCTCCTTTTTTCTGCAATTCTGGGTTCCATCCTCGTTTCTCTTCAGGACAGGTTGAGTCTTCGGACTGTCCTGGTGTAGATTCTGTGGTGGACAGGTTGCAGCAGATCTGGACTCAGGTAGTGGACAATTTGACCTTGTCCCAGGAGAAAGCTCAACTTTTCGCTAATCGCAGACGCCGTGTGGGTCCCCGACTTCGTGTTGGGGATCTGGTTTGGTTATCTTCTCGTCATATTCCTATGAAGGTTTCCTCTCCTAAGTTTAAACCTCGTTTTATTGGTCCGTATAGGATTTCTGAGATTCTCAATCCGGTGTCTTTCCATCTGACCCTCCCAGACTCCTTTTCCATACATAATGTATTCCATAGGTCGTTGTTGAGGAGATACGTGGCACCTATGGTTCCATCTGTGGAGCCTCCTGCCCCTGTTTTGGTGGAGGGGGAATTGGAGTATATTGTGGAGAAGATTTTGGATTCTCGTGTCTCTAGACGGAAACTCCAGTATCTGGTCAAATGGAAGGGTTATGCTCAGGAAGATAATTCCTGGGTTTTTGCCTCTGATGTCCATGCCCCAGATCTTGTTCGTGCCTTTCATGTGGCTCATCCTGGTCGGCCTGGGGGTTCTGGTGAGGGTTCGGTGACCCCTCCTCAAGGGGGGGGGTACTGTTGTGAATTCTGTGGCTGAGTTCACTTCTGTGGTCACAAGTGGTATTGCAGTCTCTGGGCTTCCTCCCTCAGGTGTTTTGGTGAGCTCGTTGGCTGCCTTGCTATTTAGCTCCACCTGAGTCTGTCTTCCTTGCTCCTTGTCAATGTTCCAGTGTTGGATCTGAGCTACTGCATCTTTCCTTTGGCCTGCTGCTCTGCTAGATAAGTGCTTCTAGTTTGTTTTCTGTTTTTTCTGTCCAGCTTGCTATTAACTTTTGCTGGAAGCTCTGAGAAGCAAAGGGGTGCACCGCCGTGCTGTTAGTTCAGCACGGTGGGTCTTTTTGCCCCTTTGCGTGGTTTTCGTTTTAGGGTTTTTTGTAGACTGCATAGTTCTCTTTGCTATCCTCGCTCTGTCTAGAATATCGGGCCTCACTTTGCTGAATCTATTTCATTCCTACGTTTGTCTTTTCATCTTGCTAACAGTCATTATATGTGGGGGGCTGCCTATTCCTTTGGGGTATTTCTCTGAGGTAAGTCAGGCTTGTATTTCTATCTTCAGGCTAGTCAGCTCCTCAGGCAGTGCCGAGTTGCATAGGTAGTGATAGGCGCAATCCACTGCTGCTTATAGTTGTGTGAGGATAGATCAGGTACTGCAGTCTACAGAGATTCCACGTCTCAGAGCTCGTCCTATTGTTTTTGGTTATTGCCAGATCTCTGTATGTGCGCTGATTACTGCACGCTGTGTTGCCTGATTGCCAGCCATAACAGTGACCCAAGTCTGCAGTCTCTCTATGTGACCCAAGTCTGCAGTCTCTCTATGTGACCCAAGTCTGCAGTCTCTCTATGTGACCCAAGTCTGCAGTCTCTCTCTGTGATCCAAGTCTGTAGTCTCTCTATGTGACCCAAGTCTGCAGTCACTCTATGTGACCCAAGTCTGCAGTCTCTCTCTGTGATCCAAGTCTGCAGTCTCTCTATGTGACCCAAATCTGTAGTCACTCTGTGACCCAAGTCTGCAGTCTCTCTATGTGACCCAAGTCTGCAGTCTCTCTATGTGACCCAAGTCTGCAGTCTCTCTATGTGACCCAAGTCTGCAGTCACTCTGTGATCCAAGTCTGCAATCTCTCTATGTGACCCAAGTCTGCAGTCACTCTGTGACCCAAGTCTGCAGTCACTCTGTGACCCAAGTCTGCAGTCACTCTGTGACCCAAGTCTGCAGTCTCTATATGTGACCCAAGTCTGCAGTCTCTCTCTGTGATCCAAGTCTGCAGTCTCTCTATATGTGACCCAAGTCTGCAGTCACTCTATGTGATCCAAGTCTGCAATCTCTCTATGGGACCCAAGTCTGCAGTCACTCTATGTGATCCAAGTCTGCAGTCATCTATGTCATCCAATTCTGCAGTCTCTCTGTGAGCCAAGTCTGCAGTCTCTCTGTGATCCAAGTCTGCAGTCTCTCTGTGATCCAAGTCTGCAGTCTCTCTACTTGTGAATCCTCAAAGCATGCACAGTGCACAGTAAAAGACTCAACCCTGAACAACCCCTTTAAAGGTAACCTGTCACCTGAATTTGGCGGGACCGGTTTTCAGTCATATGGGTGGAGTTTTTGGGTGTTTGATTCACCCTTTCCTTACCCGTTGCATGCTGGCCGCAATATTGGATTGAAAGTTCCCTTTAAGATAGACATCTTATGAGTCCAGCTAAACAGTGAGCGAGGTCATGAGTCCAAATGTATTCAGCCTCTGCCCACCCAGCCTGACAGCTTGTACTGAGCAGTATGAGATCCCTGCAGGGAGGAGGGACACTGAGGAACCATCAATCAGGCTGGATGGAAATTAAAACTTTCATAAAGGATTACACGGACATTTTGAAATGGATTTTCAAAGTGAGCACAACAGCCTCATCAGCTTAAGAAATCTGAATGATGTCTGCAGTTTGTATGGTGAAATCTGGGAACATTTCATATTAGCGCCCATAGTATACATGGGACAGGTGGCGACTTATGTATCTGAGGGGGCGTTTATTGAGGCCTGGAAACAGGGCCCTAAATGCTGCTGTGAGAATGGAGCGGTGCAGTTACTGGAGATGATTGGTGTGGTGGTGCATATACACAGGCGGACACAGACACATGGGGCCTGTGCAGGAACAATATAGCTTCAGAATGCACAATTCCGCCTGCTGGAGGTAGATGTGGCCCCAAGACCTCGGGGGCCCCTGTGCTGCACCAACAGCATGTCCACACGTCCAAAATGACACTCCAGGGGCCTGTCTGCTGGACTGGAGGGGTGATTACAATACCCCTTTAAGCATTGTCCCCAAAAAGTCCCATAAGTCCCCCTTAAACCGCAAAAGAGCGCATATAGGTCCCAATGCAACAGCAATGATACCCTATGGTAAAGAATCTCCCATGCAGGCAGCTCTACAGCAGATCTGCGGACTCGTGTGGACGTGACCGTGATCCAGTGACCGTGGACCTGACTGTGACTGTGTGTGTGCAGCCAGCGCAGAAACTCAACACACAAGGGCGGGGCCAGACAGGAGAGGGCGTGGCTCACAGTTCCCTCTCACATAGGATAGGAATTGGGCGGAGCTATTACCCAGAAAGTGGGCGGGCTCTTGCTAATTCTGTCATTCGGAGAGGGCAGTGGCCGGGGGCGGGGTTCTGTCACTCAGGAATGGAGGGAGTGGCTTAGAGCTGGCTCTCTCGGATTCCCGCGCATGCGCTCATGTTTGTTTTGACTGAAAATGCCGTCGGTTTCGAAAACGGCGCTGAACGGCTCCCCGCAGACCGAGAAACCGACTCACTACACGTAAGTGGCGGGGCGGGAGGCGGCTCCTGGTATCGGGGGCAGCATTGTCTGGTTGTGTGAGGAGCGGGCTGTTTTTCTGCACTTTGGTCAGTAATAGCTGTGTGCGGGCTTTAGGCTGCGGTTCCGGAGCTGCTGAGGCGTCGCTGGCCGCTTTCCGCTGCTCCGGCGCGTTGTTCTCGTAGCTCGCGTGCCCCGTCTGCTGTTTGCAGAGCCGTTACGTTGGTTGCGTAGTGCAGGGATTAGGCTCTTTGCTGTGCGCTACGCTCCACTAGAGCGCAGGACGTGTCTGAGAATAGCGCTGCGAGCGGCGCCTGCTCATTCCCGGACGGCTGCTCCCTCCACAGAAAAGCCTTTCCCTCCTGTCTTTCTGCAAAATGTCAGCGCTGTGCAGCCGCGTCCCCCTGCCCCCCGTGGGGGGCTCCTCGGTGCCCCTGCTCTGTGGCGGGGCTCCTCGGTGCCCCTGCTCTCTGTGGCGGGGCTCCTCGGTGCCCCTGCTCTCTGTGGGGGGGCTCCTCGGTGCCCCTGCTCTCTGTGGGGGGGCTCCTCGGTGCCCCTGCTCTCTGTGGGGGGGCTCCTCGGTGCCCCTGCTCTCTGTGGGGGTCTCCTCGGTGCCCCTGCCCCCTGTGGGGGTCTCCTCTTTCCCCCTGTGGGGGGCTCCCCGGTGCCCCTTCCCCCGTGGGGGTCCCCTCTTTCCCCCTGTGGAGGGCTCCTCGGTGCCCCTGCCCCCGTGGGGGGCTCCTCGGTGCCCCTGTGGGGTGCTTCTCTTTCTCCCTGTGGGGGGCTCCTCGGTGCCCCTGTGGGGTGCTCCTCTTTCTCCCTGTGGGGGGCTCCTCTTTCCCCTTGTGGGGGGCTCCTCGGTGCCCCTGCCCCCGTGGGGGGCTCCTCTTTCTCCCTGTGGGGGGCTCCTCGGTCCCCCTGTGGGGGGCTCCTCGGTCCCCCTGTGGGGGGCTCCTCGGTCCCCCTGTGGGGGGCTCCTCGGTCCCCCTGTGGGGGGCTCCTCGGTCCCCCTGTGGGGGGCTCCTCGGTCCCCCTGTGGGGGGCTCCTCGGTCCCCCTGTGGGGGGCTCCTCGGTCCCCCTGTGGGGGGCTCCTCGGTCCCCCTGTGGGGGGCTCCTCGGTCCCCCTGTGGGGGGCTCCTCGGTCCCCCTGTGGGGGGCTCCTCGGTCCCCCTGTGGGGGGCTCCTCGGTCCCCCTGTGGGGGGCTCCTCGGTCCTGGCCGTCAGCAGCCAGTGTTCTCGGTGCCATATTCTGCTTGTTTAGACCGTATGCTCCGTTCGGTCCCCGGAGTTGCTGTGGCAGCTGCCGCTCATGTAGTGAGCCATGTGGCTGGCATCGATGAGTCCGGGGCTAGCTGCAGTAGTGCACCCCTTAGATACATAGGGGGTGCGTAATGTGGCCCTTGGGTGGCAGGGGGCCCTTATGTGCTAATATGAGCTATAGCTTCTTTTTTTGATCAGAGGGGCATGTGTGCTGGTTTTCTGTTTGTATCAACGTCTTTTATAGTTTTTCTGAGGGGTGGGGGTGAAACTACCATAAATCAACTTTTCTGCCATTTCAATTTTTTTGTTCTATTTTTTTTTAATTTTTTTTTTTTTTTTTTTTGGGGGGGGGGGGAAGGTTATCAGATTGCAAATTCACATAGTTATATAGGGAAAAAAGACCCAGGTCCGTCATGTTTGACTTTCCTCAACCACTCGTAGATGTGCCCTGATACCAAATGGTTGATTATTAGATTTTACTAATGTTGTAGGAAAGTTGAGGAGGAGATTTTAACTTGTATATAAAAGTTATTACCTGATTCCCGGGGGGATTTGACCCTGCGATTGCTTGTGCCAAACTGCAGGGAAGCCTGGCCATACAGGGGCGGACGTACCAATGGGACACCCCATGCAGGGGCCCAAGAGCTACAGGGGCCACGACCACCTCTGAACAATGAGCCCATCTTTTATTCTTGCACAGGGGCCTGTACTGTCTGTGTGCTCTGCTGCAGCCATAGGCACGGCTTCATAGGGGTATAATAATCACACACGGGGGTCCTACAGTAAAACCCTAGCTGCAATCACAGTGCCATCGTCACCACATGTCCAACCCTTCAAATGCTGCTGTCACAATTAATAAAGGGGTTTCCAACTACTCGGACAACCCCCTTCTGAATCCCTATGTTTCCCCATTGTGAAATAATAACACCTACACTCGCCTCTTCTTGCGTTCCAGCAGTGTCGGCACCTGCTCACCCTGGGATCGCCTGGGGATATGACATAAGCATGCATGGAAGAGTGATGTTTTGTAGCTTGATTTTTGACAGGACTTCAGTGCTGAGTTGTATAGGGTTGTGCTGCCCCCTCCCCAAATGGTTGGAAAGAAGGATTGGGCATGTTGAGTATCAACATGCCTGATCCTTTTTATTCTCAGGTCTGACTGTCACTTAGGCTAGGTTCACATTGCGTTAACAGCAGCCTGTTCAACACATGCGTTAACGGGCTGCTGTTAACGCAAGTGCCGAATTTAGCTAGCCCAGATAGCTAGCAGATGCTGCAGCCCACGTCCCAGGGTCTGTCACTCAATGACGGCACATTGCTAGCGCACGCCCATTGTGGGCGTGCGCTAGCGATGCGTCCGACATAGGGATTAATGGCGGCGTTAACGGATTGCGTTATGCTGCGGTGTTACACAGTCCGTCTAACGGACTGCCAAAACGAAATGTGAACCCAGCCATCCCTCTTTATCCATTCGCAACTCTTGCACTCTCAATCAAACCAAAGATGCATGTGTTTTGGTGGCGGGTGGGTGGTAACTATTACCAAATGAGTGTTTAGGTGACAGTAGCGATGAGCGAGCGTGCTCGGATAAGGTGTCATCTGAGCATGCTCGTGTCCTATTCGAGTATTTTTGGTGTGCATGAAAAAATGATCGATTCGTCGCGGCTGCACGTCCCATGGCTGTTCGACAGCCGCAACACATGCAGTGATTACCTGCATGTGTTGTGGCTGGTGAGCAGAAGCGGCGACTCGATCATTATTTATTTATTTTTTTTTTTGCCCGAGCATGCTCGCTCATCACTAGTTGACAGCTATCAAGAATGTTTGGTCACCATTAGAGCAGTTGGCTGCACCTTGTCTGTTATCCAACACTGTGCATAAAAGTCAACGTATACTGACGCATTTCTACCAGGAGGGAATATGGGAAGTGCTTACCATGGTTTAAAGAGGGTCTATAAGAAATCCTGGTGTTTCCCTTTTAATAAATGAGAATTTAAGAGCTTTTTTTTTTCTTAACTTTGCCTTGTGCAAATCCTCATTTATTCCTCCTGGAAATGTCTGATACAATTTAACAGCTTGCTGTACCAGGAGAGGTGTGTCCCTGCACAGTCTGAAGCTGTCCAATCAGCACTGCCAGTCTCAGACTCTGTAGGGGCGTGTCCCTGCACAGTCTGAAGCTGTCCAATCAGCACTGCCAGTCTCAGACTCTGTAGGGGCGTGTCCCTGCACAGTCTGAAGCTGTCCAATCAGCACTGCCAGTCTTGGACTCTGTAGGGGCGTGTCCCTGTACAGTCTGAAGCTGTCCTATCAGCACTGCCAGTCTCATACTCTAGGGGCGTGTCCCTGTACAGTCTGAAGCCGTCCAATCAGCACTGCCAGTCTCAGACTCTGTAGGGGCGTGTCTCTGCACAGTCTGAAGCTGTCCAATCAGCACTGCCAGTCTCAGACTCTGTAGGGGCGTGTCCCTGCACAGTCTGAAGCTGTCCAATCAGCACTGCCAGTCTCACTTTGTAGGGGCGTGTCTGCACAGTCTGAAGCTGTCCAATCAGCACAGCCAGTCTTGGACTCTGTAGGGGCGTGTCCCTGTACAGTCTGAAGCTGTCCAATCAGCACTGCCAGTCTCACTTTGTAGGGGCGTGTCTGCACAGTCTGAAGCTGTCCAATCCGCACAGCCAGTCTTGGACTCTGTAGGGGCGTGTCCCTGTACAGTCTGAAGCTGTCCTATCAGCACTGCCAGTCTCATACTCTGTAGGGGCGTGTCCCTGTACAGTCTGAAGCCGTCCAATCAGCACTGCCAGTCTCAGTCTCTGTAGGGACACGCCCCTGCAACAAGAAGAACAGCAGTGTGTCCATTATATTTATAGGTTTCCAGGAGGAACAGATGAACGGCACAATGTAGAGTTCTAAGAACAGTGGTTTCAGAATCGGACTATTCTCGCTTCCTCTTATTACTACACAGGAAATACCCCTTTATGAACTGCCTCTCTCTGTTGCGAATTATGGGGTGCATTCCTTTTTTTGGAGACTCTTTAAATCTGTCTAGTAAATCATATAAACTGTCTAATCACATAATTCCCCCCCCCCCCCCCCCTCTCTTTTTAAAAGGTATCTTAAGGAATTTCGGACCGAGCAGTGCCCGCTGTTTTTGCAGCACAAATGTACCCAGCATAGACCCTTCACCTGCTTTCACTGGCATTTCCTAAACCAACGACGTCGCAGACCCATCCGAAGACGGGACGGGACGTTTAACTACAGTCCGGACGTCTATTGTACAAAATACGATGAAACCACAGGAATGTGTCCCGATGGAGATGAGTGAGTATTTAGTTAATATATTTATTTTTATTTTTTAAGTCCTTGCCTTTTATTTATTTATGTTTTATGAAATTGTGTTTGCACATATCCTTTTCACTTGTATGAGAAGTTTTCTGCATAGCTCCTGTGCTGCTGCAGTAGTTTTATTATCAAGGTTTTTGGGGGTCACAGAAGTCGGACCCTCACCTGATGTTTGAATAATGGCATCTGGGAGTAAGCATTTAAGCAATTATTATTATTATTTATTTTAATTCATTCAGAAAAGCCGCTGTAATAAAAGTGCAGTTGTGCGACCAGCAGTAAATTTCTGTTTTGTTTGGCCATGGCATTGGACCATCAGATTGGCATTACTCGTCCCATAATGCTGTCCCTTTATTCCTTATCCCGCGGATGCCATCCTATGAAGCATCGAATGAAATAATCTAGGGACGATGACCCATGTAATATCGCTGCTGTAGAGGTAGCACAGAAAACTGGAGCAGTTGTCCATAGTAACCAGTTACATTTCTGAAATCTGGTGGTGACAAGCAAATTGTCCTGCACTAGTTATATTACATCCCCTCTATTGCCTCTGGCACTGGGCACTTGTGCAGAAAACCTGTGTTTAATCAGCAATTATCACTCCAATCTGCCATCTGCTGCTTTCCTTTTGGGTCAAGGTTTCCGGACGCCAGCATCTTTTCTTCTCCTTTCTTTTATTTTTGCTTGTATTTTGTTTGCTCAACTTTCCATATAGAAGAATGAAAACTAGTGTGAAAGCGGGCCAAGTCCCCCCTGCTAGTGGTCTGACGGTGCCCATACACGTTAGATGATTATCAGCTGAGCCCATTAATCCTGGCAGGAGCTGTCAATCATCTGTGTCCAAAGGTTCCCCCCTACTGCAGATGTGAGAAGAAGGATCAACATTGGTGATGAGCGAACGTGCTGGGATAAGGTGTTATCTGAGCATGCTCAAGTGCTAAGAGTATCTTCAGCGTGCTCAAAATATATGTTTGAGTTCTCGCGGCTGTTCGGCAGCTGCAACACATGCCGATATTGTATAACGGCAAGCTTTGGCCCCATAGTAAAACTATGCAGGGTGAAAACAACAACTCCTGCCAGCTGTCATGCCATGCTGGGGGGGGGGGTTGTAGTTCCACAACAACTATAGAGCTGCAGGTTTCAGCTGACTGGTATAGACCGGTAATGAATGAACCTGTGAGGTCGGATCGTAGCGGCGGAGTATGGATTACGTTCTTAGCACAAAGCGTTTCCATGGAGACTGAACGCTTGGTGCACGCTGCGCTCCGTGGAGCCTATTTTGTGATACGGATTTTTGCATCTGTAATTAATTTAATTGCCACTTTTATTTTGTTATGTGTTGTTTTGTCACCAGTTAATTAGCTACTAAAATTAGGCTTCTCTAGCGCCGTACTAATAAGGAACTGCCAAGATTGTTTTCTCCTAGATTATTTTTATTTTATTAGCGATCTGGAGCTAAAAATATATTTTTGATTGCGATACATCACTTTTAGGGTATGTTCACGCCATGCTCTTCTGCAGCCTTTTTTTTTTTTTTTTTCTCTACGTGAAAAACGCAGAGTACATTATGTATGTTTTGATTTGTTGGTGATGTGTGGTTTTTAATGTGTTTTTTTTTTTTTTTTTTTTTTTATGCATTTAGAAAAAAAAAGAATAAAATCCAGCTTTTATTAAAACAAAGTTTAAAAACACGATATAGAGAATTTCATGGCGATCTGGGAGCAACGTAAACGGCCTTTCGGCGTTCTTTCTCAGAACTTTGAGAAGCCAGAAGTGCGTTTAAAACGCGTTACTCCTAGAGAAAATCTCATGGCGATCGATCGTGGTTTTTAAACTTTGTTTAATACAAGACGGGAATTTTAGAAACCGGATTTCATTACTTTTTTTTTTTCTGGATTTCTTCATGTGTGGCCACACGTTTCCGTGCTTCTTCTTCACGCCACAAGCCGTTCAGAAGAGCTGGGTCGTACTTTTTCAGGAGTTTTCTTCTTATGCAATGAACGGGTGAAAAAAACAAACAAAAATGCAGCAATAACGTTGAAATAATTGACATGCTGCAGCACCGTGTGAATGAGACTGTAAATATCTAATTAATGTCTGCTGCTGCTGTAAAATGCTGCCTTCGTCTGCACGGGAAAAACTCCAAAAAATACTACATGTAGATGAGCCCTTACATACATGCCTTGTGTTTGGAGATATGTTTTTATGCAGAATGCTGGAAGATTATTATTATTTTTTTTTTTTATCATCTCTGATTGCTAGTGAAATTGTTCTGATATGGTGTTGTCTGAGCATGCTCGGGTGTTATATGAGTATCTCTGTTCTGCTCGAATAATATGTTCGATTTCCCGCAGCTGCATGTTTGTTAGACAGCTGCCAACACATGTGGGGTTTGGCTAACAAACAGGTAATGACCGCATGCAGCCGCAGGGACTCGAGCATATTATTCAAGGACGCCGAAGACTCTCGGATAACACGATCTCAGAACCCGCTCGCTCATCACTAGTCTGCACCCATTAGATTCTTGACGTTTTAGAGAAATTTTCATAGCAAAATTTACTCAGGGCGCTTGCAAAGATTTTAGTTACTCTTTGCACAGGTTACTCCATGATCTGAGCTTTAAGGCAAGCTGCAGGAGCTGCCTGCTAGAAGATTGGTGATCTGGAAAAAAAAGAAAACAAAAAAACTTCTGCTTTTATCCGGAGTGTCTCGCCAGGTTATTTGCTCTCGGAATACATTTTTGCAGAATAAATATTTATATCTTCAATACTACAACTCCCAGCGTGTTCGCCCCAAATGCTGCTGGAGAGTTACTAGAACAATAAAAAAAAATATATATATATATATATATATATATAATTTCCCCATGTATTATACAATGTCATAAATTCCCAATGGCGGGATTACTCAGTATAAACTGTGCAGAGCTTGCTACGAAGGTGGTGCGTTGGGGCGGGCGCACATCCCTTGGACATCCTTAATGCACCAGCCATTGGTAATTATTATGCTAACACTTTGTTTGTATGTGAGAGGTATTCTTTGGAGCATTGGCTCTATAATGGGTCTGTGCAGTGGCACTATGCCTCTTAATTAGTATGGTAGCCATATGGTCTTTCTATATGGAATGGGATTTGTCCAGGGTTTGTGCCCCCTGCGTTTTCACGCATAGCATTTTTTAGGTATGTTGCTTGACTCCTATTTCACAGTGTCTTATGTATTTTATATCAATAAAATGGTTTTGTATTTTTTGTCTACTAACCTTGACTTGAGTATCGTTCTTTTGGGGTGTGTTGAATAAGTCGGTGTGTAGAGTAGTTAACAGCTGTTTTCTTCCTTGTAGATGGGTTAAAGGGATTGCCATAAACATTTCTGCACTCTCCGGCTGGATTGCTTCATAGTTTTGGCATGAATTCCTGTTTTAGCAGTAATGGGTTTTTTCTGAGTGGTCTGTGCTTTGTTTGCAGTGGCAGGACAGGCGCACCCCCCCCCCCCCTCCCTCGGAGCACACACCCCTCGGAACGCACACACCCTCCCTCGGAGCACACACCCCTCCAGCCATGCTTTCTAGGTGTTTGAAAATAGAGAAGGAAGTCAGGCAGGTGCCACCCTCTATTACCTCCCTCCGGCTAGCCTACCCCCTCCATCTACTAGTGCCTGGCTCCTCTCTAGGAACATTTACGCTGTTACATTTGCTATTAAAAAAGAAACTTTTGCTATTAGCAGGTTAGAGGTCTGACTTCAATCGTTGCATCTGGTGAGGGTTGTCTTTTCAAGTTTCTAGGTAATATGTATGCTAATGGGGTCTGCAAGTGCGCTGATTCCCGATCATTGGCCCCTGCAAATGGGTAACAACCAGCAAAACAAGCTTTTGACCCTGTCTTGACGCAGGCCTAAAAATCAGCAGGGAGTGCTCCCCCACAATATACAAACTATGGGGACTAATGCTTGTCTGCATCGTCCTGTGTAAAAGGGCTGTAAAGGGGTAATCCCATCCACAGAAGAGTTGTGCAGAGCAGGCGACACGTGTGAACAGACATCAGCCTGATCTCGTGCACGAGCGGTAACTATTGCACACGTGCCATAACTAGAAACAAAAGGAGGGCACCACAAAAAAGGGGAGAATATACCTGAGGCATGTCAAGAATCGTGAATCAAAAGAAAAGGAGAAAAGAGACAAAGTCATGTGAGCAGGGATCACCTTACAATACAATGATATGTTACTTGGTGGTACAAAATAGCTTAAAAACATTTTAAAAAGTCCTAAAATAACGAATATTATACAATACATACAGCCCTGAAGCACGTGACATGACATAAAGCGCTAGTACAAATTTAAATAAACATACAAAAATATATATACCGTATATGTGAACCAAAATAGTCAGGACACCAAGGGAAAAAAGGAAATAATGTATAATAAAATGTCAAAAAATCTAATTTGTTACAACCAAAAACCATTTCCACTGGGAGTAGGCAGAAAAGCAGAGAGGTTATCCCAAAAGTAAACAAAATGATGAATAGCCTATAAGCACAGCATCCCCAAATCAAGTTATATGGAATGTATCAAAAATGCAGCCTCCAATATAAATGATCAGCTATCATAGGCATGTAGAGAAAATACAAGTCAGTGAATAAAGCGCTGAAAACACACAACATGATAAAGACCAGTGCGATCCTGAAGATCAAGATGCATTAGAAGTGGGATACCGCTCACAGTGTGTGAGCACATAGTTCTGGCTACAAGAGTCACAGGAGGAGGGCTGGAAAGGTGACCGATGCGTATCGCCACTAACTAGAGGCTTCCTCAGGGGCCAATGGTTCAGCTCTTCAAAGTAGCCACCTTTTGCTTTGATGACTGCTTTGCACTCTCTTGGCATTCTCTTGATGAGCTTCAAGAGGTAGGGGATGACAAGTCCCTTTAAGGTGGATCCAGTTGGAATCTGCTCCAAACTAGACACTATCCACTGCAAAGAGCGTTTCAGGAAGGAAAAAAAAAACTTTTCAAAACTTCTTTAGGTAAAAAAAACACAAAATGTATCCTGAAGCAGGTTCCACTTGGAACACCGAAGGAAGAAAAAAAGAGACATCCAAACCGGCCACACTGCTCCTAGCAACCAATCACAGTGCAGCTCACATTCTCCCAAAGCTGTTAAACACAAGAAAGCTGAACTCTGATTGGTTGCCCAGGGTGCACGATAAGCGCGGCAGATGTGTCTATCATTGGCTTCAGTTCCGTATTATTGCCCCATACTAGTTAAAACTTAATCTGCTCCAGCCACATTAGGAGGGTCTTTGCTGCCGTGCAGTTAAACAGTACGCTCGCCCTGTCAGGTGTCCGCTTTTCAGCCTGTGATAAAGTCTGCGCTCAGATTCTGCACTTCTATGAATAATTAACGTTGCAGTCAGCATCTTATCTTAATTGCTCCATTAGAGCGATTGTATGACTAATGCGGATGTCATGTTTACATACAGCATAGCTGAGCGGAAGATTGCATGTGTGCGGAGGACGGGGGACATTTGAGAATTTCAAAATTTTCTAAAATGATGGCGGAAAAAATCTAATATATATATTATATATAGCACAGCCCACGTAGTATATAGCACAGGCCACGCAGTGTATAACACAGCCCACGCAGTGTATAGCACAGGCCACGTAGTATATAGCAATCTGGGCACCATACCCCTGTTAAAAAAAAAAAAAAAAAAAAAAAAGAATTAAAATAAAAAATAGTTATATACTCGTCTTCCAGCGGCCCCCGGATCCGGCCCAGGCGTTTAGTGATGCTCCTCGTGACGCTCCGGTCCCAAGAATGCATTGCGGTCTCGCGAGATGATGACGTAGCGGTCTTGAGAGACCGCTACATCATCATCTCGCTAGACCACAATGCATTCTTAGGACAGGAGCGTCGCGAGGAGCGGGAAAGGTGCCGGAAGGTGAGAATATAATTTAAAAAAAAAAAAAAAAAATCATTATTTTTAGCAGATCTTTTTACTATTGATGCTGCATAGGCAGCATCAGTAGTAAAATGTTGGTCACACAGGGTTAATAGCAGCATTAACGGAGTGCGTTACACCGTGATATAACGCCGTGTAACGCAGCCATTAACCCTGTGTGAGCGCTGACTGGAGGGGGCACTGACGGAGAGTAGGAAGGGCGAATTAGCGGCATGACTGTGCACGACCAATCAGTGACGCGGGCTTTCCGCTACGGACAAACAGACAGAAGTGACCCTTAGACGAGTATATAGATATATATAATAATTCTATTTTTTGTAGTATTTGTTTCTTTGTTCCAGATACACAGTGCCTTGCGAAAGTATTCGACTCCCTGGAACTTTTGAACCTTTTCCCACATATCATGCTTCAAACATAAAGATACCAAATGTAAATTTTTGGTGAAGAATCAACAACAAGTGGAACACAATTGTGAAGTTGAACGAAATTTATTGGTTATTTTAACTTTTTGTGGAAATTCAAAAACTGAAAAGTGGGGCGTGCAATATTATTCGGCCCCTTTAACTTAATACTTTGTTGCGCCACCTTTTGCTACGATTACAGCTGCAAGTCGCTTGGGGAATGTATGTATGTATTGTAGATTGAGAGACTGAAATTCTTGCCCATTCTTCCTTGGCAAACAGCTTGAGCTCAGTGAGGTTTGATGGAGATCGTTTGTGAACAGCAGTTTTCAGCTCTTTCCACAGATTCTCGATTGGTTTGAGGTCTGGACTCTGACTTGGCCATTCTAACACCTGGATACGTTTATTTGTGAACCATTCCATTGTACATTTTGCTTTATATTTGGGATCATTGTCTTGTTGGAAGACAAATCTCCGTCCCAGTCTCAGGTCTTTTGCAGACTCCAACAGGTTTTCTTCAAGAATGGTCCTGTATTTGGCTCCATCCATATTCCCATCAATTTTAACCATCTTCCCTGTCCCTGCTGAAGAAAAGCAGGCCCAAACCATGATGCTGCCACCACCATGTTTCACAGTGGGGATGGTGTGTTCAGGGTGATGAGCTGTGTTGCCTTTACGCCAAACATATCGTTTGACATTGTTGCCAAAAAGTTTGATTTTGGTTTCATCTGACCAGAGCACCTTCTTCCACATGTTTGGTGTGTCTCCCAGGTGACTTGTTGCAAACTTTAAACAACACTTTTTATGGATATATTTGAGAAATGGCTTTCTTCTTGCCACTCTCCCATAAAGGCCAGATTTGTGCAGTGTACGACTGATTGTTGTCCTATGGGCAGACTGTCCTACCTCAGCTGTAGATCTCTGCAGTTCATCCAGAGTGATCATGAGCCTCTTGGCTGCATCTCTGATCAGTCTTCTCCTTCTGTGAGATGAAAGTTTAGAGGGACGGCCGGGTCTTGGTAGATTTGCAGTGGTATGATACTCTCGCTTGCACTGTGCTCCTCGGGATGTTTAATGTTTTGGAAATCATTTTGTATCCAAATCCGGCTTTAAACTTCTCCACAACAGTATCACGGACCTGCCTGTTGTGTTCCTTGGTCTTCATGATTCTGTCTGTGCTTCAAAAAGAACCCTGAGACTATCACAGAGCTGGTGCATTTATACGGAGATTTAATTACACACCGGTGGATTATATTTATCATCATTAGGCATTTAGGACAACATTGGATCATTCAGAGATCCACTATGAACTTCTGAAGTGAGTTTGCTGCACTGAAAGTAAAGAGGCAGAATAATATTGCACGCTCCACTTTTCAGTTTTTGAATTTCCACAAAAATTTAGCATGACCAATAAATTTCGTTTAACTTCACAATTGTGTTCCACTTGTTGTTGATTCTTCACCAAAATACTACATTTGGTATCTTTATGTTTGAAGCATGATATGTGGGAAAAGGTTAAAAAGTTCCAGGGAGCTGAATACTTTCGCAAGGCACTGTAGGTCTTCTATATTGGTGCTTGGGGCCTCTACTGTGCCTTTTTTGGGGGGGACACCATAGAGCCTTTCACTTGAAAAGGTCTGTTGTTTAGTTCCCCTGCACAGAGGAGGGCTCCTTCAGGGGTAAAAAAAAATAGTGAAGGTTGCAATAAATGGTGCTTCACTAAACCAGGATATAATTTAGCACTATGTCCCCTTGTACAGTGGGGCTTTCGGCCTCCTATGCATGCAGAGAGCTGCCACCAGCATATTCACTGTTAATAAGCCGTGCTGCAGTTCCCCTGCACAGCAGATGATTGGGGACTTGTGCTGCAGCACCCTCATTTAGGATCGGTGAGAGACAGGGTGGATTTGATTTAAATCTAACTGATTTAAATCACGATTTAAATCACGATTTAAATCACTAGTCAGTAAGGCTTGATTTAAATCAGTGATTTAAATCAAAGTTTCTACCTAAACTAGTTCTTGCTACTTTAACATGCAAGTAGATGAAGATTTTTAGAATCACTTTTTATATTACTTTTTTCACCCCAGTTTAATGGGTTAATCATTCATATTTGGACACCACTGTTCTGTTGTACTTAGGAAGGAGAAAAATAATCCTGACCTTAATAACAATTTAAATAGATTTATTCAACTGAAACAATAACATTACAGCATAAGTTATTTGCTTAAACAAACATCCATGTTTGTTAACTAATTTGGCTAAACAAAATATATATATATTTTAAGAAACTTAGACTGTCAGCCCAGCCGACACATGAAAAACTTAAATACTACTGTCCCTGCTGTCCTCTGTAGCTCACTTGTCGTCATCTTCATCATCATCTTCTTCTTTGTTCCTATTCATAATCTGGAAAAGAAAAACAAGCTTTCCTGCTTTATTGGGTCCCAACCGATTTCTCAATTTAGAATGAATGAGTCCAAAGGAAGAGAATATTCTTTCAACACCTGCAGAAGAAGCTACTGCTGTTAAAAGTGAAATCATTACTTGAACAGTCTCTAAATCCAAGCGCTTAAGTGACTTCCACCAGTTTACTGGTGTGACCTTCCTTAAAATATCTTCAGCAAACATATATTTCTTGAATGGTTCCCCCTTAGCTCTGAAGTTTATTATAGTTGGCATTAAAGATGGATGATTGCTGGATACCCATGTCATAGCTAACTCCTCTTCCTCAGCACTTAGGTTTTGACCCTGATATTGGATATTGACAATATTTGCCAAAAAATGAGCTGGAGTCAGTGCTTGTCCCATTCGTTTGTTTACTTCTTGTAATTTCATTCTGTCCATGTGTAGTTCTGTTTTTAAGTGTTCACTCAGTTCCTTCCAAATTTCAACAGCATCCGCAATAAAACAGCTATTTTTCTGTATTTTGTTTAAAGCTTGAGAGATGGGTTTCAGGAAGCTCAGCATATGTTCAACATTTCTCTTAAGCCCAATGTTGAGGATTTTGGCTGTGACAGTGACATCTATTTTATCTCGATTTTCTTCACAAAGTGTCATCAGAATAGGCCAGTTTTTTATATACTGCTCAAAACAGTCCACCACAGAGTTCCATCTAACATCTTGTGGGAGCGTTAGCTTGGTTCCACCCATCCTTTTCAGAGCTGCTGCAGCAAAATGATTATTACGGAAGTATTTAGCAATTTCAACAACATTAGCCTTTATTTCTGGAACACTTAAGTCTTTGGCTAAGAGGTGTAGCAAATGAGCACTGCAACCATATGTTATTAGCAGCTTTGTATTCCCTGCTCTTCTAAATCTCTTCTCATCTTGGATACGTTTGCAGCATTGTCAGTGACCAAACTGCGTACTAGACATTTGAATTTTTGTTCACATGTCGTTATAGCTTTTACTGCCACTTCTTGTAAGTATTCTGCTGTGTGTGCATTTCCTGACGTATCATGTTGTGAATTCTGTGGCAGAGCTCCCTCCTGTGGTCAAAAGTGGTACTGCGGCTTCTGAGTTTCCTCCCTCAGGTGATGTGGTGAGGTCGTTAGGTGCTTCTCTACTTAACTCCACCTAATGCTTTGATCCTGGCTTCCTGTCAATGTTCCAGTGTTGGACTTGTTTTTCCCTGGATCATACCTGTGGCCTGCTGCTCTGCATAGCTAAGTTCTTCTTTGCTATTTGTTTGCTATTTTTTCTGTCCAGCTTGTCTAATTGTTTGGCTGGAAGCTCTGGGACGCAAAGGGTGTACCTCCGTGCCGTTAGTCCGGTACGGAGGGTCTTTTTGCCCCCTTTGCGTGGTTTTCTTTAGGGTTTTGTGTAGACCGCAAAGTTACCTTTCCTATCCTCGCTCTGTTAAGAAAGTCGGGCCTCACTTTGCTGAATCTATTTCATCTCTACGTTTGTCTTTTCATCTTAACTCAGTCATTATATGTGGGGGGCTGCCTTTTCCTTTGGGGTATTTCTCTGAGGCAAGGTAGGCTTATTTTCTATCTTCAGGCTAGTTAGTTTCTCAGGCTGTGCCGAGTTGCATAGGCAGAGTTAGGCGCAATCCACGGCTGCCTCTAGTGTTGTTTGGAGAGGATTAGGGATTGCGGTCTGCAGAGTTCCCACGTCTCAGAGCTCGTTCTATGATTTTGGGTTATTGTCAGATCACTGTATGTGCTCTGACCGCTATGTCCATTGTGGAACTGAATTGCCTTTCATAACAGTAAAGGAAGCCATAAGTGCTAATGATTCTCAATAGAGGGAAAAAAGAAGTTCTGAGACCATTTTTTTTTTCTTTGCACTGTTTTGCCTTTTTTTCCCCCTAGACATTTGGGTGGTTCAGGACACAGGTGTAGCAATGGACATTAAAGGTCTGTCTTCATGTGTGGATCAGCTCACGGCAAGAGTTCAAAATATTCAAGATTTTGTGGTTCAGAATTCTTTGTTAGAACCGAGAATTCCTATTCCAGATTTATTTTTTGGAGATAGAACTAAATTTCTGAGTTTCAAAAATAATTGTAAACTATTTCTGGCTTTGAAACCTCGCTCCTCTGGTGACCCAGTTCAACAGGTTAGGATCGTCATTTCTTTTTTGCGTGGCGACCCTCAGGACTGGGCATTTTCTCTTGCGTCAGGAGATCCTGCATTAAGTAATATCGATGCGTTTTTCCTGGCGCTTGGATTGCTGTACGATGAGCCTAATTCAGTGGATCAGGCAGAAAAAAATTTGCTGGCTCTTTGTCAGGGTCAGGATGAGATAGAGGTATATTGTCAGAAATTTAGAAAGTGGTCCGTGCTCACTCAATGGAATGAATCTGCGCTGGCAGCTATGTTCAGAAAGGGTCTCTCTGAAGCCCTTAAGGATGTCATGGTGGGATTTCCTATGCCTGCTGGTTTGAATGAGTCTATGTCTTTGGCCATTCAGATCGGTCGACGCTTGCGTGAGCGTAAATCTGTGCACCATTTGGCGGCATTACCTGAGCTTAAACCTGAGCCTATGCAGTGCGATAGGACTTTGACCAGAGTTGAACGGCAAGAACACAGACGTCTGAATGGGCTGTGTTTCTACTGTGGTGATTCCACTCATGCTATCTCTGATTGTCCTAAGCGGTTCGCTAGGTCTGCCACCATTGGTACGGTACAGTCAAAATTTCTTCTGTCCGTTACCTTGATCTGCTCTTTGTCATCGTATTCTGTCATGGCATTTGTGGATTCAGGTGCTGCCCTGAATTTGATGGACTTGGAATATGCTAAGCGTTGTGGGTTTTTCTTGGAGCCCTTGCAGTGTCCTATTCCATTGAGAGGAATTGATGCTACGCCTTTGGCCAAGAATAAGCCTCAATACTGGACCCAGCTGACCATGTGCATGGCTCCTGCACATCAGGAGGTTATTCGCTTTCTGGTGTTGCATAATCTGCATGATGTGGTCGTGTTGGGGTTGCCATGGCTACAAGTCCATAATCCAGTATTAGATTGGAAATCCATGTCTGTGTCCAGCTGGGGTTGTCAGGGGGTAAATGGTGATGTTCCATTTCTGTCAATTTCGTCATCCACCCCTTCTGAGGTTCCGGAGTTCTTGTCTGATTACCGGGATGTATTTGATGAGCCCAAGTCCGATACCCTACCTCCGCATAGGGATTGTGATTGTGCTATCGATTTGATTCCTGGTAGTAAATTCCCAAAAGGTCGACTGTTTAATTTATCCATGCCTGAGCACGCCGCTATGCGTGTGTATCAGCCACACATCCATTGTTTATAGGCATAGAAGTTATTGGGAAGTCTGGATGTTTATCTCAGGAGTGTAATGTTTGTTGGTTAGTATGACCACAGTGAGAAGTAGTGTAATTTATTTATTTTTATAGTTTGTTGGTTTTTATGCTTGATTTTTCCAGAAGTTGAGTGTTGCTGTCCGGGAGTCACCACATGGTCATGTACTTCCCTTTTGACTCCGGAGATTTCCTGTCTTTTTTTTTTTTTTGGCCTCTCTGTTTGCATTGACATAAATTCCTTTCTTGGAGGAATGCTGAATATTTTGCCTTTTTTTTTTTCCTCATAGATCATGTGTCTCTGACAAGTCTTTCTGGAAGGAAGCCATGCTCATCACACGGCTAACTTTCCGTCCGATTTGTAAGATTGCTGCGAGTTAATATTGCCGATGATTAGAATTTGTGCAGAATGGCAGAGGGAAAATAGAAGGGATCACAATTAAGTGGAAGTTTGTAAAATATATATATATATATATATATATATATTTTACAAACTTCCACTTAATTGTGATCCCTTCTATTTTCCCTCTGCCATTCTGCACAAATTATATATATATATATATATATATATATATATATATATATATATATATATATATATATATATATATATATATATATATATATATATATATATATATATATATATATATATATACATACACACTAGATGGTGGCCCGATTCTAACATCGGGTATTTTAGAGCAGTGTTCCCCAACTCCAGTCCTCAAGGCCCACCAACAGATCATGTTTTCAGGTTTTCCTTTGTTTTGCACAGGTAATGCAATTATCACCTGGGCAATACTAAGGAAATCCTGAAAACATGACCTGTTGGTGGGCCTTGAGGACTGGAGTTGGGGACCCCTGTTCTAGAATATGTATGTATATAGCAGCCACATAGTATATAGCACAGGCCACGTAGTATTTGTCTGCTATATACTACATGGCTCCTATATACTACGTGGCCTGTGCTATATATTATGTGGCTGCTATATACATACATAAATACATATTCTAGAATACCCGATGTGTTAGAATTGGGCCACCATCTAGTATAACACATCGGGTATTCTAGAATATGTATTTATGTATGTATATAGCAGCCACATAGTATATAGCACAGGCCACGTAGTATATAGGAGCCATGTAGTATATAGCAGACAAATACTACGTGGCCTGTGCTATATAGTATGTGGCTGCTATATACATACATACATACATACATACATACATACATACATACATACATACATACATAATGTAGAATACCTGATGCGTTAATACAGGCCACCCAATATATAACAGTGGCCACGCAGTATATAACACACCTCACCACCTGCACGCTTGACCCGCTCCCATCCCACCTCATCCCTAACCTTTCCACGGTCTTCATCCCAACCCTAACGCACCTCTTCAACCTCTCACTCACAACAGGTGTCTTTCCCTCATCCTTCAAGCATGCCAAGATCACACCCATCCTCAAAAAGCCCTCCCTCGACCCATCCTCTGTGTCTAGCTATCGCCCAATATCTCTTCTCCCTTATGCCTCCAAATTGCTGGAGCAACACGTCCATCTTGAACTGTCCTCCCACTTCTCCTCCTGCTCCCTCTTTGATCGGTTACAATCAGGCTTCCGTTCCCATCACTCAACTGAAACTGCCCTAACTAAAGTCACCAATGACCTACTAACTGCCAGGAGCAAGCGACACTACTCTGTCCTCCTTCTCCTGGACTTGTCTTCTGCCTTTGACACTGTAGACCACTCCCTTTTGCTACAAATCCTCTCATCCCTTGGCATCACAGACTTGGCCCTTTCCTGGATCTCGTCATATCTGACAGACCGAACATTCAGTGTCTCCCTCCCCCACACCACCTCCTCACTTCGCCCCTTGTCAGTCGGTGTTCCTCAAGGCTCTGTTCTAGGACCCCTACTCTTCTCCATCTACACTTTCGGCCTGGGACAGCTCATAGAATCCCACGGTATGCAGTACCATCTCTACGCTGACGACACGCAGATCTACCTCTCCGGACCTGACCTCTCCTCCTTGCTTACCAAAATCCCGCACTGTCTGTCTGCCATTTCAGCCTTCTTTTCTGCTCGCTTTCTACAACTGAACATGGACAAAACAGAATTCATCATCTTTCCCCCATCTCACTCTACCCCTCCACCAGACCTATCCATCAATGTCAATGGCTGCTCACTATCCCCAGTCCCACACGCCCGGTGCCTCGGGGTGATCCTCGACTCTGCCCTCTCTTTCAAGCCACATATCCAAGCCCTTGCCTCCTCCTGTCGTCTCAAACTCAAAAATATTTCCCGGATCCGTGCTTTCCTTGACCGCAACACTGCAAAAACGCTAGTGCATGCCCTTATCATCTCCCGCCTCGACCACTGCAACCTCCTACTCTCTGGACTCCCCTCTAGCACTCTGGCACCACTCCAATCCATCCTACACTCTGCTGCCCGACTAATCCACCTGTCCCCCCGCTATTCCCCAGCCTCTCCCCTGTGTCAAGCCCTTCACTGGCTTCCTATCGCCCAGAGACTCCAGTTCAAAACCCTCACACTGACATACAAAGCCATCCACAACCTGTCTCCTCCATACATCTGTGACATGGTCTCCCGGTACCTACCTACACGCGACCTCCGATCCTCCCAAGACCTCCTTCTCTACTCCCCTCTCATCTCTTCTTCCCATAACCGCATCCAAGACTTCTCCCGTGCTTCCCCCATACTCTGGAACTCTCTACCCCAACACATCAGACTTGCGCCTACCATAGAAACCTTCAAAAAGAACCTGAAGACTCATCTCTTCCGACAAGCCTACAGCCTGCAGTGATCCTCAACCTACTGAACAGCCGCACAGCCAGCTCTTCCCTCTCCTAGTGTATCCTCACCCACCCCCTGCAGACTGTGAGCCCTCGCAGGCAGGGTCCTCCCTCCTTATGTACTCGTGTGCCTTGTTATCTGCTCATGTTTAATGTATTTGTCTATATTTGCCCCGTATTCACATGTAAAGCGCCATGGAATAAATGGCGCTATAAAAATGTATAATAATAATAATAATATAACACAGCCACGTACTATATAACACAGCCCACGCAGTATATAACACTGCCCATGCAGTATGTAACACTGCCTGTGTAGTATATAGCAGCCGCGCAGTATATAACGCAGCCCACGTAGTATATAGCAGTGTGGGCACCATATCCCTGTTAAAAAAAAAATAATTAAAATAAAAAATAGTTATATACTCGCCCCCTAGGATCCACCGAAGCTCCGGCGATACGCACGCGGCTGCCGCCATCTTCCGTTCCCAGGATGCATTGCGAAATTACACAGATGACTTAGCGGTCTCGCGAGACCGCTAAGTCTTCTGGGTAATTTTGCAATGCATCTCTGGGAACGGAAGATGGTGGCAGGCGCGAGCGCATCGTCGGACGACGGAGGGTGAGAATAGCAGGTTTTTTGTTTTTTATTATTTTTAACATTACATTTTTTTTACTATTGATGCCGCATAGGCAGCATCAATAGTAAAAAGTTGGGGACACACAGGGTTAATAGCAGCGGTTACGGAGTGCGTTACCTGCGGCATAACGCGGTCCGTTACCGCCGGCATTAACCCTATGTGAGCGGTGACTGGAGGGGAGTATGCGGGCGCCGGGCACTGACTGCAGGGAATAAGGAGCGGCCATTTTCTTCCGGACTGTGCCCGTCGCTGATTGGTCGTGGCTGTTTTGCCGCAACCAATCAGCGACTTAGATTTCCATGACAGACAGAGGCCGCGACCAATGAATATCCGTGACAGAAAGAAGGACTGACAGATAGACGGAAGTGACCCTTAGACAATTATATAGTAGATATTACTCAATACTGTAAAGTTCTTACATTCTATTTGGTGGAGGATTTTGTAACACATGGAAAGCAAAAAATCAATCCCATTCCGCTCACGTTGGTGCACGCTATGAGTATGATGCATTCATACTGCAAGATAATCATGAACAGGCGTTCTTAATAGCAATAATTCAAAGATTATCTTGCAGTGTAAACGGGCTGCTGATTACCCCTCGAGCTCATTCTTTGGGTGACATCTTTTGCACAGTTCAAAAGGTTATCTTTCTCGGCGGTGCCTCATCCCGTGTAAACAGCATTCGCGCTGCTGAGAACTATACGCAGCGAGCGATCTATTACTAATCGCTAAGTGCGCTTAGTTTGCTTTAGTCTGCATCTCTTGTCAGGAAAAATTCAGCTTAAAATACACTTTTTTTTTTTTTTATGCATTTTTCGTGTGCCAACTGCCTCTTCAGAGAGGAAGAGGACTGAAACTTCAGTGCCGCCTGTTGTTAGTAGCAATCCTAAAAGTCGATATCGAACCTTGGGATGAAAGCCAAACCAGAATCTCAATTTGCAGAAGTGGTGTTTCGGAGTGTTGCCCCTCGTCAGTGCAGAGTATGAGAACTGATTTGGCTAGATGAGAGGCTTACCTAGCCAAATCACATCTTGTACTTTGCACTGACGAGGGGCAATACCCCGAAACACCACTTCTGCAAATTGAGATTCTGGTTTGGCTTTTATCCCAAGTCATATGGCAAGGTTCGATATTGACTTTTAGAGATGGCTACTTCCAATAGGTGGGTATAGAGTTTGTGCTCCTTTTCTGTTTGAAGAGGCAATTTGCATATTAAATTTTTCAGAGGAGCATGCATGGCCTATAAGTCTCCTCGCTCTGAAATGCTAAGCCTGGCTTGTCACTCTCCACAAGGAGAAATGTTACCCCATAGATGATGCATTTTTCACACTGATTTTTTCCCCCCACTTATTAGTATGGGTAAAATCTGCAGCAAAAATGCTGAAAGAATTGACGTGTGGCAGATATAAATCCGCACCAAATCTGCAAGTCACAAATAAGCAAGGTGCGCACGAGGCTTCAGGATTCTCTTTTATTTTGCTGGCAGCAGGAAACCCTTCAGGTTTTGTTACAAATTTTCTACAGAAAATACGCATTAAAATCTCTCCAAAATCAATACTTGTTCCAGAAAATAAAAAAAAAAGCCAGCACTCTCTGTTCTAAAATATTCCAGATTTATTAAAAATCCAAACAATGGTTTATAGTACAAGCAGCAATATCAAAACATGGACGACAGCGAGTGTATAAAATAAATATCAGGCGATGCGTTTCTGACCGCCACTGTCCTTAGTCAAGCTCACATATATTTCTATATTCACTTTTTCCATGCAATGCATACTTATGGAATACAGCAGAAGGCTATACTATTTTATAAGGTTGATTTTAAAATAAATATACTGATATACCAGCACGACACGGGCCGAAAGGACACTGTTTTTGGCTTCTGTCGGATAAATAGGAGCCTTAGGATACTTGTGACACGTGCGTCGGGAGCTTTCCCAGAATTTAGCCTTTAGGCGATGGTTTCAGGACGTCCTTTAGAAGTGCGGCCATCCTGGTGAAATCATACAGGTTCACTGTTTTTCCTACAGAGCTAAATGTTTAACAATCAATTTTAGTACTGCTTTTTTTTTTTTTTTTGTTTTTTACTATATTTTTCTTTTTCTTTAGAAAATTGTCAATTACCCACTCACTTTGGGAAGTGTTTGATACGGTTACATGCATTATAATCCTGCATTGTTGTCCGTTCCGGGTCAGCAGTTCTTGCACGGAGCGTACTGCCGCTCTTTACACACTCGCAAGCTCAATAAATCCTGCCGCGTGCTATGGGAGTTGAATAAAACTTTTTTTTTTTTTTTTTTTTTCTTTTGATGGTTTTTCTGACCTCTGATCCAGCGAGTATCTATGGCTCGATTTGAGTAGAATTCCTGGAGAAATTTTGATACGACTCTTTTTCACCCAAGAATTCTTTCAGATGAGTGTAAAAATCTAGTCGACTAGAGTTTATTTGTGCCCTATTGCTGTACGCCGCCTAATATCCTCGGAATTACCTATCCGGGTATGTGCACACGCTGCGAATTTGGCTGCAGATTCGCAGCAGTTTTCCATGCGTTGTACAGTACCATGTAAACCTATGGAAAACAAAATCCGCAGTGCACATGCTGCGGAAAAAAAACCGCGCGGAAACGCTGCGCTGTTTATTCTGCGGCATGTCAATTCTTTGTGCGGATTCCGCTGCGGTTTACACCTGCTCCATAATAGGAATCCGCAGGTGTAAACCGCAGGTGGAATCCACACAAAAACGCAAAAAAAAAATGCGGTGAATCCACAGTAATTCCACAGGAAATCCGCAGTGCAGATTTACCAAAATCAGTCTGGAAAAATCTGCAGAGTAATCCGCAGCGTGTGCACATAGCCTCAAAAGTCATTGTATAGCTTTAGCATCTCGTCTCACTTGGAGCGTAATATAACACAACGAGGATGTCTGACTCTCATTAAAAATTACCTGTTTGGCACAGATGGGAGATTTGGCTCTGATCTCACAACCTTTTGCTTCCCTATTATCAGGATGTTTGTTAGTAAAGGGCACACATGCAAATATATTTGCAAATGTGGAAATTTATTTTTCCGTGCAAATAAGTCTTGTTCTTTCCCGTTTTATGTACATGTGGTTTAAAGGGATCCAGATCCCCTATATACAGTATAGTTAAGTTTATTGGGGGTTAAAAATACGCACACGTACACTTACACGTACAGACACACACGTACACGTATGTACACACACGCTTTCCAGACCCCTTCTTAGTGGAGTAAGAAGACTGTTAGGCTATGTGCACACTTTCAGGAATGTCTGCAGAATTTTCCTGAACAAAACCAGACTTTTTCTGCAGGAAATCCGCATGCTTTTTTTTTTTTTTTTGCGGATTTTTCACGTATTTTTCCGGAGCTTCCCAATGCACTAATATACCAACATAAACGTGAAAAATCAGCAAAATTAATGAACATGCTGCATTTTTTTACCGCATGCTTATTTATGTATGCGGTTTTTTTTTTAGCATTTTTTCTGCAGAAAACTGATTTTAAAAAAACGCAAAAAATCATGACCGTGTGCACATAGCCTAACTGGTCAGGAAAGTCACTAGCTTTTTTTTCTTTTTTTTTTATACCACTCCCTTCGCTAAAAATTAGAGCTTAAAGGAGTTGTCCAACATTGGGAAAAAAAAAACAGCTGAAGCGCTGAAATAACCATTTACATGGTTAATAACTCGATCCATTGGTCCTCCCTGCAACGATGACGCCATTTCTATCATTGGCCGCAGCAGTCATGTTTTTTATGTAGGTGAGCCTAGTGATTTGGCTGCAGCGGTCACATTAAAAGGTAGTCTGCTCCCCAAACACTAATTCCACAGTCCTATTGGCCCCTGTAAAATAGCATTCCTTTAGGGTAACAATCCTTGCCTTTGCTGTGCAGAAAATGCTGTTTAATCAGTATGCAGATTAAGGTGGTTGCACCCTTGGCGTGGCCAAGAACTCTATTCATCCTTCCACCCCTGATTTGGCATCACACAGCATTTTCTTGTATAATGAGTGACAGCGCTCGCTTGCCTGGAGCGTGCACTGCCACAATAGAGCGGACACACAGTGTTGGCGCGCTTGCACAGTTGGTGGTGCAGAAGCCATCATGTGGCCACACACACAAACCTCTGCTGCGACAGCTCGCTACACTAATACACTGGGAAGCATTGCAAGCAGCCGCAGCAGAGATGTCTGAGAGCGCAAGCAGGAGGATTCTGTTCAGGCAGCGCTCCCTCGAGGCAAGCGAGCAATGCCAATCAAATTATAGGGGAGAGCCGTGTTATATTAATTCAGGGGCCAAAATGATGCACTGACCTCTAGGCCATACCATGCGTGCACCGAGTCCCCCAAGTTGCATTTTCTGGACACTAAAGGTTAGTTTCCATAAAAAGCAAAGTCCCCCTGTATGACCATATATTTGATATAATTAGTGTTTGGGGGTGACATACACCTTGCGGATATGACATAGTTGCTGCAGGAACAAACAGTAGCCTAAATGACCTAGTTGTGCATGTTGAAGACCCATGACATCGCGGCTAGGATGGGGCCATCCAATCAGACAATGGCAATAGCGGCCACAACAGCAGACGTGGCGTCATTCGTGGCTCGGGAGCGTGGCCGATTGGAAAGTCCTGGGTATGATTCCCATCTCTGGATCCGAGCCCCCTTCTGTTAGACCTTGGTCTGGGTGGTCCTGCTGAGAGGTGTAATAACATGTCGCAGCCGCGGTGTACGGGAGCGATGTGCGCCTGTATCTGTTCTGTATAATCTGTCCCTGCGCACAGATCACAGTGTGGAATAATGTGCAGCCCTGGAGCCGCCATAAAGATCTTACGGAGGCAGCAAAATTTTTCAGACAATAATCCTCAATCGAAATGTCTCCCGGAATGAGGATTGCGGCAGTCCCATGTAAGAGCACCGCGAGCTTCATCTGCTCTTTTATAGCTGTCACTCCGCTTTATTAGGTGATGAGATACTACACAGACGCTATTGGTGAGGCCTCCAGGAATCATTCACCTTTTATTTCTGCTTTCACAGGCGGCAGCCTGCATTAAAGGGAGCTGGTTGGCAGCGTGCCAGCGCCGGGCTCATTCTGTTGCCATGACAGCCTTGATGTGATGAAAATGGAATGCAGCTCCGTCTACACTCTCACCTGTTTAATGCGATGTATTATGCAAGCCACTTACAGCAACATGCTCCTCTCTTTTTTTTTTTTTTTCTCTTCATTTTGTTTTTTGTCTCCATGGTTTTTCGACAGACATCTGCTCCAGTTCCTGGAAGTGGCCCCCTCTTCTGAGGTGGATGGTGTAATTATACAGCTCAGATAAAGAGATAATTGAGGGCCTCAAATAATTGGGAAAATGATGTAGCCCTCCCCATGTTTCCTTCCTTGTCTGGTCGTCGTCTGTGGGGTGATGGGACGTGTCTTGGGGGTTCTTGTTCTGCTGTCACTACGGATTTTAAAAAAAAGAATGCACGGGAGGTTTAATGGCCACTGTAGCTTTAACTATGAGCTCCTTTAATAGTTAGTGTGACAAATTATCCAAACACCCGACCACAAGGTGTCTCTTTACTCTTTAACTTGCTGTTTGCTGCCTGTTGTCAAGTGTAATCCATCTCCAGCAGAATACACACCCAGATAATTACACTAACTGGGACGCTGCTGGTTTTAGTCTTTCTGCTCCTGCTCTCCTGTCTGTCACACTGCATACAGACAGAAGCGAGAAGCCGGCTTTCAGTCTAGTATAGGACATCTAAGTCCATCCATGGCTGCATGAGCCCTTAGTATAGATCAGGTATTTTTATATGTCCTTTTTGTACACTCCGTTTCCATTTTACCTTCTAGTCACTGACAGCAGGCATTCTTGTTGCCATCCCAAGAATATAAAAAGACATGGGGGACGAGAGTAACATTTTTGTCTTAAGAAACAAGGGCACTTCTGCTGAATTTGACAGACATCCTGTCCCGCCCCGACTGATTTTGGCAGAACTGCAGAAAGTTTCCAAAGTTTACAACTTTTCTGGGGTTAAATCTTTCATAAATCGGGCCCTTAGTATTTCTTATGAATGACCATTTACTTCTTTTGTTTACCCAGTACTGACTGTCATCTATGAACTAAATAACATTTGACTCCAGACTGATGCACTGTAAGGCTGTGTGCACACGTTGCGGTTTTTTCATGGCTTTTTCGCGTTTTTTCCCTGATAAAAACGCTATAAAACCGCATACAAGAAGCATCCCATCATTTAGAATGAATTCCGCATGTTTTGTGCACATGATGCGTTTTTTTCTGCAAAAAAAACGCATCGCGGTAAAAAACGCAGCATGTTCATTAATTTTGCGTTTTTTTTGTGGATTTCCCACTACAAAATGCGTTGGGAAGTGTCTGGAAAAAAACGCGGCAAAAACGCATGCGGTTTTCTTGCAGAAAATGTCCGGTTTTTCTCAGGAATTTTCTGCGAGAAATCCTGAACGTGTGCACATAGCCTTAGAGTATGTTTCCACGGCAGGGCCGGCGTCAGTACCCGGGCAAGTGCCGGGGCCCTGGCGAGATGGGGGGGGGGGGGGGCCATTTACGGTGCGCAGCTGCAGCAGGAATACTCCAGGAGTCGGGACCATCACCATGGATACGCAGAGTGAGTCACTTCCAGGCCGGGCCTGGGACTGAGTTTCACGCAGCTGCAAAACTCACGAGTCAAGGCCGGCTCCGCCATCACCATGGATACGAGTCACTTCCAGGCCGGCAGTCGCTCTGTCCTGCCACTTCCAGTCGTGTGAGAGCTCAGAAAAGAGATCCAGCTGCAGGCGCAGGCAGCACCAACCAGAAAGAGGAGCAGGAGCAGCAGTTAGGTGCACGGACGGTGCACCCGGTCCCAGGCTGTGTCCACAACGGAACGTAAGCAACGGCGAAGTGAAGCAGTGAGTGAAGAGTGAGTCTTCCTCCAAGTTCCTGGTCCCAATGCATTGCGGGGGTGGGGGGTCGGATGCAGCCTCCTGTGAGCCTGGTTGTAGAGAAGCCATATTGCTGATATGGTAGAAGTGCTTAGCCCATCAGCTACAGTATAATGGATATGTCTGCACTCTGTGTCACTACGCAGAATACATTCACTTCAGAAGAGATATTTAGTATGGCGGCTGGTAATGACAGGCTTGCATATGGAGCTGGTGTTTGGAAAACATGGCAGCATCAAGACACTGCCAGCCTTACCCATTCTATCAAGCAGGTGTATCATTGACATAAAGGTACCGTTACACTAAACGACTTACCAACGATCACGACCAGCGATACGACCTGGCCGTGATCATTGGTAAGTCGTTGTGTGGTCGCTGGGGAGCTGTCACACAGACAGCTCTCTCCAGCGACCAACGATCAGGGGAACGACTTCGGCATCGTTGAAACTGTCTTCAACGATGCCGAAGTCCCCGGGTAACCAAGGTAAACATCGGGTTACTAAGTGCACGGCCGCGCTTAGTAACCCGATATTTACTCTGGTTACCATTGTAAAAGTAAAAAAAAAAAAACAGTACATACTCACATTCCAATGTCTGTCACGTCCCCCGGCGTCAGCTTCCCGCACTGACTGTGTCAGCGCCGGCCGTAAAGCAGAGCACAGCGGTGACGTCACCGCTGTGCTCTGCTTTACAGTCGGCGCTCACAGCCAATCACAGCACAGACTTCCTCACAATCGGAGTTGTCCTTTGACTAGGTCATGGGGTATCCTGTCTTTTGTGCTATGTAAACTGTTGTCCTCAGTGACTGACTATGCCCAGGCCTTGACTCGGTCTCACAGCAAGTTTTTCTGTTTCTCGTGCGTTTGCTGTAGACCTATTTATATAAGGTGCGATCACATATTATAGATATATTTCAGTCCTACCTACCAACCATGTGGCACAATGCAAAAATCACCATAATGTGAGAAGGTGGGCTCAGAGATAATGGCCTCTTCTGACCGACACATTGTCCTGCAGGATGACCACTAGGATCGCTGCGAGGCCGCGATTTGCCAGCGCCTACTGCATCTAAATACATGTGGTGTAACTTATCAAATATCACAGTTTATCATTAGTACACGGTAGACTCAGTAGTTACCAAGGCCAGTCCTAGCCTAGACTGTCTGTATATACTAAATGGCTGGCTGAGTTATATACTACGTACGTGGGCTGTGTTATATACTACGTCACGGCCCAGGCCTGTGCTATATACTACGTGGGTGGCTGTGTGTTATATACTACGTGGGCTGTCTGTGCTATATACTGCATGGGCTGTGCTATATACTGCGTCTGCGTGGGCTGTGCTATATACTGCGTGGGCTGTACTATATACTGCGTGGGCTGGGGTATATATTACATCGCTGTGCTCTATACTACGTGGCCTGTGTTATATACTACATGGGCAGTGTTATATACTATGTGGCTGTGCTATATACTATGTGGCTGTGCAATATACTATGTGGCTGGACAGTGTACTATGTGGCTGGGCAATATACTATGTGGCTGGGCAATATACTATGTGGCTGGGCAATATACTATGTGGCTGGGCAATATACTATGTGGCTGGGCAATATACTATGTGGCTGGACAATATACTATGTGGCTGGGCAATATACTATGTGGCTGGGCAATATACTATGTGGCTGGGCAATATACTATGTGGCTGGGCAATATACTATGTGGCTGGGCAATATACTATGTGGCTGGGCAATATACTATGTGGCTGGGCAATATACTATGTGGCTGGGCAATATACTATGTGGCTGGGCAATATACTATGTGGCTGGGCAATATACTATGTGGCTGGGCAATATACTATGTGGCTGGGCAATATACTATGTGGCTGGGCAATATACTATGTGGGCTGTGTTATATACTACGTGGACTGTGTTATACACTACTTGGCTATGGTATTTTCCTCTGCTGTATCTGCATTATGAATCGTGGTATGTGTTAAAGAGGGGGGCCCACTGAGACTCTTTCGCCCGGGGCCCTCAAAAACCTGAAGCCGGCCCTGTTCCACGGTCAGGATTTGACGCAGGTGAAATCTGCATCTGAGATCACTGGCAGGTCACCTGCATTTCTGTTTGCGGTTTTTACATGCATTTTTTAAGCTTGCGTTTTTGATGCGTTTTTTTTCATTACATCCCTTTTTTTTTTTTTTTTGTCACTTGAAATAAAGCTTATTGAAAGTTGGCTTCTGGGAAGGAAAAAAAAAAGTGATTTCCTGTTTGCAGATAGGGTATGTGCACCCAGTCAGTAAACGCTGCGTTTGGATGCTGCATACATCTGCAGTGTCAAACCCGCAGTGTCCAGCTGTTACAGCGTAGTGGATGGGATTTCATGGAATCCCATCTCCACTATGTGTTGAAAGACGCAGGCGGCAGACCTGCGTAACCGAACATGTGGCGCGTCTTTCCAGACTGCAGCATGTCTATTTACGATACGGAGATGCTCAGTCCTCGCAGAGTAAATTTCCCATAGACTATCATTACATGCGGTAAAACCGCATCTAATTATTAGTCACATGAGTAATAACTGTGGAAACGCAGCTTACTACACATGTGTGCTAATTTACATATGTTGAATCTTGTGTCACATCCGGAAGTACGTGACAGGCTGGGGTCACACTTGTATAGAAATACATGCAGCCGCACACTCCGGTCCCGAGTGCCGGGTGTTGATGCGAGACTCTCGCGAGTTTCTCACATCACACTCGCAAGTGTGACACCGGCCATACACAGTAAGTTCCTGAAACAGAGAGAGGAATATGTAATGTGACGTCCTTTCCTATTATTTTTTTTTTGCTAAATAATTAAAAAAAATAATAATGTTGTGCGCTCCCTCACAATTTTCCAAACCAGCAGAGGGAAAGCCAGCAACAGGGGGCCGATGTTTATAGCCTGAGAAGGGGTTAATACCCATAGATCTTCCCAGGCTATGAATATCAGCCCGTAGCTGTGCATTTAGCCTTTACTGGCTTTTAAAATGTGGGGACCCCCACCAAACAAAATGTGGGGTCTCCCCATAATTAATAACCAGCAAAGGCTATGCTGCTGGCTGATATTAATAGCCTAGGAAGGGGCCATGGATATTGCCCCCCGGCTACAAACACCAGCTCACAGCCGCCCCGGAAATGGCACATCTCTAAGATGAGCCAATTCCAGCACTTAGCCTCCGTCTTACCACTTGCCCTGTAGCGGTTGCAAGTTGGATAATAGTTTGGGGGTTAATGTCACCTTTTCTATTGTAAGGTGACATCAGGCCCAGTTTAGTAATGGAGAGGTGTCAATAAGATACCTATCCATTACTAATCCTATAGTTGTTAAGGGGTTAAATAAAGACAAAGGCAGAATAAAGTACCGTATTTTATTGAAATAAAACACAACACAGTTTCCCATCTTTATTATACAGCCAATCCATGCAACGCCCTCGATCTCCTATAATAAACATAAAATAATCAACCAGCACAAATACTCCCAGATCTGACGTAGTCCTAAATAACGAGTGTCCAACGACGAGTTCAGCTCTGCTACATCTGGATCCCTGACATCTAGATACAGCAAAGCTTGTAGATGACCACCGGAGATAACTCTCCGGGCGTTCACCTTCACTGCAGTTCTCACGATCAGCTGACCGTGAGAACTTGCTCTCTTTTTACGGTTATTCTGGCTTATTGGTTTTTAGTAACGGAAGTGAACTCAGGTGGCGATTACCGCGCTGCTGCATTTTTTTACACCTTGGCGAGTAAGATCTTGTGTTTTGATAAAGGCAAAATAACAAGCAGATTAATGAGCTTTTAATTAAGTAAGTGACACCTCAGACACCACCTCCAGGAAAGCTTCAGGGTCTCAGTAATTTTCTGAAATATATACAGGGACTCTGCCGTTAAAATATATACATTTCTATTATATATAAGCTATCTAAAAATGATAGCATAAAATTCCATTTAATTTGTATTAATCTATATTAATCTATAATTATAATAAAAATGCTTAAAATATATATATATATATAATATATATGTGTGTGTGTGTATTATATCACTATAGCGCCATTTACTCCATGGCACTTTACATGTGAGGAGGGGTATACACAATAAAAACGTACAGTGATCTGAAACTATGTCATGACTGGTACAGGAGGAGAGAGGACCCTGCCCGCCATCTAGAAGGACTGCTGGGTGAGGATACAATAGGCGAGGGTCAAGCAATATATATAAATTTATTTATTTATTTTCCTTTTTCAGTTGTCCATATTTGCATAGGACAACAGGCGACACTGAAAGAAAGTATCATCTACGCTATTACAAGACCGGTACTTGTATTCACGAAACCGATGCTCGAGGACATTGTGTGAAGAACGGACCCCATTGTGCCTTTGCCCATGGTCCTCATGACCTTAGACCTCCTGTCTATGACATAAGGTGAGATGACGCTTTGTTTCGGTCCGACGTTGGATTTTTGGGGGGAGGGACACACTTTACAATGTTGTTGGTTGATTGTCTCGTCATATACTTTCGATCTGACAGTTCTATAAGTGGCTTATCTCTAAGGAAATAACTATTTGACAACTTTTGTCCTCGACTACATTATACCAAGGTCCTATAACATGCGGCTGTCGCTTTTTGTTTTGGGTGCACTAAGTAATCGGAAATGTTATTGTGACCCAGGGAAATCCAAGCACAGGAAGCCTTACAGAATGGGCAACTTGGGAGCGATGGAATCCCTGACCTGCAGCCGGGAGTGTTGGCCAGCCAGGCAATGATCGAGAAGATTCTAGGAGAGGATCCCAGGTGGCAAGGTAAGCCCCCGAAGAGGCACAGTTGTATCAGTGTTACATGCAATAATGGAGAGAAATGGGTGTAGTGCAGGAGCACAAGAACACAAATGAATGGACGGTTTACTGTCCGGGCCACTCATCTATGCGGTAGGTTCCCAGGGAATGTTGCAGAAAATTATTTTATTTGAAGGATATAAAAGATTATTATTACCGTATATACTCAAGTATAAGCCGACCCCCCCTAATTTTGCCACAAAAAACTGGGAAAGCTTAATCACTCGAGTATAAGCCTAGGGTGGGAAATGCAGCAAAAGTAAAAATAGATACCAATAAAAGTAAAATTAATTGAGACATCAGTAGGTTGTGTTTTTGAATATCCATATTGAATCAGGAGCTCCATACAGTTTATGATGGGCCCCATAAGATGCTCCATCTATATACATAATTGTCTAAGGGTCACTTCCGTCTGTCTGTCCTTCTGTCACGGATATTCATTGGTCGTAGCCTCTGTCTATCATGGAAATCCAAGTCGCTGATTGGTTGCCGCAAAACAGCCACGACCAATCAGCGACTGGCACAGTCCGGAAGAAAATGGCCGCTCCTTACTCCCCGCAGTCAGTGTCCCCGGCGCTCCGCTCCCCGCAGTCAGTGTCCCCGGCGCTCCGCTATATACTCTCCGCAGTGTCCCCGGCGCTCCGCTATATACTCCCCGCAGTGTCCCCAGCGCTCCGCTCCATACTCCCTTCCGGTCACCGCTAACACAGGCTTAATGCCAGCGGTAACGGACCGCGTTATGCCGCGGGTAACGCATTCTGTTACCGCCGCTATTAACCCTGTGTGTCCCCAACCTTTTACTATTGATGCTGCCTATGCGGCATCAATAGTAAAAGAAAGTAATGTTAAAAATAGTAAAAAAAAAAAACCTGCTATACTCACCCTCCGTTGTCCGCTGAGCCGCTCGCGCCTGCTGCCATCTTCCTTTCCCAGCGATGCTTTGCGAAATTACCCAGAAGACCTAGCGGTCTCGCGAGACCGCTAAGTCATATGGGTAATTTTGCAAAGCATCCGGGGAACGCAAGATGGCGGCGCACGCCCATCTGCACAGCGCCGTTGGATCCCAGGAAGCGGAGAGATGGGACGCTGAGGAGCAGAATGGTGAGTATGTTCAACTACAAGGGGCCCTCGGATCGTTAGGTGAGTATGTTTTATTTTTTTAACCTGTGACATACGTGGCTCGGTAATATACTACGTGGCTGGGTAATATACTACGTCACTGGGCAATATACTACGTGGCTCTGTGCTGTATACTACAAGGCTGGGCAATATACTACGTCGCTGTGCAATATACTACGTGGCTCTGCTGTATACTACGTGGCTGGGCAATATACTACGTGGCTCTGTGCTGTATACTATGTGGCTGGGCAATATACTACGTCGATGGGCAATATGCTACGTAGCTGGACAATATACTACGTTTCATTGCTTATTTCGGACAATATACTACGTGGACATGCATATTCTAGAATACCTGATGCGTTAGAATCGGGCCACCATCTAGTATTAAAATATGCCCCGTATAATCCTGCATAAAGGTTAATAATGGCCCCATAAGATGCTCCATAGACACATTTGCCTAATATAATGCTGCACAAATGCTGATTATGGCCCCATAAGATGCTCCATAAAGATATTTGCCCCCATATAGTGCTGCACAAACCTTAATTATGGCCCTATAAGATGCTCCATACAGACACTTGCCCCATATACCGTAATGCTCCACATGCGTTATTTATGGCCCCATACAGACACTTGCCCCATATAGTGCTGCACAAACGTTATGGCCCCATATAGTGCTGCACAAATGTAATGGCCCCATATAGTGCTGCACAAATGTAATGGCCCCATATAGTGCTGCACAAACGTTATGGCCCCATATTGTGCTGCACAAATGTTATGGCCCCCTATAGTGCTGCACAAACGTTATGGCCCCATAGATGCTCCATATAGACACTTGCCCCATTTGCTGCGATTTAAAAATAAATAAATCGCATACTCACCTCTCCGTCGCTCAGGCCCCCGGTGCTTTCAATAGTTACCTGCTCCTTGTTCCGGTGTGACTCCGTCTTCTGCACTGACGTTCAGCAGAGGGTGTGTACTAACTACGTCACCGCGCCCTCTGACCTGAGCACCACTGCTGAAGACGGAGCGGCGCCCGGAACGAGGAAAGGTGACTATCGCGCAGTGCTCCCCTCCCCGTATACTCACCTGGTCCTAGCGAGGTGCAGTCCCTGCTTCCCCGACGCCGCAGCTTCATCCTGTAATGAGCGGTCACCATTACCGCTCATTACAGTAATGAATATGCGGATCCACCTCTATGGGAGGTGGAGCCGCATATTCATTACTGTAATGAGCGGTACCATGTGACCGCTCAGTACAGGGAAGCAGGGACCGCGCCAGGAGTAGGCGAGTATAATTTCACAGCCCCCGCTCCCCCTCCCCTGCCGACCCCTGGGTATGACTTGAGTATAAGCCGAGAGGGGGACTTTCAGCCCAAAAAAGTGGTCTGAAAATCTCAGCTTATACTCGAGTATACACGGTATTTATTTTATTTTTTTTTATTGCATTACATGATAGTTTTGCTTCTGTAGATATCAAGAATCTCTATCACCGGATTCTACAGGAAGCAAAATTGTACGGTCAATTTATAGGGTTAGAAGGCATTATTACCCATGACTGTCTGTTCCGCTTTGTTTGGAAAGTTGAACCTGGAAAGCGGTGACCGTACTAAATATTCAATGAGTGAATGGGATTAGCATTGACTCATCCAGTGCCGAAGTCTATTCAGAATGTGTAAATTCTGCAAAAAAAACAGTGAAGAGACCTCCAGATGGTACTTTGCAGATGATGACATCTGAGACACGAGCCCCCATGCAGAGCAGAAGATGCGGGGTACAGCTGGAGGCCCGCGACGTTCCCATTCTTCCCATATATTCACAGTGGTGCGCTGCCATAGTGCGGTTAAAGGTCAAGCGTGTTTCTAATCTGCGTGCATTGTGTGATCCAATCAGTTTCCATAGATTTATGGAAGATTAATTTAAAAAAAAAAACTCTGCAAACATGTATTAATGCGTCTGTATCCTAAAAAAAAAAGTATGTGCCAGGCGCCGCCATCTGGTGGTGATGTATGGAAGGGCAGCACATGTTACATTTCTCACTTGCACGTCATTTAGACATCCTTATTGATGCGCTATTTCCATCCAGCCGTAATGTTTGCTAGCTTGGGAATATTGTAAAAATGTTTTTTCTCCTTCACCTCATTGGGGGACACAGACCATGTGTCCCCCAATGAGTGGCTCGGAGAAAAGGATTTTACGGTGAGTACCCAAAAATCCCTGTTTTTTTTTTTTTGTAATTTAATAAACAACTTTTTTTTTTTTCTCTTCACAGATACAAACTTTGTACTTGCCAGCTATAAAACGGAGCAATGTACTAAACCACCCAGGCTCTGTCGCCAAGGATATGCCTGCCCTCACTACCACAATAGCCGGGACAGGAGGCGCAACCCAAGGAAATTCAAATACAGGTGCCCGCGTCATTGTTTGTGCACAGTGTTGGTTTAGGGTCGTATACACCCACCTATATCACACACGAGTCGTCTGTGTTGCACCTTTTACATATCATAAGGCCAGGGATCACCATGAGCTGTAACATTGCAGCAATACCACAAATTCAATGCAAATTTCCTTGCAAAATGGCATTTACTAACAGGTGTTTTTTCTTTTTTTTCATTTATTATTGGGCGTTGTTCTGTTCTAGATCCACACCGTGCCCAAGCGTGAAACATGGTGATGAGTGGGGAGAGCCTTCAAAGTGTGAAAGTGGGGACAGTTGTCAGTACTGCCATTCCCGCACTGAGCAGCAGTTCCATCCAGAGGTGAGATGTCCTCCTGGTCACCTGCAAGAATTAAGACATTTCACAATCCCTTTAAGAGTTTTAAACTTTTTTTTTTTTATTTGTTTTGACAAGCTTCAGGATGAGTTATTATTATTATTATTATTATTATTATTATTATTATTATTAATTAACTTTTTTTTGCATACTATGAACACTATGAACACTTTTTTTCATCTGTTTATATTCATCATATAGGATACACAGAGTCTCCATGTATCCTATGTGATGTACAGTCATAGCCAAAAGTTTTGAGATGGACACAAATTTTGTTTTTTTCAAAATTTGCCTCTTGTTATAGTGGTAAAGTTATTTTAATCCTAAATCTGTTTATTCAATGCCAAAATCCAATCTCTATTCTATTATACTTTTATTAAAAAATTACCTATCATTCCCTCACTACGCTAACTGTTTTTTTCTTTTTTTTTTCTTTCCCTACTTCCTTTTTGAAACTTCATTTGAGTACCTTGTTGCATGGTGGAATGCTCAAACAAGTCGTCATCAGTAGACAGAGGCTATAGTCACTGCCTCAGCCCCTGTACCCATCAGTGGCGTAAATTTCAGAGGCTGGGTTAGTCCCTGCTCTACTGAGCCTACATTGGATGTAATTTCCAAACAAATGCTCAGTAGGATTTTGATACAGGAAAGATATATATCTTGGTACCGTCTTAGCCAGTAGATAGAAAAATATTTAGAATTGAGAGTCCTCAGTGGTTGATACCTTAGGTATCAACCACTGAGGACAGTAGGATTTTGTCATTATGGAATTTTTTTTTTTTTTTTGGGGGGGGGGGGGGGAATGCTCAGTGACGGTGCGCTCCCTCGCCAGCTCTGATGAGAAGAGCGCACTGTCACTGTGCATTGTAGTGATAAAATATGGCTACCAGAGACATTCTGTCTATACGATCTGATGTTTTATCACTACTCTCATAGTTATATACTGGACTGGTTGTCCGACTGGAGATCACATAACCCAATATTCCTGTAATGAAGAAAATTAAATATCTAGATGTAAATGAGGTGGGATGAATGCCCCTGTACCCATCATTGGCGTAGTAGAGGCTGGGCTAGTCTCTGCTCTACTGAGCCTACATCGGATGTAATTTCCAAACACATGCTCAGTAGGATTTTGTCATTATGGATTTTTTATTTATTTTGGGAATGTTCAGTGACAGTGCGCTCCCTCGCCAGCTCTGACGAGAAGAGCGCACTGTCACTGTGCATTGTAGTGATAAAATATGGCTACCGGAGACATTCTGATGTTTTATCACTACTCTCATAGATTAGTTATATACTAGACTGGTTGTCCGACTGGAGATCACATGACCCAATATTCTTGTAATGAAGAGAATTAACCCTCTGTCACATACAATATTCGGACTAACGAGTTCACATACAATGTGCCTGTCAGGCGCCTGCTGGAAAAATACCTATAATATCTAATGTTTGCAATTTCAGTGCTCTAAAAGTGATCAGTGACCTTCATAGGGATGTAATAAAAGAGACTACACATAATCAGTTGCAAAAAAAAACATTTACTTAACATAAAACTAATAACTATGAAATACAAACTTTTCAAAACTCCCGCCAAATAGTCCCCAGTTCGACTCTCTCAAAAAAATGTACAAAGAAAATTTTTGAACACAAACTTAATTTTAAGGTACCTTAAGTACTATTAAAAACATATTCAATCAGAAGTAGATGCTGAGGTTTCCCCAGAAAAGTCACACTTGCAGAGCAAATAGCAAGAATTACACACCATTTTTGCATGTGTCAGGCAAATTGCTTTATGACATTTGAGACATTCATAATTGGAAAGCCTTCTGGTTCCGCTTTCTGTTTGGCAGGTGGTGCATCTTCTTTTGTGAGGTGGTGCAGATGGTGACTTTTCACCATCATCTTCTGGGCGGAACCTTTTGAGCTGAACTTGAAGGCGAGAGGGGATACCGATTGTTTTCACGCTTCTCCTGCGTAGCTCTCCAATAGTTCATGGGCCAATTTTTTCAGATACAATCGTCTACGGAGTGGTTCAAGCTTGTTTTCAAGATAAATTACTTGTGAATTTATACCACCCAAATTCAACATAGCAAAAAATATGACCATTGGCCAGCGTTTGATGTTTCTGCTGACGTTGAAAGTGGAGCACATCTGATCTGCTGTATCCACACCCCCTTTGGTGGCATTGTAAAATGTAATTATCTCCGGTTTTTTTTCTGCCCCAGTCCCAGGATCGATGGCAGCATCATCATGAAGTGTTGATAGAAGAAGTACGATTTTTTTGGCATGTGGTACATAGGAAACTAAAGCCTTTCCATTATGGAATGCAAACATACTGCTGTACTGTTGTCTCTCTTTCACACTTACAAACTGTGGCGGCAATTCCCTTTTGTTTTTTCTAACAGTTCCCACATATGACAGCTTCTGAATTTTCAGATAATCAATCAGATCACAACTTGTAAACCAATTGTCAGCTGTAATATTGCGACCCGATCCAAATAAGGGTTCAGCCAGTCTTTTTACAACATCAATGGGTTTGTTGCTCACACAGTAAGGACCTTCTGGTTGTTTTCCTGCATAAACTTCCAGGTTGTAAGTGTAGGTCTTACTGGCATCAACAAGGGCATATATTTTTATTCCATATTTGTTTGGCTTTGATGGAATATATTGACGAAAGGCACATCTACCACGAAAACCAGGGAGCATTTCGTCAATAGTGAGATTCTCTCCAGGGTAATAACTTTGTTTACAGTTTACAACAAATCTTTGAAATATATCACGAATTGGAGCAAGTCGGTCATGTGTTTTGCGTTCGGTTCGGGTAGTTCTGTCGTCAAACCGAAGGCAACGAATTAGAATCTTGAATCTGTTTATGGACATAACAAGGCTAAATTTTTCAACTCCATCCCCATCTTTACCCCAAAGTTCCTCCAAACTTTGTCTATTTGCCCTATAAGCTCCTGCAAGGTACAGTAATCCAAAAAAAGCACGCAGTTCTATTTCATCTGTGGGCTTGATAGTTCTGTTGCAGATGTACTTGTCCTTTATAATGTCTATATATTGGTTGGTATATGTGACAATACAGTCCAGAATGTCATCTGTAAATATACTGTTCCAGCATTCAACTGCAGTTTTTGCATTACGTGCAGTTCCTATTACTGCAGGAAGGTGAGTAATAATGTTTAAAGGTTCCCTACGTTTTTTCTGGAATGGCTTCTTGTTCCATTTAGTATTTTTTATTTTTTCCAATATAATATGATCCAACTTCTTCATCCTCACCACTGTCACCATCTTGCTCTGTTTCAGAAACCAGGACACATTCTTCCACCTCATCATGAGAATCAATCTCACTTTCCTCTCCTAAATCCTCATTCAGTGTGAGGTCTCTATCATCTAACAGCATGCTTGTTACTTCCTCAACATCAAGTTGTTTGGATAAATTGTACATTTTCCTCTCCATTTCAGCAGATAATCTGAAGCAAGAGAAGGAATATGTTAGGGAACTACTGTATATGCCTGAGCAGCACACTTTCTTTTAGAAAATCTCCCTTATTTCTATGAAATATCCTCACATTTTGTGCTATACATTCATAAAACAAGCTAAATAAACTATTGTGATGAATAAAAACATAAAATACCAACGTTACTGAATGTGACGTATTCACATACAATGAGCCTGAGAGATCTGTGCAGCTATATCCTCTCCCCTGAAGCTCTGAAATCCAACTGTGATATCAGGTTTCACAGACCTTCAAGAGACAGGAGACTACCTGGAGGGAGGGGGTTTCCTCACAATCTGGTGAGGAAGGAGAAATGAAAGTAAAAGAGAAGCGCCTGTCAGATCAGTTGTATGTGACGGAGGGTTAAATATCTAGATGTAAATAAGATGGGATGAATGTGAGAATATAAATGGTGGGCAGAAAAAAAAATGTATTTACCACCATTGTCTTTCTCCTAGATCTACAAGTCTACAAAGTGCAATGATGTGAGGCAAACTGGGTACTGCCCAAGAGGACCATTTTGTGCATTTGCACATGTTGAACGTAAGTTGCTGGCATCCTGTATGTGGTGGAGCTGAGTATTCTCCTTTCTTTCGGCACATGATGGCTGTAATCCAGCACATGATGGTAACTATTTTTTTTTTTTATTATTATTTTTTTGCAGGGATTCCCTCTGCTGAAGAGACTCTGAATGTCATGATGCAATCAAGCTGTCACCTAAAACAAGCCCCGTCTCTGTACTCGTCAGACGGTATCGGTCTCTCCGGCGACTGGAACACTGCGATGAGTTGTACCAATAGCCTCCTGAACCACAGCGAGCAATCCACAAATGTAAGTACGGCCACCGGTAGCCACCGTTCAGTGGATTATTTGCGGTTTTCCATAACGCCACCGTACACGATGATGTAGTAGTTTGCACCAGGATATTCGTTGTTGCAGACCTCCGAGCTAAAATTACAACGTTTGTCGCCATTTTTGCATTCTCTTTTAATATAAGATATAGGCGCCTGTCGTCTTCCTCTCTGAGCAACCTCCTGAGAAGTCCTGCTTGGCATGAATTATTTATTACACTTTTTTTTTTCTTCCTATTTTAGGGATCTTAAAAATAAATTACTTTATTCATTTTCGTGTTTTCAGGATCTGCTGATGACGTGACCTGCAATATTCTCTCCCTTATTAATCCGTCCTCATCTTATTCATTCTGTATCTAAACCATAGCAATTAGAGGGAACTTTCTGATGATGGGGTGTGACTATTAAACTGAGAACGTTTCATCAAATTTTCCATGTTGAACTGAACACACCATATGATAGCGGCTGCAGAGTTGATTAAAAAAAAAAATTATTTTTTTTTATATTTCATCTTTCCGTTTCAGAGATATTACCAATTTTTGACAACTAATGAGTTAATTTTAGTTAAGTCCAAGTGGGTCTTTTAACATACAGTTTTCACTGGGGGCGTGTCCTTCTCCCTTGTATGATACTGACCAATCATAAACAGGCAGCAACATAGAAGTGCAGAAGGATTTGTGATGATGTCATTAGGATCACTGAGAGGCAAAAATGGCAGAAACCTTTACCCTGTGTCCAGTTCAACCGGATAAATTTTGGTTTAAGGTCGTCTTAAATTAAGTTCTACGAGTCCCTATCACACAAAACCTTTAGAGAAGCGTGGTTCCACAGACCTCATCCCACACAAAAAGATAAAATTAGTTTTGGTGCACATGTAGGACCCTATTCATTAAGGTGTTTATGCTAGAAATTTGGTAGAAAGCACTTTAAGAAGTCAACATTTTTGCGCAACTGAGAAGTTGTGCAAAATTTTTTGCATGTTTATGGTATCTTAACGCCAGTTTCTGCAAAATGGGCCGATCATAGAAGAAGCGTGGCTACGCCTGCCTATCTAATTTATGAAATGTTACGCCATGGAGGCACACGGCACTTGTAAGACGCGCCTGATGAATGAAATGCTGTGCACCTCTTAATTAATTAGGTGCATCTTACTCCACTACACCCCTTCATTTACAATGCCAGCCTTAATCAATCAGCCCCATAGTCTTATATGTTCAGGAACTGTAACGTTTCCTATGATTTTATCTACTATCCACTGTTAGAGTAGGTGGATCGAAATCGGCAATCTTCCAGCACTATAAGTGCTGGCACTTCCTTTCCTATGCTTCCCAGCATGCATTGCCCCTGCAGTTAAGGTTAAACTCCCGCTGCCACTTCCTGTTATCTGTGTCAGTGTCTGTTCTACTAGAGACGGATTACACAGGACACCAGTTGGACAGTTTGGAGTAATCCGTATTGTCGCATCACATGTCTGATCACCACATTCTCAGGGAAAAATACTGCGATTATAATGGAAGTTTCAACATTTTTATGACAATTCTCCTGGAAGCCCTTAAACTGGATTAAGCATTCCATTAACATTTCTTCACTTCTTTTTTAGAAAGGTTGTCCTATCGTCTACGTTTATGACGCACAGGCGTTACCAGATAAATAGAGGATAGGTCAGCACTACTAGTAATCTCAGTCAAATTAGTGGCGTAACCTACGGAAGATATACATCATTGTTTACGTCAGGAGTCCGTTATAACATAGCTATATGTGGTGCTCAACAGAAGAAGGCAGTATCCAAATTAGGAACAGAGAAAAAAGTGGCACTCACCCCGTGGATAAAAAAGTTATTCCTTTATTATACACCGGGTGGAGGATACAGACAGACCGAAAAAAGAGCAACAACCGTTTCGCACTGCCTAGGGCTTCATCTGGGCTCTGTTATCTGCTCCACCCAACCCCTGGCTGGGGTTTGATCCCCTGACAGAGAGCTGATTTATTTATACAAATTGTGTGGCACTAGGTAACTGGTTTTTATAATATGTCTCCAGCCACCTGGAAAAACAAGACCTAGTGGGGATTGAGTGGAGTTGATAACAGACCCTGGATGAAGCGCTTGGCAATGCGAAACGTCTATCGCTCTTTTTTTTTTTTCTGTCTCTATCCTCCACCCGGTATGTAATGAAGGAATAACATTTTTAGCCTTGGGGTGAGTGCCACAGTTTTTCTCTCTCTGTTCATAATTTGGATAATTTCCACAGGTTACACCATGAACATCAGGACCCGCATCTGTCTTGAGCGGGGCACTGGCGCACATTGCAGGGATAAAGTCCATTCTTTCATTCTTCCATTCCAGCCGTTCTTTAATCTGTGTTGTGACTGGGGCTGATGATGTGCAGATCTGTAATGCTCATGTATTGTACTGCGCACCCGCTAACCTGCCCGACTAAAGGAGATGTAGCTCAGACGGTATCAGGGCCGGGACAACGTACTAGGAATATTTAACTTGCTGTACGGTGAGACGAAACCATCAGGCACTTCCATTATTTGTCTTCTGCATCCGTATTCTTCCTCTACAGATTTCATGCTGTAGTAGTCCAACAGTGGCCTCCAGCTCAGGGAGCAGAAGCTCCTTCTCGCCTGTTGGGTCCATAGGCAGGCCAAAAACATTAGCAAATGCTTTGTGTTGTGAATCTACCACTCCAGGTGTCTCTTCACCAGGCTCTGCCTATCCAAGAGCACCAGGTCATGGAACACGAAGGCCAGGTATGTGTCCATAATTGGGATTGACTTGATCTTTTATTTTTTCACAGCTTGGACAATAAATGTTTGTTACAACCTCCTTTCATTAATGTAATGTGTTTGTTATATTTAACCCCTTTACCCCCAAGGGTGGTTTGCACGTTAATGACCAGGCCAATTTTTACAATTCTGACCACTGTCCCTTTATGAGGTTATAACTCCGAAACGCTTCAACGGATCCTGGTGATTCTGACATTGTTTTCTCGTGACATATTGTACTTCATGATAGTGGTAAAATTTCTTTGATAGTACCTGCGTTTATTTGTGAAAAAAACGGAAATTTGGCGAAAATTTTGAAAATTTCGCAATTTTCAAACTTTGAATTTTTATGCAATTAAATCACAGAGATATGTCACACAAAATACTTAATAAGTAACATTTCCCACATGTCTCCTTTACATCAGCATAATTTTGGAACCAATTTTTTTTTTTGTTACGGAGTTATAAGGGTTAAAAGTTGACCAGCAATTTCTCATTTTTACAACACCATTTTTTTTTAGGGAACACGTCTCATTTGAAGTCATTTTGAGGGGTCTATATGATAGAAAATGCCCAAGTGTGACACCATTCTAAAAACTGCACCCCTCAAGGTGCTCAAAACCACATTCAAGAAGTTTATTAACCCTTCAGGTGTTTAATAGGAATTTTTGGAATGTTTAAATAAAAATGAACATTTAACTTTTTTACACAAAAAATTTACTTCAGCTCCAATTTGTTTTATTTTACCAAGGGTAACAGGAGAAATTGGACCTCAAAAGTTGTTGTCCAATTTGTCCTGAGTACGCTGATACCCCATATGTGGCAGTAAACCACTGTTTGGGCGCATGGGAGAGCTCGGAAGGGAAGGAGCGCTATTTGACTTTTCAATGCAAAATTGACAGGAATTGAGATGGGACGCCATGTTGCGTTTGGAGAGCCACTGATGTGCCTAAACATTGAAACCCCCCACAAGTGACACCATTTTGGAAAGTAGACCCCCTAAGGAACTTATCTAGAGGTGTGGTGAGCACTTTGACCCACCAAGTGCTTCACAGAAGTTTATAATGCAGAACCGTAAAAATAAAAAATCATATTTTTTCACAAAAATTATATTTTTGCCCCCAATTTTTTATTTTTCCAAGGGTAAGAGAAGAAATTGGACCTCAAAAGTTGTTGTCCAATTTGTCCCGAGTACGCTGATACCCCATATGTGGCAGTAAACCACTGTTTGGGCGCATGGGAGAGCTCGGAAGGGAAGGAGCGCCGTTTGACTTTTCAATGCAAAATTGACAGAAATTGAGATGGGACGCCATGTTGCGTTTGGAGAGCCACTGATGTGCCTAAACATTGAAACCCCCCACAAGTGACACCATTTTGGAAAGTAGACCCCCTAAGGAACTTATCTAGAGGTGTGGTGAGCACTTTGACCCACCAAGTGCTTCACAGAAGTTTATAATGCAGAACCGTAAAAATAAAAAATCATATTTTTTCACAAAAATTATATTTTTGCCCCCAATTTTTTATTTTTCCAAGGGTAAGAGAAGAAATTGGACCTCAAAAGTTGTTGTCCAATTTGTCCCGAGTACGCTGATACCCCATATGTGGCAGTAAACCACTGTTTGGGCGCATGGGAGAGCTCGGAAGGGAAGGAGCGCTATTTGACTTTTCAATGCAAAATTGACAGGAATTGAGATCGGACGCCATGTCGTGTTTGGAGAGCCCCTGATGTGCCGAAACAGTGGAAACCCCCCAATTATAACTGAAACCCTAATCTAAACACACCCCTAACCCTAATTCCAACGGTAACCCTAACCACACCTCTAACCCTGACACACCCCTAACCCTAATCCCAACCATATTCCCAACTGTAAATGTAATCTAAACCCTAACTTTAGCCCCAACCCTAACTGTAGCCCCAACCCTAACCCTAGCCCTAACCCTAGCCCTAGCCCTAACCCTAGCCCTAACCCTAGCCCTAATGGGAAAATGGAAATAAATACATTTTTTTTTATTTTTCCCTAACTAAGGGGGTGATGAAGGGGGGTTTGATTTACTTTTATAGCGAGTTTTTTAGCGGATTTTTATGATTGGCAGCCGTCACACACTGAAAGACCCTTTTTATTGCAAAAAATATTTTTTGCAATACCACATTTTGAGAGCTATAATTTTTCCATATTTTGGTCCACAGAGTCATGTGAGGTCTTGTTTTTTGCGGGACGAGTTGACGTTTTTATTGAAAACATTTTTGGGCACGTGACATTTTTTTATCGCTTTTTATTCCGATTTTTGTGAGGAAGAATGACCAAAAGCCAGCTATTCATGAATTTCTATTGGGGGAGGCGTTTATACCGTTCCGCGTTTGGTAAAATTGATAAATCAGTTTTATTCTTCGGGTCAGTACGATTACAGCGATACCTCATTTATATCATTTTTTTATGGTTTGGTGCTTTTATACGATAAAAACTATTTTACAGAAAAAATAATTATTTTTGCATCGCTTTATTCTCAGGACTATAACTTTTTTATTTTTTTGCTGATGATGCTGTATGGCGGCTCTTTTTTTGCGGGACAATGACGCTTTCAGCGGTACCATGGTTATTTATATCTGTCCTTTTGATCGCGTGTTATTCCACTTTTTGTTCGGCGGTATGATAATAAAGCGTTGTTTTTTGCCTCGTTTTTTTTTTTTTTTTTTTCTTACGGTGTTTACTGAAGGGGTTAACTAGTGGGACAGTTTTATAGGTCGGGTCGTTACGGACGCGGCGATACTTAATATGTGTACTTTTATTGGTTTTTTTTTTTTTATTTAGATGAAGAAATGTATTTATGGGAATAATATATATTTTTTTTTCCATTATTTTGGAATATTTTTTTTTATTTTTTTTACACATTTGGAAAAATTTTTTTTTACTTTTTTACTTTGTCCCAGGGGGGGACATCACAGATCAGTGATCTGACAGTTTGCACAGCACTCTGTCAGATCACTGATCTGACATGCAGCGCTGCAGGCTTCACAGTGCCTGCTCTGAGCAGGCTCTGTGAAGCCACCTCCCTCCCTGCAGGACCCGGATCCGCGGCCATCTTGGATCCGGGGCTGGAGGGAGCAGGGAGGGAGGTGAGACCCCCGGAGCAACGCGATCACATCGCGTTGCTCCGGGGGTCTCAGGGAAGCCCGCAGGGAGCCCCCTCCCTGCGCGGTGCTTCCCTGCACCGCCGGCACATCGCGATCATCTTTGATCGCGGTGTGCCAGGGGTTAATGTGCCGGGGGCGGTCCGTGACCGCTCCTGGCACATAGTGCCGGATGTCAGCTGCGATAAGCAGCTGACACCCGGCCGCGATCGGCCGCGCTCCCCCCGTGAGCGCGGCCGATCGGCTATGACGTACTATCCCGTCCAGGGTCAGATAAGCCCAGGGCACCTCGACGGGATAGTACGTCTAAGGTCACAGAGGGGTTAAAAAAAATAAATAAATTTTTATATATATATATATATATATATATATATATATATATATATATATATATATATATATATATATATATATATATATATATATATATATATATATATATATATATATATACATATACATATACACAGTGGGGCAAAAAAGTATTTAGTCAGTCAGCAATAGTGCAAGTTCTACCACTTAAAAAGATGAGAGGCGTCTGTAATTTACATCATAGGTAGACCTCAACTATGGAAGACAAACTGAGGAAAAAAAAATCCAGAAAATCACATTGTCTGTTTTTTTATCATTTTATTTGCATATTATGGTGGAAAATAAGTATTTGGTCAGAAACAAACAATCAAGATTTCTGGCTCTCACAGACCTGTAACTTCTTCTTTAAGAGTCTCCTCTTTCCTCCACTCATTACCTGTAGTAATGGCACCTGTTTAAACTTGTTATCAGTATAAAAAGACACCTGTGCACACCCTCAAACAGTCTGACTCCAAACTCCACTATGGTGAAGACCAAAGAGCTGTCAAAGGACACCAGAAACAAAATTGTAGCCCTGCACCAGGCTGGGAAGACTGAATCTGCAAT